>NC_139722.1:57435177-57922952 GCF_964211835.1 Anser anser
AAAAACCTTTTTTTCCTTTAACATACACACCGTGGTGTGTGTAAGGGAAGGCAGAACAGAAATGCATGAGGTAAAAAAAATGGTGCCACATATGATGGCCTATAAATTTGGGGGAAACTTAATACATGCCCTCTGATCTGACCCCAAATAAATTTATTTTTGTCTCACAAATATTATTTTTTTCTCTTTATGCAAACTGTTTTGTTGGGTCAGAGACTTTATCTTACAACATTAATATTTTCCCAGATCAATCTCACCTTAAAACACAAAAAAAATTAGCTCCAACACATCCATTGCTTTTGGAATACTATAGAAAACCAGCACAGAGAGAGGAGGGTTCCCACAGGTGCAGTGGCTTCTGAGGAAATTCAGCACTGGTTAAAAGATAACACTGGGGCTTCGGCCCTAGCTAAATTCCATTCAGATCACCAAGGACAAGCTCCTCGGAGCACCAGAATAGTCCAAGCCAGTGTGAGGAGAGCTGAGCAGAAGCGTGGCAGAAGGCCAGCATGGATGAGCATGGTGATCCTGACTGAGCTCAGACACAAAAAGCATGTGCACAGAGGCGGGAGCAGGAACAGGCTACTTGGGAGGATACAGAGACATTGCTTGTGTGTGTAAGGATGGAGTCAGGAAAGCCAAAACTCAGCTGGAGTTGAACCTAGCAAGGGAGGTGGAGGAAAACAAGGAAGGTTTCCGCTATGGACACATTGGCACCAAGGGAAAAGCTAAAGTGTGGGGCCATTGCTTAGGGAGGTTGGGGACATAGTCGCAAGAATAGGTGTCCTCCATCTTTATACCTTTTTTGCCTGTTATCACTTGCCCGCAGCCCTCACGGGTCTCTGAGTCTGCTGGCAGAGTCTGTGGGAATGATCCATCAGGGATAAGTACTGGTACCAATGCAGTTTAATGTCTTCATTAACAATCGGGATAATGGGACTACGTGCACTTGCAGTAAGGTTGGGTGAGGGAGTCAACATGCTGGAGGGCAGGGCTGCTATTTGAAGTGACATGAAGAGGCTGGAGAAATGGGCTGACAGGAACCTCGTGAGGTTCAACCAAAGCAAGTGCAGAGTCTTGAATGGGGGATGGAATAACCACCCACACCAGTATGGGCTTGGGGCTGACTGGGAGGCAGCTCAGTGAAGGCTTAGATGTCAGGTCTCATGTTCAGCAAAGGACTCCAAGAGTTTTCTGAGCTGTAGGTGATGGATCAGTCAGGGTAGGAAAGCTGGCTTGAACATCTGAGATCCACCAGGAGAATCTTTTTGGGTAACGTTCATTATCAGGTATGTATTATTCAAGATTTAGGCTTTCACTGGCTTCCATGAACATAACAGGTACTTAGATTTCTGAGTATGAGGGGTCTACCTTGTGCTTCACAGGGAATATAAACCACAGCCCATCTCTTCTAATTTATATTGCTATACAGTGTGTTAAAAAAGATAAGGAAATGTTTGTTTGCAAATTCCCATTCCCAAGTTCTTTCAGTGATCTCTTCCAAACACGTCCCTTTGTTCCCTTCCAGTCAGTGTTGCTAGAACCAGAACAGGACTTTCCCCTATAGAAAAACATGAAAGCTCTATACTCTGGTCTTAAAGCTCTTCCCACTTACCCAAGCCTACCTAAAATGTTAACAATAATTCCAGAGTTTTCAAAAACAAAAAAAAGTAATTAAAAGGATGCATCTGGGACTGGCTCTGTGCTATGCACGTGTCCCTCCCTCTGCAGGACCAGAATGCATCCTCTGCCAGCTGGTCCTGGAGTTATGAGCACCAAGTCCGTATTTCTAGCTAACCTACTCAGTTCCCCTTCTCAATACAAAACAGAGTGGAATGAGAAAAACTGTTTTCTCTACTTTTTCTCTCTTCATTAAAAGGCATGCTTAACAGCTGTAATTCTCTGCATTTGTTGGAGCGTTCCCATAACTTCACAGCTTTTGAGGTGTTTTTAAGGTTATTTTAAAGACTCCTGCTGAGCAGAGGGAAGCTCCTTCTCATTACTGTCCTCTGTGCAGTCTGCCACCTTCCTTTCCAGAAGCTGTGCTCTGGTGGGAGAAACAAGGGAGAGAGGGAGGGAAGTGAAATTGAAAAGAGGAAAAAGAGAAATAAACAGTGAGAGGAAAAACATGGTGAGGAGAAGAGCCTTGCATAAACTTCAGACTTGTTACAGCCAAAGCATTTTTTTTTTATGGTTGCAAGCTTACATGTCTTGCAGGGCCCTTCAGAAAATGCTCCCACAAGAAAGTGGTTTTAGCTGCTAAAAATAAATAAATAAATAAAATAAAATAAAATAATCTGTTTTTGTTATTGCTATTTATTGTTACATCTTGATTATTTCCAAGATTTCTGACAACATTCCACTTTCCAGGGAACCACAAAAGTACATATAAGAAATTAATAAAACACTTGCTGTTATGCCATTTGTTTCCTTTGATAAAAGAACTCATTAGCATCTTTCAGCTAAACAGCTTCCACCCAGTTCCTGCATACGAGAGCACACAGCAGCAGCATGTCCATGCGAGACTGATGCATTCACCAAAACCCCAAGGCAGGCACAGTGCACCACAGGCTGATAGGGCAGACCTCCAACCTACTTAGTAAAAGTTATTTTTCACATCTTGAACAGTAAGCATGCATTACAATACTGTTTATCAGTTAACGGAAAAGACCTGATCCTATACCCGTTCTCTCCCCAGATTAAAAATGAGAGCTTTAAAATATATTTCTCCAGTGTTTGTGATCTGAAGAGCTGTAACCTCCAGAAAGCCACAGCATACACTGATACTTGCACAAGAAGTGGTTATAGTTCAACAATTCTGTGACAGTCTCTCAAAATCAAACTCTTTGCCTCTCCTTTTGTTCTGTCCTTCCTCTATGACATTAAATTACGTTCATTTTTGTAGGTAGAAAGAAAAGCTATACTATTTATTCTGTTTTCGCCCGGCACCCTTTTATTTCTTGCTCTAGCCATTTAAGCTTAAGAGTATGAAGCAGAAAGGATCCATAAGCCCTGGTGAGCAGAGATCACCTTATTTAGTCCATGTGTTTGAAGAAGAAAGCCACCACGAAGAAGCTGGAGCGCAAACACAGTATGGCGTGTTCTCCCTGCCTATCCTATAATATCCCAGATTTGCTAACGGCACAAAGACAAAGCATTACCGTATTATTTATAATGTCATTTCTCAAGAATGTAATGTCCCACCCTCTCCCATTCTTAGCTTTAAACTTGTTTGATGAACACCAGTTTTCCAGTAAAGACAACATGATATTTGGCCAGGGTGGTGGAATAAGAAACATGATTCTTTTCATGTTGGACACTTGCATAATATTTTCAACATCCAACATAAGCCAACATAAAGTTGGGTTTATGCAGGATTACAGCAATCCTTATATTATTTATGTAAAATGACAACATGTCATGTGATAATATTTAGGTTAGTCATCATGCAACCTATTACAGCCTATGTGGAGGGAAATATGAAATTTTAGTTAGCAAAGTGAAACCTTTAATTAATTTCATCTGTCCAACAGTTGCTTTTCTTTTTACCCAAGCAGTAAATATCTTACAAGAGATGCACAGAGCAGAGATTTGTCTTTCAGTGACAGCTTAAAAAAATGCTTATTAATGCTTTGAGCCTGCCATGTATGTCTGACACAGCCAGGTTTGTCACGCTGTTGATCCCAGATCTGCGTGAGAAGAACAGATTGCACACAACCCTTCTTAGCTTCTCCAGGCCTGTGAAGGCTGCGTGGTCTATGCTGGAGAATGACATTCTTTCTTTGAAAATGGGAAAGGAGAAAACTCTCCGCCCATCCCCACCATCTCTTCATACGTTCTTGCTGTCTTCTCTTGGAGGGACATCCAAGGAGAAGGAGGAAACAGCAGGCAAAACCACACATGAGATCTGTTGAAATTAACATTTCCCAAAAGTCCCCAGCTGACCCTCTGGGTGCTAACAACAATGTGAGTTGTAGATGATCTTCTGAAGACAGCAACATGATTCATAGATGGTCCTTATTACAGTACATCCATAAATACTTAAATACAACATAATAAATAAGTCCGTCAAAAACATCTGGCATCAAGTTAGACCTACTAATCTGATCTGACTGCTGAAGTCAGCACACAGAGGCAAATCTCCACCTGTGAGCTTACTGCCCAAGGTGTTCAGGGGGCATGTTGTGCATGCCCATGTCAGCTAACCAGAACAAAGATGCTGATCAGAAGCCCCCAGAGGACAGAGGAATGTGAAAATCAGTATTTAATTGCTACCGCACATGCATATGTGCCATAAGTGTAGTTGAACTGCACACTTTGTTTTTTACTTTTTTTTTTTATTATTTTGAGATAGGATAAAATACTTTGGGGAAAGCTGGCTCTCCAGTAAGAGCTTTTTCTTGTACATACGTACACCGCTTTGTACTTATGTGAAATTTATTAATAGAATGTCTCCGGTTGTGTGAAAATTTACTCAGAGCCAGGAAGTTAAAACTACAGCCTTAACTCAGAGCCCTGAGCATTTATAAAATGTGACTTTTCCCCTCCTTTCATTGTGCTAAAGAAAAAAAAAAAAAAAAGGAAATAATCTGTAGCTGACCATAACACACAAAAATGCTTCACAAAAACCTGGCATTTTTAGAAGATGACTATTGGCCACACATTGGTGATGTTATTAGTGTTTTCCCATTAAGCCCAAACATTTAATCCAAGCATTATTAACACTTAAATTATTTGCCAAATTTTCTCCTTACTAAGCCTTTTTTAAGATGAGTATGGGTTTGTTGCCTTCTAAATTGTGTTCCAAGTGTGATTTTTAATGAAATTTCAATAAAAATCCTTCCTTAAAATGTCAGCTATGTCTTCTGAAAAATAGAAAATGGCTATGAACAGAGACCTTACAAACTCAAATCAGCCTCAATGTTTTCTAGGCTGTATTTTCTCATTTTTGGCTGACTCTGTATTTTCATTGAATCTAAAAAAAAAAAAAAAAAGTGCTTTAGGTGTGTATGCACACATATACACTTCTATAAAAACACATACTAATGCACACACACACATACATTGTCTGATCGTGGCCATTTTGGGAAAAAAAAAAAAAGTTATGAATGTCTGGAGATGTGGAACTCTAATGGGAATAACTCTGTAGCTATAGTAGGCATCAGTGCTACCTGATTTTCCTCTCTCCATTCATTTGTGTTTAGTGTTCTGGAGGGTCCAGAGCAGTGGTAATCATAAAATGTTAAATTGAGGTGATGACTCCTTGACAGCCTATTTCTGCTGTAAGGGAAAATATTTGCCTTTTTACTATGCAGTTGGATGGATTTTAGAGAGGATCCTCTGTCCTGATACTAGTCCAGAGCTAAAGCAGCTGGCAAGCCTTTCAATGCTAAGATTTTTGTTGATGTTTACACACCCTTGTCTCCCTCTATCTCTTCTGCATGAGGACAATGAAGAGAAGGAGTTATTATCCTCGCACGTACTGATACAAAATAAATATTTTGAACTTTATCTTGTAGATTAATGATCTGGTTTCCACCCCGTTTTTTACATCCAATTTTGTGAAAAGCTGCTTTATTTAGCTATTTTTGGGCACGCTGCTTAAAAAAAAAGATGTGTTTACCGTGCTGACTGTTTATGCCTGAGTGGCATTAAAGCAAGACCAAAAACGCATGGAGCTCGGAAAGCCGTGAACCTCCCCACCACATCTTTGCGCTCGTGGTCTTGGCTTCAGGCCCGGCGGCTGTGGGGAGGCCTCCATCCTTGCCTGCCGAGCCGCGGCCAGCGGCCAGCCTCACGGGAGGGCGAGCGGCCTGCGGCAGCTTGGCGGGGACGCCCGGTCGCCACGCAGCGCTGCGCGGAGAATGGCAGGAAGGCCTCTGTTATTGCAGGCCACTCGCTCTGGAGCCCGTCTGCCCCGAGCTCGCTCCCCGGGATTTCCGAGTCACAGCCACAGCTCCTACTAACAGCCAAATATTTCACTCTCGAGACACGCCGCGCTTCCTGATATAGGATGCACTCGCATGTCTCCCGGTGACCTTAAACACTAATAAAGGAGTCATAATATGACCTAGACGGGCCTTGAAAGCCGGTGGCAGCATGAGTGATGGAAGGGGAGGCTGAGCGGGTGGGAGCACTTGTCTGCCCTTTGTTCAGCAGCTATCGCCCCGTGTTCCTTTTCTTGCGATTACGTAGAGGAAGAGAATTTAAAACACTCCTGTTGCCCTTTTGCCAGCAGCAGAAGTTAATCCATTATGCTGGAAGGGAAAACCCAAGTGCGCTCTCAGTCGGGCTGATCGCCTTGCTCTTGGCTTCCTCAGCTGCTCCCACTGAGGGAAACAGCCACCCCATGCAAGTGCACATCCTCCCAGACAGTCCCTAATTCCCACCACCTGCACAGACATGACATTGCTATGTACATATAGCACCAACCCTGTAAAGCCACTCTGCAGCTGTAAACCCAGAGATACCCAGCTCCTGACAAAACCACAGACTGAAGACACGGTTTGGTTCTTGGTGTTGTGGGACCGTATTCTCACCTGCTGACAGCTGACTTATCTGCTCTCAAAACAGCAGAGGACCTGGTCCCATTGGTGTAAGGAAGAACAGAGGCTATCTTCTGTTGCTTCCTGCCCCGTGTTATGTCCTGTGTGGACTTGGCCCTACAAGCAAAGCAAGAGTAAGCAAAAAGAAGCTAATCTGGGATCATGCTGGCAATCCAGCTGTCCGCCGTGAAGTGTGCTCAGACTTGCTAAACAATGAGTGAAGGATGACTTTATTACCAGCAAAATGGCCAGCGTTACGGAGATCAAATGCAAGTGGAGGAGAAACAAGAGACCACCGGGAAAAGAGGCAGACTTTCTCATCAGCAGAGGACTGTTTTAACTGCTTTAATAGCTCTAAAAATACTTAATTCGACCACAAATCTATGTTATTTAGTTTTATTTATTTGTAAAAGGAAGGATAACAGTCTGTCTTCAACTCTGTATTACATAAGATCAGCTGACATTTGCTATGATATCACAGACCAACAAAATGAAATAACTTGCAGAGAAAATATTGACTTTCTTTTTCTGAATTGAAGCCAGCAGACTGAAGGAGATGAATAATATGAAATAAGAGAAAACATTCGAGTAGTCATGCCCAGACTAAATTTAGATACAAGTGAGGAACAACCTAATTCAGGAAAGCTCAAGAAAAAGATCTTGGATATTATTATCATTAATATAAAAGCTTCGAGTTGCAGAAATCAATTCTTAGCAAATGAAACCCTGGAACAATGCAGTGAGACAATTCTCACAAATGATGAAAACTAAAGTGCACCATGATCTCATCATCTGCAGATACTTCCACATAATTCCCACTGATTTTGACAGGAGCTATGCACACATTTCAGAGGGAGGCCTTTAGTCACAAGAGAGAAAAGGGGCAGAACCTGTAAGCATGGCAATTCTCAACATTTGTTGCTACTGCACACACCAGCAACTCAAAATGTCATAGATCTGCTCCCAGCAAAGACCCTAATCAAATAACCTTACACCCAACATCCCCTTGGAGTATCAGTTTGCCTTCAAGACTTGTTCCCAGGGTCTGAGTGACAAGGACAATTAATCAGGGCTGCACCCACTGTAGCCGACAATGTGACACCAATACAAAGTTGGTGGGAAGTCAGCATCAGACCTCTTTTTCTGCATCAACTTTATTCTTGACATGATGTTATTGCTCACTTACCACCTCATTTTTTAAAATAAATGTATGTTATTGAGAGTGTTGTTAGGATATGTTTCTCAGATTTATTCAACCCAGTAGACTTTAACAGCAATTTCTACAAAATCCTATTCATTCATTCTGCTTCTTAACAAAGAGAACATAGTAATGATAACTATGAACATTTCTCTCAGTCCCAGAGACGTCTCCAAACTTTCCTCTGTGCATTCAGAATAGCTCTTCTAGGGTCTTATGTTCCCCCTTTGTTATACTAATTCAGCGTCATAACTATGGAAAATGGTTGTTCTGACATTTTCCCAAATTCTTAACTTTTAATCAAATATATCTAAATGACAACTCATTACTTCCCTCTGATACTAGAGCTAAAGGGATTGAAATGCTCTCTCCCATGCAATCTAGGGTTCTAGAGGTTTTGAATGTTAATCTTTCTTTAATATTTATAGAAAATGATGAGTTCCAGTTGGCTCTTTGTGGTACCTCTTATGCACACAGCTCACTGCAGCCAGGTCACCTAGAAGGTTGCTGTGGGATCCATGAAGAATTTGAGCAGGGCAAGATTCAGGTGGCTGAAGATGTCATACCAACACTTGGAGTATTTTTGTGCTTAGACATTTCATTTAAATGACTTTGGAGACCTTGCCACTTCTTAGAACACCTTGGATTTATGCATTCTTTCTCCGTTTTAATTTTATGGCATCTTATTAGGCAATATTTCCGTCTCCTGTTACCCCTTACCACACCTATGCAAGTATAATTGTCCAACATCCCACTCCAGCACTCCCAGCCTCTCAATCTCTTTCCTTCTCCCCAATGGCCTTTTGTGTGTTGTTTCTGCCATATATTTCTGCACAGCTGAGTGTACCACTCTTGAAGCCTCAGCTGATCTCAATTTGTATGTCATACAAGCAAAAAAAAAAAAAGTCTGAAATACCATTTGTTTTTTTTTACTGTCTAAGACGCACCATAAGTTCTCCTCACGTCATGTGCGTGCCTCCATACTTTACATCAAATTTTCCATGGAAACTCACACCAGTGTCGTATACAATGTTACCTCCCTGCTCCTAGGCTGTCTGTGCGTGAGACAAGAGGGGGATGGCTGGGAAGGTAAGTGTGACAGACAGACAAACGGCCTGCGGCTCTTCGGCACATGTGTTTCTCAAGCTTCAGCCATGAGCTGACATGTTTACATTTCAAACCACTTGCAGATTGCAGTGGGTGCAAACAGGCATCTTCAATTATTTGTGTGGCCTCCTCCCCATAAATAAAATATTAAGAGAGAAAGAAAGCTGCCTTCCAGCCTGTTTACTGTCAGAATTCATCCCGTGTTGTTGTGCTTGAGTAGAGCAGAGATGAGAAACTCCTCGGCTGCTGTGGAAAAGAAAAGTTACTGTGAATATGTCGGGTCACATCACTCCACTCGGGACCAAGGGAAGGAGCCCATGCAAAGCGATTGCTCTGCAGCAAGGGCAAAGGCAGGCCCTGGCTGACACTCAGGCATGCGTCAGTGCATTGCCATCGATCTGCTGTCACCCAAAAACACAGCCTTACACGCAGCAGGGTGCTGGGGCTGCTCAGCCCTGCCTGCCCTGGCGATGAGGTGAGAACCAGTGTCAAAAGGGGTCCAACACCCCTCAGCCTCCCTGGCTACTGTCGGCACTCCCACCAGGCTAGGCAGATTTACGGTGCTATCTTTTAAAGCGCTTGCTTGAATTATAAGCTAAATGTCATTCTTCAAAGTGACCTTAGGGCCTACCTCCCTTCAGCTCTCAGCCAGATTGATGGGATGTCTCAGCTGGCTACAGCATTTCACGTGAGGTGGGGTTTCAAACTTCTTGATTCATAGATGTCATCCCCCCAAATGGCGTTCCTTGCTGGCATGTGGCAACACAGGCACAAACACGCAGTCAGGGGCTCCAAGCAGGGCAAAACATGACTTTGCCCAGTGCACAAGTGAAAACGAGTTTTGGTTCATTGTAGGCATATTAGCAAAGAGTGCAGGTTTTGCCAGTTTCCTTTAAATGTTGAACTTTTATAAACTACTAAAGAAGAAACTGATAGGAAAATAAACTAATGAAAGCAGAGAAAAGCCATACATTCAGGAAGACCACAGACTCCTGCAATAATCTGTGAACAGAGTAGATCAATGATATTTGGGTAGGTGTGGGTGTTTTTGTGGATACTTGGATAGTTTTTCTTTTCATTCCCTAGGAGCTGTATTCATCCTGCCTCCAGGAACTGGTGCCCCTGTTTAATCAGACTTATAATAAGCCTAATATTTAAGTTCTCAAGAACAATTTGAGATTTCCTTCCACTGAACATTAGAAAATGATACTGTGATTAGCCATATCTCTCTCACTGGGATTGCTAAACAAAACAAGCAGTTGACACAATTATTTGACCAGGGACAAAAGAGAAGCAAGAGTAATGACAGCCAGTTTCCAGGGGTTTGTAAGAGGAAATGTTCTTGATATACAAGTCCCATCCTAGCTGATTTAACTTCACATACTAAATTTAAAAAAAAAAAATGCTTTTTAAACATGGAGAAGTTCAGAAAAGATTATTAAAATTATTTTTATAGTTCTCTATTCACCTTTTTCTTTATGCGGCCCAAAACAGCTAAAGGAGTTATGACATAAAAGACAACCAAAGGGCCAGTTCTGCCCAAAGACATAGTAGTCAGTTAAGAGGAGAATTTTGCCCGGCTTTATTTTTTGATCACGAGGACTTTGTTAACACAAAAAGAGACAACCCTATTTTTTCTGAGGGATGAGATATCAGTAGTGCTCTTGAACAATAAATGAAATCTTTTCCTGCATTGTGCTACATGGCCTTAGAAAAGCAGAGAACTGACATTATTCTCACATTTTTATCACAACTGATGTACAAGGCAGAAAAAAAAAATGTTGAACAGATTTTGACATTTAAACTGAACTGGCAAAAGTTTGGAAAACTTGCAGATTTAACCATTATGACACTGAAACAAGCAACAGAAAAGAGCTATGCAAATTTAAATTTTTGTTTTCTGTGGTTAAGTTCAATCTCTCGAAAACAGAATAGATTTAGCATTGACTAAAGGTTTTTTTTTTTTTTTTTTTTTCTTTTGCTTCAAGACACAGAAATACAAATTTCAAAGTGCTTTTGACTCTGGTCTGAAAGTGGTTTAAAAGTAAACATCTGTCTTTCATCTGCTGGATGGCAATTAAAAAATCTATCATTAACCCCCCAAGTACCTCTGCAGATTCTGGGTCACTGGGAGCAAGCGATGTTTGGAAGTCTCTCGGGTCCTTAAGGTGGGGAGGAATCCAGTGCAGCTCTACCTCTCCCTGTGAAGAACGTGATAGGCATTGACTGCCCCTCTGCAGTGAAGTTGTGAGATAGGAAAAAAGGCAGAAGTGGGTCCTAAAACAAAACATCCCCTACAGCATATGACTGTTTCCACATGTGTTCCCAATAGTGTCCTGAAAACAGACATATATATTTGTTTAAATAGAGAGAGAGAGAGAGAGAGAAAGTGTAGCATCTACTGTAACTGAACAAAAAATGCACTGCAAAAATACATTCAGTCCTTGCCCTCATTCGCCTTGTTTGGCACCCTGGACTATCTACTATTATCTTCGGAAACAGCCTTACAAATCTACCTTCTAGCAAATACCTAAGCACATTCAAAGTACAGGTACCTGGCATTTCAGGACAGGATCCAATCTGTTAAGCAGGAAGAAAATGCATTTCCTCCTTTCTCTGCTGTGCTACCTAATTTATGGGGCATATGAAACACAGAGCAGAGGAGTCAATTTGAAATCTGATGTCTCACTCAGAGGCACATTTCCATGTGCTTGGGATGAGCAAGGACACTGAGTTTTATCCCACCCCAAACTGGTTACCCCAGGCCATGAAACATTTGGACTTGGCAGCCTCAGGAAATGTAGCCTATTACCTGCCGAATGACTGTGGAGATCCTAGGACAGGAGGGTGGTTCAAGTGTTGGTGTCCTTCATCCATTCTCATGCTTTTCAGCCAGGAGACCAAGATCTCTTTGACCAGGGATTAAGCCAAAAAGTTATGGTTGTTAGGATTGTGGAGACCCAGGTACTGCAACCCACTGCTAGGGCATTATGTGTGCTCTATCCTGTATTTAATGTCATGCATAGGCATTCACCATCCAGTGGAGAACTGTCTAAATATCTTTATTCTGTTTTGTTCTACTGGAATTATAGTGCCCTGCATATTTCTGCAGCATCTGAGTGGCATATTTCTGGTGGTGCACAAAGCAACCTACATCTAGACCTACTTTTAAAAATAAGAATTTCAGTTCCAAGGTCAACTAGTTGCTTTTGAAAATGTTACTCCGTCAGACTAAGCCCTGAGGACTTCCCCAAGAGGAGCAGCTGGGATGCCTGGGACCTACCAGCACAGAAGCAGTTAATTTCTATGAAGAATCTGAGAAAGAAAAACAGTCTAAGAACAGCCTTGTGTTGGGAGGAGGGCTAGAAAACGAGGCTGTTGCTGTTGTTTTCATTGTGTGCACTCTAATCAGAGAGAGTAAGAACAATAATGCATGTAATGCTGATTTTGGACCGTTTCCATGCAGCTTTTCCCAGGCTAGGCAGCCTTGGGAACCACTGATAGTGTGGCACACCAGGGGCACAGCCTCAATCACCAAGCACAGGGCAGGGCAGCCTTTTCTGCGGATAAAATATGTGAGGGATGACAAGAATCTTCCCAGCATGGGAAGTGGCAATAACAAAAAAAAATATACAAGGGGCTGAAACCAAGTGTAACATCCACTGCAGAGTGTGCCTGCAGGCGACACTCAGATTTGAAAGGTAGACTGCTATTTTTCATTTCCTCCCCCATTTTGTGTTTGTTTGTTTGTTTGTTTGTTTGTTTTCCCTTCTTTCATTAGATGCCCCCTCCCCCTCTCAGCACCACTTTGAAGCTAAGATGAAAGAAATGCTGTGGCTGCTGGCACAGAGCACACACAGGGAGACTGACTGAAGTGTGCTTTAGTTTAAGATGCCATGGTGTAGGGTTTTTTTTAGCTTTTCTTTTTTGCTTTTTTTTCCCCCTTTTTTTTTTTTGCTATGTAGGGGAGGGACGAGGAGAAGAGGAGAAGAAAATTATTCAGCTAAACACAATATATTACACTTCATTGAAAAGCATATTGTGCAGCTTGGATTGAAACATGGTCTTAATTTCTCAAAGCTTTCCCCTTCAAGGACAGGGGGTTTGGGGTAGCTAAGATGTGGCATCCTCCCAGACGGCAACTGCCCATATTTTATTCATAAAACCTGTCACATCAGTATATGATGAGAATTGACACAAGAAGCTGTAGCTTCGTGACCTGTTTTGAATAAGTCGGTCAAATCAATGATGTTTGTTTCTTAGTAGCTGAAATTTATATAGCCACTGCAGAGTGGAAAAAAGTCACTCGACACCATTTTTGTTCTGAAAACAAAGAGATGCTTTTGAATAGCGACAATAAAAGGATCAACTTGTTTTCTTTTCTCTAGACAATTGATTTCTTTTGACATCTACTTTTAAAAATATATATATCTGGCAAGGGAAAGGGTAGAATTCACACACCTTTGCCTTGACACTGTAAATACTGGAAGATGCAATTAGCTCTGAGTGGCTGAAGAATTCTGATATTTGGGGAAATCCTGGTGCCAGTGACATCAGAAAGGTGTGTGTCAGTGAGTTCACCAAATCAAGGAATTCCTGTCCCACCAAGTTCACTATGTGCCATCCATGCTTGCACTTCCACTAATCCAGACTTGTCCATGTGCTGGAAAAGTTGTGCAAACAAGCTGCAAAATCCAGGGAAAAGGGAAGGTCGCAATGGATGGTTGCAATACTTTCTCCTGCCTTCAGCTTCCAGCCCTTGCCCCTATAAAAATGTCATTCACCGCTAGAATTTCATGCTTATTTAATATCTGTTAGTCACTGTTAAACTGCCAACAGCTAGCTAAATTCACACTAATGTTCTTTTAAATATGCAGCAGTCCTACCATTTACAACCATTATGGAATTAAACTGTAGAATTAAACTCTCAGGTCAAATACCTTCACATATATCTAAAACAGCATTAATTAGCGTGTCCAAGGATTTTTGGAAGCCCTTGAAGAGAGCAATTACAGCAATTGGCGAACATCCTTTGAAGGGTGGATTGCATACAGCTTAGCAAGTTAGAACTTCTGACTATTAATTTATTTTGAACTAATTCTGACCCTGCTTCTGTCTGCTAACTGCACGCCAGTTTTCAAAGGCCAAGTATACTGGTGCATGAAGTTAGCCAAGTTTTCTGGAGAATAGAATGCAGTAAGCCAGCTCTCAAATGGATGGAGCTGCTTCAGTATCAGAGATGAGTGGAAAAACAAAAGAATCACAGAGTAGGTGTTATTGGGTCCTGTCACACAAGGAATAATTTTATAGCAGCGTGTTTTGTCTGTGGAATGACCCAGGGTCCATGTTAGGAAACAGCATAGACACTGTTAGAGTTTCTTGTCACACAAGTAACAGTGTTTGATTCAAAATAAGCAGTTTCCAAGCAAGTAACAGGCAGGGGAACAGAACCAACACAGTTAAGGCATCACAGGAGGATCATGAGCAGGCCCTTAAATTATGGAAGGATAACAAGGTTTGAAGAGGTCTGACTTGACCTCAGGGAAGGCATGGTAGTATCTAAACTATTCCAAGTACATTTATGGAATCTCCTCTTTAAGATCCCAAAAAATGGAGATTCCTCAGTTCCCCAGGTAACATAGCTAAGCATATAGCTGTCTGTGCCTTAAAAAATAATTGTCCTAAAATCTGTCTCAATCTCCTTTATTTCTGTTTGGCTTGCATGTATCACATTCTTTGGAGGGCAAAACATGCTATATGTTAGCATTCTCATTTGGGCTGCCTTTGTCCATACTGTTCAGAGGGCTGGTAAGGCCCGATGTCCCTCCTTGTGGCTCTGGGATGGCACAAGGAGGGCTGTGGTGTGTTCCAGCACACAGTTCCCATGTGTTCCTCTGCTTGGTTTTGTCTAGCCAAATTCTAACTGTAAGTCTCCCTCTTGTGAGAACCATGACACATCCTATCGCTGTTGTTTTAGAAATACAGGCCCTTCCAGAAGCTCAAGTAGGAGGGGATCAGAGGAGGAAAGATCCAACATTTAAATCAATTGCAGTAACTGGGTGCCAAGACATGGGGCGATGAACTTTACATATCAGATGGCCACATGGATCTCCCTCCAAGTCAACAGGTGAATACTATTCCAGAACTGACGTAATTTTAAGTGAAAGACAGAAACAAACAGAACAATCCTGCATAAGATTATTCTCCTGGCACTGCACAAAATCCTGTTACAAATCAAAAACAGCAGAGTAAGAAAAAGCTAGGATTGATAAAGAGTCATTTTTCAATGTGGAGAGATTAGCAAAGGGTTCTCCAAAACTCTCTCTTCTTAAATCAGTGGGCTTGATGGGTTTTGGGGGATAATTGTTAAGTAGTGACAGCGGTAAGGCATTGCAAGCTGTAAGTTTTAGATAACATCCAAGAAATGCTCCATTTATTGTAACCACCAGAAAGAAGCCTGGGGTACCTTCTGGAAGGTCTCAGTAAAGCAAAAAATCTGCTCAGACTACCTCCAAGGCAGAAAACTCAGCAAATCATTAGAGCTTCTGAGAGAGTTAACATTTGAAAAAGAAATTAGACAATTACATGAAGAATAAAGATATATGGAGTTAAAAGATATGGAGTATAAAAGATAATGCTGGGGAAAAAAAAAAAGAGAGAGAGAGAAAGAGAGAAGACACTAAAACCATTGTTTCAAGATCTAGATAACTCTACTTATTATTGGTAAGGAAGAGATGTCCTGGGGGGGAACAGAAATATGCCTGCCCGTGTAATACAACGTTTTCTCACCAACTGCCTTGAGCTGACTGGTTTTTAAGGTACATATTGAACTGTATGAACCACATACTGGTCCAATATGAGAACTACCACATTTCTTACAAAAGAGGTATTTTTAATTGTTATGGAATCAACCTCATGCTTTTTCCATTTTCACCAGCATGCCTGGCACAGAAACATTTATGAGCTCTGGTCAGGATTTGACCTCATTCACTAACAAATCCTTTCCATAGGCTGAGCTTGCTGTGTCAGCTGCACTCTAGTCCTGGCTTTAGGCTTTCAGTGACAGCACCCTACTGCCACACCAGCCGTGGGGGGGCTTTTCCTGACTCTTAGCCTGACCCCGTGAGCTCCTGTGCTCAGAACCCCATAGAGAAAAGCCTGCATCACCTTCAGCACAAGTCCTACAGATACTGCAACCACAATTTCTACGAATCCTTGAGCTTTGCCTAGCTGGTATGGCTTAATACACCAGATAACCAGATTCCATCGATTTCCCCTGTTAGCCCTGTAAGTGGATGCTGGGTTTCATCTGGTGCCCAACAAATGGTTTTGGGAAGCCAGCCCTTGTCTCTGCAACATAACAAGCAGTCTGAGGAGTTACACAGGGCCAGATGCAGTCCGCAAGCATGTTCAGCAGTCCCTTCTGGCTCTGTGAGGATCAGTCTTGCTAACGAATTCATGGTCAAGTGTCTAACAGGAGAGTATCAGAGATTTTTTTTGTATTGAATACTTCAATTCTTTGTTAAGTAACACAGAGATGCTAAAATACTAAGTTGACTTTTCATGCTTTATTGAATGCCTTTGACAGGCAGCAAGTTGTTTTGTCCACATGAGTCACTGATGGCCTGCAATGCAGGGCAGAAGGCTATTTGGAAAGGTTACAGAAGAATTCTACTATTGATTGGCAAATTTGTCCTCTCCTGTGTGTGACTGTTATGATTAAGGGGAGATATGTCATGGATTTCTTGTAAGGAGGGAAGGTGTGTTTCAGAGTACAAATAAATCCCCCCCTTTGCAGTCCCTAAGCAGATCACAGCAGGCAGATATGATGTTTGCCTATCAGCCACTCATGGGCTGCTCATAACAGGCTTGAAAACTTTCCCTTGTGACACTAGTCCAAAGCTAGGCACACTAGCCACAGCAAAAACAGCTGTGTTGCCATGACCCACATCTTTTAAGGGAACAAAACAATTAGTATAGTTGTTTACAACTACTTTTGAAGAATCTAAGTCATACAATGCAATTTTTCCTTTGTGTTCCTTATAAACAAAGTATCCCTTAAAATAATTGTGTTAAGAGTAAAGACAGATGAGATATATGACTGTAACAAATAATGCTGTCTTGAAAAAATATGGGAGTTTGGTGTTTTTTTACATTCCTAGTGTAATAAAGAAGATCATGCCTTTTTTTTATGAGTGTAACAACATCTGAGCGGAGGACATGAATTGCCACTGACATTTGAAACTCTCAGTCAATTATGTGTAGGCATAATTCACGTTAACTGCTGCTCTGCCTCCACTGACCCTGCCAAGAGCAAAGAGAAGCTGGGGGAGCTGCAGACCCTAGCTCTGAAGCCAGGGCATGAGGGAAGGGTGGCAGGGGAGTGATGGGGAGCAGGGAGAAGGGTGGTGGTGCTGCTGTGCTCACGAGCTCAGATCCCTGCAGCCCTGCCCAGCTGCTCTCACTCAGTGAAACTTTTCTGCTCTGAGTAGGAGCTCGTGTTTTTCTGGTGTGGGTTAGTGAGACCCACTACACTGGTTGGAGAGCTTATCTAAATGAAGCTATTGTGCTTTCAGTCATGCTGCTCTCCTTTATCTGGAGCTCCCACCAAAATCACCGTGTTACTCTGGAGCAAGTAAGAGGTCTAATAAAGAGAATAAATATCTGAAGGCAACAGTATCATATCCGCATGGATGCTATCATGAAAGGACTGCAGGTTCAAAACTTAGATAAGAACTGTGCGAGCAGAGCTGTGACCCCGTCTCTTGCCCCGAGGGGTAGCACAGACATGGAAGTGTGGTGCAAGAGGCCGGGGCAAGCTCTTTTCCACCAGCACTTAGAGCGAGGAATTACTGAAGCTGGAAGCAGAGCACTGCTGGCATGTACCACAGTGTTCTGAGAAGTGAGCTGAGTAACACCACATCTCTGGCTTGGCGTCATTGAGGGAACAAGAGACTCCTGAGCAGGTACAAAGAGGCGGCTGGAGTACTTTCCACCTTGTCCCTCTAACAAAACCACAGATCTCACCTTGTCTGGAGATGAAGCTGCTCCTGTGGAAAAGCCCCAACCGTATTTGAAGCAAGGGGTTTTGATCACTTTTTCCTTTCTTGACTAGGCAACAGCTACAGATGTCATCATGGTGTGAGCCAGAGGTGCTTTTGTGGGTCCCAAAAGTTGGCAAATCCATCAGGCAAGGGAAAATGTGTAACATTCCTGCTGCTTGGAAGCCACCGAAGCAGAGATGTTCACTTTAAAAATCTGCCACAGATGTTACAGATTGCTAAACTGGGGACTTGGCTATGAAGTCCATTTTTCAGCTCATGGAAATAATTTAACTAAGTCTAGCACTACCCACCCCGCCTCTCCCCTCTTCCGGATAAGGGCATAAGAGGGAAGCAGACTTGAGCTTGAGGGCATCAGGGTTTAATTTTCAGCTCTGTCACAGTCTCCTGGTCTGACTTTGGGGGTACCATTTGAACATGTATCTGAATAGCAAGGTGTACTGCTCTGCTTGGACCGCATCCATGGTCCCTCCCATGCTCTCCTCCAGCCTCTCACGTGGAAGCAGTAGAGACAGCACCGACAGCAGCAGGTCCTGCTCAACTCACTGCTGTTCTGAGAGCAAGCAATGCTCATCTATTTCTGTTACACCCTTTGCCATAGTAGGCCTTGGACCAGAGATGTGGAGTAATTGCCGGAAACCGTGTTCATCTTTAAACTGTAAAGGCTTTGCATAAGGCAGCTCTGTTCTTGCCTTAGCCCTCAGAGTGGACAGTCTCAATTATAGGGGGCATCATCCCGTGCTGGCACGCTGGCGTGTGTTTAACTCCATCTCTTTGGCATTCATTTGGCTTTGCTGCAAGCAAGATGCAGCATAAAGAGAGACCGCGATTGAAAGAAGAGGTTTTCTGATTCGGTGTCTCTGCCTCTGCCTTTGTCCTTGGCTATCACACAAGGATTGAGTTACAGCAGTGCAAAGGGGGCTGTGGGAACGTCTCCGACCATTTGACACAGAAACAGAGAGGCCCTGGCCAGAGCTGCAGCAGTAAAATAGGGCAGTACAGGAGCCCAGATAGGCTCTGCAGCAGCTTTTCTACATGACACATCATTTACTTCCAGCATTCCTGCCTTCATGACTCTACTGCACACATCAAAGTTTCACCTTTTCCTCCAAAATCTGTCTTCCTGAATATTTATTCCATAGGTGGCATGGCTTAAAATGTCCCTCGGTTTGCTGTTGTCTGTGTTAAAACATACTAAAGCAGCCTGATTTTCAAGGAGAAGGTGCTTGAAACTCTCTTTAAATCAGCTTTTTCATTCATCCTTTCATCCTCATACAACAGAAACTAAAAGTCCCTAGCCAATACACGGATCTTCCTCAGAGACAGCCAGGTGTTCCCACAGTCCTTCTACAAAGCTTATAGATACTGTGCAAAAGCCAGTGATATTTTGAAGTTCAAAAGCATGTGCAGTCTTCAATGAAGAAAGAAAAGCAATTCTCATGAACCGTTCTTTAATTTTTCAGGTGTAACTGGCAAGCTACCTAGTGTGACTTTGATGCTACAAGCTAGTGCAGGTAGGGGCTACCACATGATTCATACAGAGCTTCCCAATACTGGGGTAATTAACTGGAGAAAATCTCATTACCTATGGTTCAGACACAACAAAAAGAAGTAGCCAAGTTCTATAATACTTATTTCAGTAAGCCTTGTTTTGCTGTGTTGACTTTCACCACTAACCAACATAAAGTCATGATTTTCAATTAATACTTTGAAAACAGCTGTATACGTGTCATATAATAAGAAAAGGAAGTTGGCTTCATATAGCTTTTCCCTGGTCAACGTTGCTGCAATATTTGAATACCTCAGTGCCTCAATAAATGTATCGTCACAACTAAAAGAAGAAATAGGTGTTCTATCATGTTAGCTGAATGTAGCTCCCTCAAGCCTTGCTTGGCATCCTAATAACCAAAATGATTTTTTTTCTGTAAACTACACGCACATATTCTGAACAAGTGTGCTGTAGGGATGATTATTTCAATGTCTGAGACACAGTATGTTTCAGCGACGAAAAAGCGGCACGCCTTTGTGACTCTGCATACATACATATGTGCGTGCATAGAAATCTGTGCGAAAACAGAAAACTCAGATACACTTTTTCTAATCTATCTCCAAATGATTTTACACTCCTTCCTCCCATCTGCTTTCTTTCTGATTTGCTGTGGCTCTTCAAGCTGGTGGGAACTTCTGACAGTTTCTGCGATCTTGATCCACAGCTGAGCCTGCAGGATGGAGAGGTGCCATAAAGACTTTCAAAGGGCTGGCTGATGAGAACAGATTGGTGACAGACAAAGACATGAAATTTGTGCAGCGGAAAGATCCCAAAGTTTTTCAAAGAGCTTTTACTAAGGGATCTGCAGACTAAATACAGGGATTGCTCTTCTAGTTTCAGTCGCTATGTCAAGAGTGAGTAAAATCAAGAGTGAATGCTAGCCTGGAAAAAGAATGTAGTGTAAATGTCTAGGAGCATTTCAGCAGAGTGTAACCAACCAGATCTTCAATGTGGTCACAACACCAGATGCACATCTTCTGGATCTGCAATGGGCAGGCAGCCAAAATAGAATTTCTGAGAGCAAGGGGTGGCACAATGTCCACCAATGCTGAAGGAAACGGAAATCCTTATATCTGACCCAACCTTGGTGCTTCCTCCTGCTTGGTAAACAGTGCTAGAGTGTTGTCAGTTTATACAGGGAGACAGCTGCAAGAATCCAAAAGACTTTATATCTGAAATTTCTAGGTCTAAAATACCATTCATTCACTTGTTTTATAAAAAAAAAAAACTTATTGAAGAAAAATGCCAGTATAATAGAAACAAACAGATCTCAGAAACACTGTGATTTTATTAGTTTTCCTGTGATGTAATGTCTGTTGATCTGCACAATGACTGTCATAATTTGCTTCTTTGCAGCACTTATCAACTTCCCTTAAGTGCACCAAATACCTCTTAATTCTCCAATGCACTCTGCATCATCTTCCTCATGGTTTCTTCACCACCCATACCATGTCTGAGACCTAGTCTGAGATCTTCAACTGCAGAACTATGGCCGTACGAACCAGGGGAAAAAAAAAAAAAGAAATCTATTAGTTTAAAACTTCCCTTTCCATGCTGACTTCTACCATTACTCCCTTAAGAATGGGAAGGGAAGGGAAAGGAAGGGAAGGGAAGGCAAGGCAAGGCAAGGCAAGGCAAGGCAAGAGCAAAAAGGGAGACAGTCCTTTAGGTACACCCCAGCAAACATTTTCTGGGATGTGCTTAACACTATCTGTATACATGTTATCAAAGGGAATTTCTCACAATGAACTTTGATGTACTAAAAAGAGAAAAAAAATACAATTAAAAAAAAAATGTGGCATAATCCCAATGGGAAGTCCATGTCCAAGAGTGACATTCTTGAGGCTAATCTTCCCATGTGTCCTCCCTAACAAGCACGGTAAGAAATAATTGCAACCATTCCTGCTCCAGTTGTATATGCTGGCAAAAATTATTTCACCAAAAGAGCATTCTTTTGTACAAGTCCCCGAGTGCCTGAGTGAGGCTGTGAGGCAGCACTTACTCGCTCTCCACATTCCTGCTCCTGAGAGCGTGGCATTCAAGTGCAGAGCGGGCTGCGCTTTCTGGTATAGCGAGTAAAGGTGACTCTCACTGTTACTGTAAATTAACCTGTCAACACTAGCCAGAGAGCTGAAGCCAATAAAAATAATGGGCCTGCTAGTGAAGAGCTGTTGACATAGCATTTCAAAAAGACAAGTTCAGCACTTGGGGCTGCAAGGGCACCAAACGTTTTTGTTTTGTTTTGTTTTTTGTCCAAGATTGCCTGGAAAATGCAGAAAAGCAGGGAACATGCAGCATCATTTCCAGGCTGCTAATGAAAGAGAGGGCATGGATAGCCTGAGGATTTTCAGCCCTGGAGGCCACCTGAGTTTGTGTACTTAGCTTACATATTTATATTGCACGTGCAAACCAGAAACCAAGTGGTTATATATGGTGCTAAATCACCGTCATCCATTATGCTACTTAAAGTAGGCAGAGGTCTTTAGATCTGATTATGGAAAATTGAGCCCCCAGAGATCTCAGACACTGCAATGTTGTCGTGTAAATTCATTTGCTCTGCTTTGGGTGCAGAAGGCTCTCACATACTTCCATGTGGAGAGCACTGATATCTTCCTTTTCTCTTAAATGCTCCCCTTGCTTATTTCCTACCCCAAAGATTTCCTCCTGCAGGATCAGAAGTACAGGTGGATGGGGAAGTGAAGAAGCATAAGCACTTCTTCAGAGTGCTTCTTGACTAGCCACTGGTCTCCAAAGCTGTTTGTATTCCAGCCAGTAGCGTTACTGGCTGCTGTGAAGTGATTTTATAAGTATTGTTTCCAGTACTCAGGAACAATTCCCGCTGTGCTCCTCACCATCTCCAATTAAAGCAGTACATGCAGAGCTTGTTCCGCCGTCTGGATCGGGGCAGTCCCCTAACCAAGGGGAGCAAGTACAAAGGGGCCAGTAAGCAAGCTGTGTGGTAGGGTGTGGGAGGGAAAGGAGCAATCCTCTCTGCCCACTGGGCTGGGACAGAGGTTGCCTGTGGAGTGATTGGGATTCGATTCAGTCATTCTGGCTCTTCTGATGCCTCCCTGAGCCTTTCGGACACATGGCCGCATGGTGCATGATGTCCAAGAGTTTTAGGCTCAGTCGCTGCCTTGGCTAGACACTAACTGCAGCATCAGATGAGCCAAGAAATCTTAATGTGAAGGAGGTGGCAGATCTTCTGTCCTCCGAGCCAGTATCTGCCTTGGCTGTGAGGCCTCAGGCCAGGACTGGCTCTCCCCCACTGTTTATGCAGTGCCTGCCACACCTGGGCACCAGCACCACCGAGATCCTGTGTGGTAGCCCTGAAAGATAAGCAGATAGATGGATGTCCACATACAAGTTCCACTTTTTATCTTGTAACAACAGCTGCTACCGAGCTCAGCTTTATCACTCTACACCACCACCCTCTCCAGATAACTTTGCTTAGTCTAAGATAGCGGTCTCCTGTCTCTTTTTCAGGCCTTCAGTTTCCTCCCCCAGGTTTTGGCAGACTCTCCTTTACAGGCAGAAGCACTGATTGGCCCATAGGCCAGAAAACTCTTTTATAACAAATTAAGAGTAAGATTTTACAACTGTGTGACTGCAAAGGAGTTGTCTAATATCCCTGTAGAGCTGTGGATAAGTGAGGTGTCATCTGTCCCAGACAGAAATGCAATAAAGAACCTGCTATCTAAACAGATAATTCTTCCAACAGTACTAGTCCTGACCTATGCTAATTAGCAGTGCAGCTTCCAAAAAAAAATAAATTAAATTCAGTGTTTGACTCAGAATTATTTTTACTGATTTTTTTTTTTTCTGAACAGCAATTTAACTGTGAAGATCTTTAACAAAAAGAAAAATCAAAAATAAAGGCTAAAATTACCAGGTGCCTTTAAAAGCCTTGAGAAGGTGGTGTACCCTGATTCTACATCCTTAGCCAGGAAAGTTCATTTGTTGCAGCGTTTACCCAGAAGGCATAATTCGACCCTCTTTCCATGCTCTCTTCTGCAGAGAACATACTTGAGCTTGGGCCCTTTCCTTCTCAGGAGATTGTCTCAACACTCAGAAAAATTGCCCTGAAGTGGAGATCTCCCAGTATGTCAAACTGAAGCTCCAACCTAATTTATAGAAAGTAATTAAAGTAATTAATTACCCACTCAGACAAGTGCTGTAGCCGCTAAAATATAAGAATGGGATGCAGGGAAGGGACATACAGCCATCTCTTTCTTCTCTGCATTGTGAAAGCCAGAGTCGCCTCATGAATCAAACCTTCTAAAATTTGATGTTTCCTCCTGAAAATGTTGAAATGAACCGGTTGGGCATGTCCAGAACTTTATTTATTTGTTAGCTTATGCATCAACCAAAATTAGTCGTCCTGCGTGACCTAGCGTCGCTCACAAACCTGAGCTTTGTTTGGGTGATTACTGGATTTACTGGGGGGAAAAGAGAGAGAGAGAACGATGGTGAAGTCCTGGTCTGTGCCCTGTTCCTGTAAGGCAGGTCCCACAGCTGGGGAGCAGAGCCCTTTCTCTGTCCTGCCTGGCATAAGGGGCAGCCTCTGACCGACAGCAGGAGGTTAGCTACTTGTGTGGCAGCATGTGGCGTTTCTTCTTAATAAAAGAAGAAATCACCAAAGCAGAACCAGATGATAGAGAGTAGCCGTTGCTGAGATACTACAAATAAGTAAACAATCCTTGGGCTTTGTGCTGTTGCTATTTTTCTTTAATGAGGACTGTGGGTGGGAGGCCTTGGCGCCTCTTCAGTGCACCCAGCCTAGAAAAAGAGCTCTTCCCTACCCTGATCAGCTTGACGAAATGACAAGAGTGGTACCTCCTGAGCAACCCAGTTCGCAGCTGGGGACTATTCCCCCGCTTTGAAGGTTTCTGCTGCTGACACCAGAATAAAATCTGAAAACCCTGCCTCTTCTCCTGGATCAAATTGTGCTGTGCAGCTCTGCTCCCACGAGAAGAAGCTGCTGTCAGGGACTTGGCAGACTTCCCAAAGCTCAGTGGCTGAGTGACAAGGAGTAGGGAAGGGCACTATACCAGTGCTAGCAATGATTTTTAGCCCATTATTAGGTATTAAAACTATAGGGAAGATGTCCTCACAGGCACAAATCATCTCCGTTTTCAGCTGACGGTATAGTGCATAAAAACTCATTTTGAGGGTAGGCCAAAGTGTACCACATCAATCATTGGCTTTTTGGGTACTTTTGCGAAATATTTTCCTGCACTGTTCAAACCTCAAATTTGTCTGCTGTGAGACAGCAATGATTCTATGATAATGATACCAGTAAGAAGGAGGTAGAGAGGTGCCTGCTGAAACACCTTCAGGCTACAACTGCTGTGCACGAGTATTGTCCTACTTCCAGAAGCCTCATTCTGAGTTTTGCCAACTACAACTGCACTTACACATGGGTTTAACAGTTCTGCAGTCTCTGGACCGCCACGTCTACTTCTTTGCAGAAGGCTGTCCTCGTTTCTGGAAAGGAAAAACGAGATGGTTGTTTCAGATTCCAGCTGGACACCAAACGGGTTGTTCTTCTCTGTGACACAAACCCACCCTCCTGGGAGCCCACAGAAAAGAGGTCAGCATTGCTTTTTCACTCCTGCTACACACAGGGTTACTGCTGCTGCTTGCCTGTCTTTCTGCACATACAATGCTGATCCCTTATGGATTTTTAAAAAACTGTCATTACTGCTGCTTAAGCTCCTGTGGTGGGGGGATGAAGTATTTTGTGCCAAGTTCAGGAGGGGAACTGCACTGGGTAAGGGCTGTTTTCCTTCCTAAAGATCAGTCAAAGCATGAAGCTCTTTAGCTGCTCCTTTGGGGTCCTGCATTGCTTGTGTAGATGGCTTCCTGTTCCAGATACTTCTGTAAAACCTGCTATTGCTGCCACTATTCCTTTCCTTACAAGTAAATGTGCAAAAAGCACTAACTGCAAATGCAGAGCTTTAATGAATGTACCTCTATGTTCGAGGGAAAAGCAAGAACAATGCGGGCTGACCAGACCAGCCGGCGGCTCACTGCGAGCTGCTGCCAAACGAGGTGCAAGGGGGGAAAACCGAAGTGCCCGCCAAGTGCGTCACTCGGAGCACCAGCTCACAGGGCACGTGGTTTCCCACAGACTCGTGTTTCAAAGCTGGTGTCCGGAGGGGAATAAAGTTTCTCCTTTGGAGAGCTCCGTCTCCAGTGGATTCTCAGGTGTCTACTAGGGTTGCGCTCCCTCCATAGTGTTTCTCTCAGCTGGGGTGATACAATAGGCCTGTGTGATTTCACGAACCTTGTGGGAATATCATTAATACCTCGGTGACCCCTACCAACTATAGCTGAAATTGGCTACGCCGTTCAAAAGATATTGAGAGATGTGAATATGAGCACACTCACGGATACCACACTGGGTGGCATGTGGGTGCCATTTTTTCAAGTAAGCCTAGCTACCAAATAAAAGAAAACCACAATTAATGCCATTGGTGGCAGTGTCAGCAGTGCCCTTATCTGTCATGGCCCTAAGGGCACCCACAGGCCTTACTGTCCCCAACCAGCCTCCACTGGGGCCTAGCATGGCCCAGGAGCTAGCTCAGTACATACCACCTCCTAGAGGTGTAAAACCACATGAAGCACATTTATACAATCTCTTAGTAGATAATCCAGGGCTTGCAGATGGGGACTAATGTAGCAAGCGTTTGGGGGAGGAGGAAGAGGGCAAAAATGAGCGATGGTGTCTCTGCTGGTTAAGGATTTTTACTTCCATGTGTACAAAAAATACAAATACTTGAGATGACCTTAGACAACAAGCAGATTTTCCTGGGGCATCTTCCTTGAGAAGGAATTACTAGAAAAAAAAATGATTTGTGGGGCAGGGAGGAGCCTTTAACACTAGGAATTATTTCTTATGAAAAAGGCTAAATGGTTCACATGCAAAGTCACAACTCTGTATTTATACAAGTCTTATCAAACTAATTCATGAACAATGGCTTTTTAGCAGAAAAGCTTTAAATAATAAGTAGAGCATTGTGGCATGTGTTAGCAAGGAAAATATAATATTAAATAACCCCTACAAGGCTTAAGGCCATGTAATAATCACTGGAAGCTGAATAAGCTTCTCTGGAATGGAGGCATAAAAAATATGTTCCTCCTGCTACAAACAAGATCACAAATACTGGAGTATTCCCAGGAGCTTGTTTATGGTTAACTATCTACATGTTGCTTTAGCTCGACTATCCAGAGCCATGGAGAAGTGGAAGAAGAGATGAGGTCTACAGCTAGGAGCAAAGAAAACGAGAAGTTAAAATCACAGAACCAGGCTCCAGGGAGCTGAGAATGGGAAGCAAAATGTGCTCAAGGGTAGCACAAGGAAGCATCAAATGCCAGTGGAGGGCTGTTTGTTATCTGAGCCCTGCTATGGGAGAACTCGCAAAGGGCACTCTGGCAGGGATGTGCCTGGAACTGAAGTAGATACTTAAGCTGAGGCTGTTACCACCCTGAGAAACTAGCACGAGGGCCTTCACGAGGATAATGCAGTACTCTTTGGATAACCAGAAGCCAAAATGCATTGGGATCCTGCAGTGCACTCGTACTGCAGCACTGAAAGTGAAGAGTTAGCGCTGGATTTTCTCAATCACTGTACAAATATTTGGCTTAACGTACTTCGTAGCATTCTTGGATGCTTTATAAGCAGATCCTTCAACAGACCCTAGTTTTTGTCCTCTGTGTCCAAATCCTGCATAAGACCTATCAAAGTTACCTGTGGGCCAAGCCCAGAGAATCATGTCTTCCCCTGACAGCTTCATTCCTCACGGCAATGGAGCTGTCGAGATCTGCAAGCCCAACCCTAGCACCTGGCCGGCAGGGGCTCCACACGCCGTCTGCTGTAGCAAGTGCTCCTCAAAGGCAACGGGAGGACTCGGACCCAGGGCCTTTGAAAAGAAAATGTGGAAACACAGCATATCATTAGTCTTCCGTTCTCTTAGAGATCAGAATTAAAAACACCCAGGAAAATTTCTCTCAAAATAAAGCGATGAAGTAAGATGCAGAAATCTTCTGTGTTTTTTTGATTTTTTTTTCAGAAGTTGTTTATTCAAAAAATGACATGATGAGCACAGTAAAAGAAGGCAGCAAATAACTGTCAGCTTATTTTCATAAAATCGCAGCCAGATACTGCTTTACTTTTTGAAAAAGAATTGTTACTCTCATTACCAATAGATTCTGAAGTATACCTGTTCATTTAACTGCAAACCTAGGAAGAAAGACAAAAGCAAGTTGCTTTTTACTTACCTGACATAATGCAGAAAATAATAAAAATTGATTATTTTTTATTATAAAGGCAGAAGGCATGCAGCTTGCATTTACAAACATCTGTATGTAACCAGACAGACACTGTGCAGTATAAGGCCTGATGGATCTAGTCTTTCATTCATTTTTTCTTTCAGTGATTTCAAGCTACAAAAACCCAAACATTTCCTCCATGGACCAGGACTATAACCCAGGGAACAGACAGCCAAAAGCAGTGCCTTACATGTAAACACACCGCTCTGATCCTTTCTAGTGCTGAGTGGGATGGGTTAGCCGAAAGCACCCATGTTTTACACGCTGCAAAACCTTGATTATCATTGTTCTACCCATATCAACCCTTTCTTGTACAATTTTTTCTCTTTTTCCAGCCAGAGCAAACTAGTAATGGCTTAAATCAGGCTCTCTATCTTCATTCTGAAGAGGACCAGAGCCTGGTGTATCCTTCCAAATCAGCCTGCAAGGAAGATTAAATTCATTTGTGTGACTGGAGCTGTGGGCCACCTTCACCTTTAGTGCTTCAAGTTGGTCATGTGTGTGTTTGACCGTTTTCTGTGCAACATATAGACATAGGCACCATGCCTTCCAACACTGCTTTAAGTGACCTGTAGCCTTGAGGTTGGGATCCTATAGGTACGACTGCAGTTCCCAGCTGAGGCTGGGAACAACACTGAGGAGGGAGGAAATCTGGTGATTGCTTTCAAACGTATGTACTGAGAGAAGCACCCAGAGTAGCCGAAAAAGAATGCTTCAGTTTCTGTGCTTTCGCAGGCTTTAAGACCTCTGATCAGGGAAGCATTTATGGATGTGTTTAATTAGAAGCACATGCTAAAAATATGGACTTCAATTATACTAACTTCAATGCAACTTAATTGAAAATGTGCTTAAATATTTCCTGTTTGAGGCCTAAAAGAACAAGAACATAATCCTTCAAAATATAGGATGTTTCATTGTGTGGAATCTTAAAGTACTTTATGTGCTGCATATGCTGCCATTATTTATCCCTTAAAAGCGGTTGCTTCTAAGGTGGAACATTTTGTGTGTTATGAGAACAAACAGCGACACTGCTACAGTTACAGACAATGAGTATATCATGCCCAAATAAAACCACTGTAGGAAAACAGACAACCAGAACATAATTTCTCAGCTTGAAATTTAGAGGAGAAGCTAACTGTTACAAAGAGCCTTACTGGAGCTTTAACAATGAGCACGGAGGTCTGGAGCCCTTAACTTCATGCCGGGACACTGATTCATTCCTTACTCCCAGGGAAAAATGACCGCGTCCTTAATGAACTTCCAGGACACCATTATTTCTTGTACAACATTTAGCTTTCCTGCAAGGTGTCCCATCCCAAAACCACGCTTAGCTTGCTAAAGCGTCACGAGCTGGTTGTCATGACTGTTGGGAAAAGGCTGCCTAGCAGTCTAGAAAATGTCACACACAGTTTTTTTGTCATTGCCATTGTTGCCTTACATGTAGGACATTTAATCCTTTGCATTTATTTCTGAAAACCACTCGGTGCCGTCACTTCTTCAACAGCACTTAAAAACTGATAGGGCAATGTTCTCCACAGCTACGTGCTCTGCCTCACACGTAACATCTGTCCTCTCTCAGCAAGCACACAGCAGCTGCGCAGAGCGACAGGTTCACGGGAGCACGAGGGGCACGGAGAGTGCCAGGAGCACGCACTGCCCTTCCCGCACAGGAGCTGCAGTGCTTCAGCTGTTGCAGCACACTAAAGCCTCTAGCACCCGGGTACAGCTCCAGCAGCCAGAGACAGATTTTTGGCAGTACTGCTCTCTCCTGCGTGGCTAGGATATAACACCATCAGACACCTTTGTATAGTTAGTTTAGCTGTATTTATGGCAGATCCTGTACAAGGACATTCATGCTCTTTCTTTAAAATCACTTTGTTAACTACCACCATACTGCAGTCAAAAAAATTATGTGTCTTAAATCTTTGGCTCAAAACAACCCGCTTGCCTGATTACAGCAGAAATTTGTTCTGGAACACATATTCCAAACAGTGTCAATCTAGAAATATGAAAAATATATATATATCAGTTAACACCATTTAAAGTGGAATCTCATTTCTTAGTTTTGCTCAGCTGCTGTTTTTCTTCTCTTAATACTTGATGCCCCCTTTGAGGAGTGATGCAAAAAGACTTTTTAAATGGACATTTGCAGCAGATTAGTCCATGATGTGAATTAATCCCTGTCTGTAATCCTAAAACATTCAGCATGTCAGAATTTAAAAGACAGCCATGCAGTAATCATTCAAGGTAGATTACTGTGTGGCTGAAATTGTAATTCTACAATATACACATTCATACCAATAGACTTAAAGGATAACAAAGAAGCATACTCTGATTACATTAATTATAAGAGGAGGACGAGAGAAGAGCTGGACTACCATGTAATGTAAGAGAAATGACACCACTTGATCGCACAGAGGAAGGCAAATATTAAAACTTTGCATCTGCCTTCACTACAAAGATCACCTGCAGTGAGACAAGAAGAACAGCTTGCCTCGGAACTCAGCTCTCAGGCTAAGAGTGAAATAGAGAACATTTAGAAAAGCTAGCTTCTGGGTTTTATTTTTTTCTGAATCAGCTTCCTGTATTGAGGCAGGAGTGTTTTGAGAACTACCTGACTTCATCTGACTCCCAGCTGAACCCATGGAGGTTTTCAGGACTCAGACAAGCAAACATGTCATGCTACCCAACGTGGATCGCCAGAACATCAGGCATCTAGGCTAGTTTAATAACCCACCTTGCATGGTCATTGCAGGAAGACAAGCATCTTCCCCAGCAGATAATTCTCTCATCCTACGGTGGTTCCTAAAATGACTCTCTTGAGGTGCCATCTCTCATAATTACAGAAGGAGCCTTGATAACTCAAATTAGACATCCAGTGTTCACACATCTCATGTCATGTAACCTGAATAGCACTCATATCTTCAGAAAACAGAGAAGCTATGGAGTTGTAAGGCAGACATGTTACCTTTGATGGAGAACAAAGATGGAAAACAACATCTCTTTGATGGAGAAAAAATCTAATAAACTCTTTATGAGCTGCAACAAGATAGCAAGGAAAGGAATACAGTTAGCACAGGTTTCTCAAAGTCTCTGTATTTCCAGGCTTCCTGGACAGCACCGTGGCTATTGGGTATGGACTGTTGTGGGTTTTCTCAGCCCATCCTGGTCATAGAACCATAGAATCATAGAATATCCCGAGTTGGAAGGGACCCATAAGGATCATCAAGTCCAACTCCTGGCACCGCACAGGTCTACCCAAAAGTTTAGACCATGTGACTAAGTGCACAGTCCAAATGTTTCTTGAATTCTGACAGGCTTGGTGCAGTGACTACTTCACTGGGGAGCCTGTTCCAGTGTGCAACCACCCTCTTGGTGAAGAACCTCTTCCTGATGATCAGCCTAAACTTCCCCTGCCTCACGTTAACACCGTTCCCGCGGGTCCTGTCACTGGTGATTACATCACAGTCATTCATACTGCATAAAGTAAGAAGCTAAAAATTATTCTCCCCACACGCTGTAGCCAGGGAGCAGTTTGTGGAATGATTGCAATGGCAGTGGGGTGCACAGAGAGCTGTTTTGGCACCTGGGGGCTCCCAGGGCCTGGTGGCCGCCCGTGCAGCCTGCCCTGTCACCGCAGTGCCACGCACCAAAGGTGAGGGGCAGTGAAAGCATCGACCAGCTGGAGGCAGGATGGTGCCTGTCCTGCCAACGCTGCTGCAAAGCATCTCTTCTGGAGAGCAGGCGGCTCTCCTTCACTCCTGTCATGGGCTGTGGTCAGAGAAACAACTCGCTGCTCAGCTGCTGTGAGAAACAGCTCTGGCACTGCAGCGGACGGGGCAAGGCCACTGAGGGCTGCAGTGCATTGGGAGATGGAGGCGTCAGAGGGGGAGAGAAAAGAGTGGTGCTCCTGCCAGGGAAGGGTATGAGAGTAGTGTCAGATGGAAAACATTTTATACGGCAAGTACACTGTCTCTTGTTCAGGCCTTCCCTGAGCAAGAGCTCTCAGGGAATGCCCGTAATTTTTCTCTTTTTCTCAGTGCTTTGATGTGGTACCGATCAAAGCCACCTCTTCTCGAGCAGCTGTTCCTTGGGCCCGGCCCATCACCACGTCTTCCGGCAGGTCAGGTGCGTGAGGTTCGGCCCACTGGGTACATCTGCTGGGGAGGCACCACCGGGGCGGCCCGCGGCTGTCCTGGCCAGCAGGGCCACGCACAGCTGGCCGTGCCCAGGGGCTGGGCAGAGCTGCAGGCGTCCGGGGAATGCTGCTGGTGGGAATGCGGATTCCTGGGGAAGGCAGGGTTTTTTTTTGGACTTCAGCAGCCTCTGCATAGGAGTCCTGCGCACCTACGTTGCAAGCAGATGTCTTTACTTAGGTATACCACACACAATAAAAATGGGTAAGAGTACGAGTGTTTCAAAGCCAAGTATAAAATTACCTACAAGCAGATGTGGTTGAAACACAATATGTACCTACAAATACCTATGTTTTAACATACTGTCACACCGCTGCTCATCCCATTTAGCATAATGTATTGCCGAAAAAAATTTAGAGTCAGATCCTCGCCTGTTTGAGATCAGCTGGTTGCCTGATCCCTGATGCATTTTCAGTGCAATTACTGTAATTGACATTTTCTCAGGCTGCCTGACTTTGATTTCTATGCCTTTGTCTCCCTGTGCCACAACCCTCACTGTGATGACTGAGGGGCATTTCTCAGTTCTGCAGCAGAGCGCAGCACACAACACCCAGCACAAGAGTCCACCCAGCATGGTGTGCCCTCAAAACAGTAAGGCAGTCCCATGCAGTCTCCTCTGAATATGTTTGGAAGCAGTAATTTATATAATTACATGGTTACTGGAATTGTGAAAATAATTATTTTCAGATATGTCTTACGGGTACTGAATGACCATATGGGCACGGGTCTGCGCTCTGGGTCTTTGTAACTAAGTTGTTTCAGTCCTGGCACTGGCTCTGCAGACTCAGCCTGGGTGTTTCCATTCCCACAAAGTGGATGATCCCTTAGCCTCTGGCTTTAGAAGAGGTGTTGAGTAAAGAATTGAGAGCAGGAGAATATGCTGGCTAACATACGTGCAGCATTAACACAAATACTAACAGGTAAAGTAGGTGACATCTTAGACATGTCAGGTGGCTGATATGCAGCAGAAGACGATTCAGCTTATGAGAGAAAGCAGCATGTTTTGTGATGGGATGCTGGTCCACATGTGGCTCAGACGTACAAGCGCATTGAGAACACTGGATCAGTTATCTCGGATGGGGGAGCATGCTGCCATTTACTGAAGCAAATGTTGTCATCCTCACTTACTCTACCCGTCTTCCAGAAAGGCAAAATGCAGCTGATCAGATGCTCTTAGGTTAAGCAAGGGTTTCTAGCTCCACCCTCCCACATGTTCCTCTTCCAGCTCTCTCAGTAACAAACATGAAAGCAAAACCAAATCAGTAACAGCAATGACAACAGAATATGGAACTGTAATTTGTTTTTAACCAGCATCTCAAGAGTGTTGTGCTGGACATAGGACTTGCTCACAGACAAGGTGTGATAGACCAGGAAACCAGGGCTTATAGTGCACAGTCTGCAGAGAACACAAGCTTTCCTTCATAGCTCTCGTATTGGGCAGAAAGCTAGAGCATCTCTCTACCTTTAGGTTAGGATTTGCATAAGTAATAGTGAGGAGGAAACAGAAATTAATAGTTTTACAGAGATATCTAAATACAATATATGCTGAAGTACTGTGTTATATAAGATTCTTGGTGCTTTCCCAGGGGAGGTAGATAAAATGATAACTTACAAGCTCCTGGCCATATTAAAATTACACTGATAGATTAAATCAATGTCTGACTTTGCTTGAAGCTCTTATTTCCAGCACTAAGTTTGGACCTAAACTATCTCTTCATTTGTTTTGCATCTGCTTTCCAGTTTCTTGTATTTTCAGTCATAGGGTTATACTTTGGCCACTCATGCTGCTCTGCAGTTTGCAAAGTACCAGAAGAAAACTCTGAGTACAGCAGAAGTGACCTGCTTCTGGGATGCTGTGTGGTTTCATTCCGTGTTTTTAGTTTTTTTAGTTTTTCTGTAAATCAAGTAATTTTCCCACAAGGTGAAACAGATGTAACAAATTTTCAGCATTTGCCTTTGTGAAGGGATTTCTCTCTCATAAATTCAGTGTAGTGTCAGGTCAAACATTCCCTGGAGAAAACAGGGCATAGATTACAATTAAAGGCATGAACGGCACACGCCGACCTATGGCTATACCTCCAGCATTCATTTTAAATGTGTGACACATTGAACTTCAAAGGACAGATAATTGCAATGGATACAAGAATGAACAGGGGAGGGGGCAGTGAAATACAGCACTAACTTCTGCAGTTGTTAGGTACACAGCCAGCGGAGTTTTCCCACGTGATTAGAGAAACAAAGAAGTTTTTGTGAACTTAAAGGTGGCGGGGAAGCATAGTTGCATCTCATTATACACAGAAGAATGGGAAGGATAATTTTTTCCATTAGCGGTGGGTTTTTCATAGCAGAAACTGAGCTTTCCTTTCCTTTTCTTTCCCAGAATGTGGACAATCTAAAACAAATATAGATGTGTGTATGTATAATTTTATATATATATCTTATTCATAATTTAAGAGAAGCTATACTTTTGCACCTTGCCATCACTGGGAAGCAGTGTAGTTTTACATTCCTGACAAACCCTCCCAACATCCTTTCTTGTGCTTTGACAGAGAAATCCAGTGCTTATATAGGTGATGCACATTTGTGTCTTGCTCACTGTGTTTCCTGTCCATCCAAACCTCTGGTGAAATCTGCAATTCTAAAATTATTAGGTCTTCAGAGTTCACTAATATCACCCCTTCCTGAAAGTACTGCAGAAACTCATGGGTATAAACAGAGATTAATAAAAGTCTTTAAATGTATTTTTCCAGCTGTTGCTCAGTCCTCACAGAGGGGCAGTAGCTCAGCTGGCTCATTGGCAGAAGCCTTCAGAAAGACAATGCTGTAAAGGTAGCTGAAAAGTGACAAGTAAAACTGACATAATGTGACCAGCATCAGAGATACACGACATTGCACCAGCCAGACAAAAGGGTCTTTAGAAGTGTATTTTAAGCCTCTAGGGTTGATTTAGCAGAGACAAAGTTTACTGTGGTGTGGCAAGCACTCTCATCCCATGCAGGCACCAGAAAGCAGTTAGCTGGTCCCCTCTCACATGAGCAGGGAGAGGAAAAAGCAGAATCGGTGTATTTTCCAAAATGCTATCTCTTTCCACTTCTGGTCTTAGATGATTTGTGAAGTTTTCCCCCTCCAGAAGACAATGATTCAGAAGGACAAAAGGCTGCCCTGAGGCTGGTGTTGCCATTGCCTGATAAGCTCTGGGAAGCTGTCCTGGAAATGCGCTGCAGTGACCAGCCTGTGAAGGGAAAGGGCTGCCTGAGCATCCCCAAAATGCCCTACCACCAGTCAGGGGCTGGCCATCCTCTGCGTCCCTTTCCACTTTTAGAAGTTAGAATCTATGTGTTTTGTTGTTGTTGTTGTTGTTGTTTGGTTGGTTTGTTTTTTATGATAAATACCAGAACAGGTTCAAGACTGATATCCTTCCTATTCTTGCTCAGCCTACCATGGCAGCATCACCCCCTTAATCATTGTCCCAGCCTCTGGGGGGGGGGGGGGGGCTTCTTCCCTGTGTGCCACCTCCCACTGCAGGGCCACCCTCCCATCACCCACACCAGCACTCAGTCCCTTGCAACAGAAACCCCAGAAATGGGGATTTCTGCAGCTACCTTGAGCAGAAAGTCTTGACCGCATGGAAAGACTTTTGCTACAAGACAACACTTCTACTGAACTCCCAAAGAGCAAGTGCCACTATGACAAACTAAATCCTGAATTTCTTCAGGGTAACTGCAGGTAAATGACTTTTGCAAATGAAGCTCTACACAATGGCACTTCAACCTTTTATCAATAGATAAAGCTTCTGGCCATGGCATGACAGGTACATTACTGACAAGAACATTACTGCAATCCCTAACACTGTAATCTAAGGAAAAGGGCTGAAGTCCCAGTAAAAACTGTAATCGTTATCTTATGCTGTGCACTGTGGCAATACTCTCATTCCTGACTTCTTGTGAGCCATAACGTTGCAGTGATCACAAAGATCACAAAGCCAGAACTAAAACCTTTATCTTTGTGGAGGGAACTCAGTGTTCATGGAAGCAGTCACATATGCTCAGCCCTTCATAAGCCCTTCATGGAGCATGGCCCAATTTCTCCATCGTGGCAGCAGTGATATTTAAAAGCACCTAGCAGCTACGATGGGAGAATGTAGAAAAAGAATCACTGCAACTTCCAGCAAATTCTTAAAAACAGAAAAAGAGAACTTAAGTCCTGCCTTTACCCATTAGAAATGTGTGCCATCCTGCATTTAGCCCTACTAAGATGAAGCACTGGAAAAGAAGAATGGGGAGAAGGTTGAACTACACATTGCAGTTGTAAAGCCACACTTACGGCAGCACTAGAAGACACTTGGGTAACTCTCACCATGAGTGATATGCAAAAACCTATGTTAAACCAATGAGTGGATCCTGAATCCAGGCATCCAGGGATGTGGGTCACCAGGAGCCTTTTTCACCAATATCCTAATTCAAAACCTTATACTGGTGAGATAGTTCCATAGTGTAGCTCCAGAAGACAGGTAGTCCACACATGGTTTCTAAATAAGTGGAATAAGAAAAATATTAGCTTCCTCAGTATTCACAGCTCTCACATTCTTTGTTTCTCAATCCCAGAAGTTTGAAGACAGAAACTCTGTGGGGCTATCCTCATTAAAAAACAGTACCAGCAGATCTCCCTGTGCAGCCAGAAGAGTGGAATTCAGAAGAGATTCCACCCTTAATTGCAGCTGAATTTTCTGCACACGCTTAGCTGTGAGACAGAGAAACACACCTGCACTTCTGCCAATGAAATGGGTGTTTCATTGCCTTACTGCTCACTTACACACACAACTATAATCTTATACTTTTATCCTTCTTTTTATCTATGTATCTTCCTTAAATTTCTTAGCTCCGACAAGATAATATTTTGGTCACAATTTGTTGTCTGCATTGTGGCCAGATATCATTTGAAATATGAGAGACCTGAAACCCATCCAAACTTCTTCTGACATTGTTTTTCCAAGCGTGTCCCAAACTTTGCCATGACTCAATTGAAGTTTAAGGCATAGTGGCGCTGAACAAAAATAAAATATCATCCAACAGTTTGCATAATGTAATTATACATGATATCGAGATGAAATAAGATATTGCAGGGATGGGTAAGGAAGATACATCCGTAGCCAAAGCTCCAAACAACTGACAAAGACCATCAGGATTTTGCAACAGAGAATAGCCATGTGTTTTTCAGTGATGTCAAAGATGAAAAAGATTATTATAATTTTCATCTGTTACTAGTGGAAGCCATTTCACAAGCTCATTTCAGCCAAGGAAGGGACCCAAAAATGCACCAAACAAAGCTTTCCATGTCGCCTGTACATTTACACATGTCTATCAGAAGCACGACATCAGATTATCAGACAGACCTTAACTGCATTTGCCACAGGATAGCAGACTGTGCAAATATGCTGTGTGTTTGGCCCAGCTGGCCAAAGATAAGACTTTATTCCGAAGATTTTTCCATCACAGACAATAAGCAAGTCTGATGACCTACTGCTTGGAGATTGGAATGGGAGGGGTAACCTCACACCAAAAGAAAAGACTGACTTAAACTTCAAAGTAAAATCTTTCTTTAACTATAGCAGGGGAAAACACTGAAGTTACAACATGTTAGGTGAACTCCTTGCACACTAATATTGCTGATTCTTTTCAATACTCATTACTAATTTTGTTTTGTTTTGTTTTGTTTTGTCTTCATTACATATGTCCTTGTTTTCTCCCACAAAGTCTCAGTAGCACTATCATATCTTGGTGGCTATTATAAAGTTGTCTTTGTATTGATATTCCCAAGATGACTCCATCTTTGTAGCAAGCTTCTCTCTTGCTTACATTATCTGCTGTTAATAGCTATCCAAACAACTCCTAGACTTCAAATATTTCTGAAAAATTGGAAGAGCATCTATGGCTCCATTCTGCAGTGGGAAGAACCGCGGTACAGAGAGATAAAATCATCTGTCCTTGGCAGGAAGCCACTTACAGAATACTTGCTTTTTGTTTGTTTTTTTTTCTCCCGCCTTTATATTCCAGATACTTCTTAGATATTTTTTTCTTTCTCATTCTTGCTGGTGTTTGGTTTGATTTTTTTTTTCTCTTTGCCTTGTTTATTGAGGTGCCTGTATTTTTAATTACTCCTCCCTGCAGGCTATTTCATATGAGGAAACCTTCCCCTGCCTGCACAAAGCCCCTCAAGAAACATCCAGCAGGACCAGGATGAAGTGTACCTTGAGGTACTTTTGTTCCACTTTTCTGTGTCTTTTGGATATGTTTATGCCTAGCTCTACCCGTTTTGCGCTCAACTTCCAACCCTTCCCCCATTCCCTGCCGCCGCCTTTCTATTTTCTTTCTGTCTCTCTCTCCTCTTTTCCCACCAGCTGGACATAAAGGGACCAGGATTTGAAATACCAAACAATAGCTTTTCAGATCTTGGTATGTTTCCTAAGGACTTCACAGGACTGGAGTCTATGGGAGGGGGAGTAGCCTTTAAAAAAATAAGTAGATGTTCCTAATCATTGCCAGGAGATGCACTAAGGGGAGCCTAAAAGGACTCAGTCACAAGAAGGGAGTGGTGTTTTCCTTGCCATGAGCCCAGTATTGCACTAGCCAGCACTCTGAGTCACTGGGGGGAGCTTTGCTGCGAGAAGTCATTCCGGATGTTCAGTCCCAGAAATCAATTGCAGAAAAGTCACTACCCTGTTTTGCAGAGTATCAAGTATCAATCCAGAGCTTCAGGAAGGTTGTTCAAGGTAATTTTCTTGTTACAGGGAAAAAGTCTAACCTTTTTCTCAGTGGCACAGTCCTCTTTGACAGTTTCTCTCCAGTATCCCTTATTACAGGTTCTGAATTGACATGGTCACTGTGACGCAGGGTCATCTGCTGAGCAAACACTGGTGGCATATGTTCAAAATGTCCCTATGTTATTTTAAATAGTTCAGGAAATATTTCCCTGGTGTCTATGTATTTTGGAGGTACTAAATGAGAGCTTAAGCCAGTCTCTGTTTATATACTCCTTTCCCAGCTTCCTCCAGTTTTTCTTATTCACGACCCTTCCCATCATCATTGCTTATCAATTTTCACAAAAGATTACTTGAGAAAGATCAGTACAACTGAAACACCCAGAGATGTACCTCTGTGTCCCACAGCTTGTGACATACTTATTTTTTGGGATAAAATGTTATTCTCAAAATGACCCCTTCAATAAGGATCATTAGATATAAGAGAATAGAGATCAATAGATATACAGGAAGAAGAGGGCAGTACAGAAAATGTTAGGAGGGCTCTTAGCAAACTGGCATAGATTAAGAGAGAAATGAAAGATGCACTCTTGTCTCAGATGTCTATGTGGATTTCAAATCAAGCATTAACTGTGATGTATCTTAATTGGAACTGGTGTCTTACAGACATCTGAGACAGGTTCTTCACTGCAAGAAAAGCAGACAAATAAGAGGTAGTTTCCCAAAGACCACTTGGATTTATATTTGTCTATCTTGCGTGGAAAATGGAATGATTTGGTGCAGAGCCACCATTTGTCATTTTGTAATTTAAAGTGCAATGTGTAAAGAAACTCAGAGAAGACTGACAAAACTGTGACATAGACCAGCTTGTTACCCATTGCTTAACATACATGCCCTTCTTCACTCATATCACTGGAACGTCACATTAACTAATCTATGGGACATAACGAGAAGCAGCACTCTAATTCAGGGCGTTTCTTCTTATGTCTCTGTAGTCATGGTAGGCCTGAAATTCACAAGTGGGTTTTCATCTATGTCATACATAATATGTATATATGAAGACTGGAGAGACCGTATGCTTGGTCACATAAAGGGAAAAATATCCTAGTATCAAACATGATGTTGATGATTTTATTGTTTATCTGACTTTATTTCTGGATCTGGTAATAAGGTTTTCTAAACGCTGCCACCAGACCTACCACAGCTTTGGGCAAAACAGGTGTTTTCTCTGATGTTGCTCCCTTAAAATGAACTTTGCAAGCCTAAACTACCACAAGATGAATTAACGCTGCTCACAGGTGAGAGCCTAGATAGTGCCGGGCTATGAGTATGCTGTGGGACCAGCTCCCAGGTCCAGGTCCGTGCCTCAGGCATGTCCAAACTCCTCACTCCACCAGTGGAGAAAGACAAAACAAGACCCAGACATGGAGCTGTGCCCCCTCCCGCCCTCCAGCCCAAGGGAAGGAAAGCCAGATGTGTTTGCCGGAGGCAGCCCCAGGGTTTTCCAACAGGTCCCAGGTCTGATGAACTAGCAGACTAGGACAGTGAGGGGAGGGACCTGACTCTGTAGTCAGGCTTCCCTCTCTTCAGCAGTAATGTAAAAGAAACCACAAAAACATCCCTACAGTAACATGCAAAAGAGGCTCTGCGAACCCATGCAATTTAAGCTTACTGGAAGCACTGTTTTCCAAGCAGCTAATACTCATCTTCCCAGGTGTGTTTTATACTACAAGCACGTGAGGTTAACACAGCTTTCTCAGAACTTTAATAGGAGGACCAGAAAACAATGAAGCTGATGTGACAAAATGTAGACTTAACAGATAGTATGGCCCTGGACAGAAAAGAGGAAGGAATTTGAAAACCTTGTGTGTAGAGAATGTTGTGTTCTTTTGAAATATCTCAAAGACAGCCTTGTGTAGGCTTTACAATTACTGAGGAAAAGGGAGGATTGTGAAAAAAAAAAAGAAATGACAGAAATGGAAGTAGAACACGAAGAGCATTTTAAGAGGTTGGAGGCAAAACCCCCACCACAGAGAGTGGGCAAAAAAAGGAGCTAAAAATAGGCAGCATGAGACAGGGCTATCCAAAAGAGAGTGGGAAGGACACTGTGTTCTGGAAACTGGTGCAACCAACAGCAGGCAAATGTGCCAAGGCTCTTGTACATTTTGTTGGCAGTTGCTCAAGGTTGGCACGTAATTTGTACCAGGAAAGGTATCACCAAGTAGGCAGTACACTTTGTGGGGACTTGCATTGCCAGTACAAGCTCCTGAGGGCCAGAGGCAAGTGGCTCATCAGTCAGTGATAGAAAATGAGAAAATGAATATCTTCCTGGACTCTCCCTTACTGCTAGATGAATTGATGGAATCAAAGTTTTATGAACTGATCTAACGCCATCCAAAATGTTTTCTTCTACCTACTCGCAGTCAGTTTATAGCCATTTGTTCTCATGCTTACATTGGCATTTAGTTTCTTTCTAAATTAGCTTTAGTTAGCTTATCTTCTCTCCACATGTGTTTATAGAGAGTAATCATATCCCCCCCACTAAGCTAACCTGCCAGCCTCTGCTATTTTCCTATTGTAAACTGCATCTTTGATTCCCCAATCACTCTCCTTTCCCACCTCTGCACTACTCCGGTCCAAACTAGTTTCTCTTGAAGTGGGGAAAATGAAATTTCAAATGCAAGCTCACCAGCACCTGGCAAAATAGTACCCCTCTGCTCTGTCTAAGATGCCAGACCTGATAAAACATCTGAGGGTAAATAAGTCTTTTTCACTTCCAAATCATACCGTTTTTTCAAAGTCCCTATTGCCTCTTACAGAGCCCCAGTTTATAACAGATGTTCCAATCACCTCCTAAATGCAATTATTTGTACTATTACATCGCATCCCTTTTCAGTTGCGGTCATGTTCAAACTCATCAACTCTTTATGTGATTGTCTGATCTTCATCTGTATTGACATGTTTTTCTTTCTATTTATCGCTGGTCGTGGTTTTCATCAGCTTATTCCTGCTTTCTATGCCTAGCTCATGAAACAAACACACTAAGTGGCACCAGTGCCAAAACAGAGTCTCAAGGCATGACTCCTTCCAGCCTGAGAGGTTTCTTTTCACCACAGCCTGTTGTTCCTACCCGTTTGAGTGTAACTCATGTATCTGATATTAATCTCCAGTTTCTCCAGCCTGACTGTTTCTCAAGTGGCACAATATCAAAACTTCACTAGAAACCAGGAATATCAGACACACTATGCTTTCTTTAGCTAGCTTTAATTTTCTCAAAGAGATTTCACATCAGTCTGGAATACCTAATGCAACCATGATAATGTTTTGTCCTATTTTCTATTCTCCCCCATTTCCTTAATTATTTTGTATCTCAGCATTAAGCTGAGTTAAAATGCTTGCTGCTTGAACTACACTTTTCTGACTGGCTTCGCAGAGATTGCCCTGTGGAGTGCATGGAGAGGGCACAGAAAGTACATGTTCCCCGCTGTCTCTTCCACCCTATGAAGCAGGAGACAAGTTAGAAGACAACAAAAGGAGGCAGTTCTTCAACCTAGCTGCAGACAACCTCTGGAATTTCTTTTCCTGAGATGTTGTGGATGGTTGAAGTTAGAAACAGATTGGGGACATATGGATTAGTCAACAAAAGAGGAAGCAACCAAAGCCTAATAATTACAACATTCTCCATTCTTACTCTGGTTCTTGAAATCCCCAGGCCACCAATTGCTGGAGGCTTGGAGAATACTCCTAACTGGGAAGCACGGTGAGATGAACTTTCAGTCTCACACAGTGAATAGACTTTCATGTATATATATGTTATCTACCATATCTTATTCAAGAAGCTTATCTGAGTCTTATTTCCACTTCACACATGATAATGTACCTACTATCATTTACTTTTCTTCTTTTTACCTCAGGGCCATCACTATGATTTTTATGATCATCACTAGTGAAAGCTGAGACGAAGTGTTTCGCTTTTACACGATACTCAGATTATCTTTAAACCCTGTAATATCATTATGGCACAGCAGATACACTTCTTTTTCTCTTCTCTTGCATTATTTACTTTACCTGCTGACATTTGATATAATCCCTTTTATTTTTAAGTTAAGATCTTGACTTCTGGAAATTCTCACTTTGTCCTTCCTTTTTCTGAGATCCAGGACACAGTCTATTTTTTGATAAACACTTTTTATATTCCTTATAGCCTACAACTTTGATTCATAAACTCTTGTTTGACATAACTATTAGGCTATGCCTGGACCCCTTCTTGCAAGTTCCTCCTTGCCAAAGATGGAATGTCAAGGTAGATATTGCACCTTTGGTTTGAAGAATTCTGTTGTTCTGCTGGCTCTCAGTTCTTGATGATCTCTAAGTAACAGAAGTGAGGTCGAGGGCTCTGAAGTGAATGGAAAGTAGATTTTGTCATCTGAAGCCCCTTCCAAGAGTCTAAGGTACCTACCTTCAACAATTACAGCCCTCTAGTGGGCAAATACCAGAAACAGTCACTAGTCAGTAAAAATGTAGTCTCTTGTTAACTTGCAATTGTTCACTTTCTGAGTGGATTGGTTATTTCATGGCCAAACCAAGCAATATGAAAAACACATTCACAAGATACCTGTACCATAGGCTTGTATTACAGTGCAGCTGCCCTGTTCACGGCCCAGGACCTTAGGAATGAGTACACCTTGCTACCACCAAACATCACGTCACTTGGGCATACAAACTTATTCTCTGCAGTTCCAATACCACAAAAAAAGTAGTGACTTTACTAATGCTGCCATGAATTCAGAGTGATAATAAACACATAACCAGAATAGCTCCTACAGTGGGCCACACAACTGACTCATTTGGATGCTTGACAAATGAGTGTGGAGTCAGATTTGCATACTTCAGGGATTTCACCTAAAACTGTGATTCCCAGCCTGTGTTACACCTAGCTTATTGATGCACTGACCACTCTGTGAAGGATAACATCAGCAGCTGTGAATTACCCCTAGTGTAAATGCTTGTCACCATGGTAGGTGACTCCACATAGACAATTACTACTTTCATGCACTCAGTTAACTCAAACAGCCAGGTAATGGCAACACAACAGCAACTACTTGTTGGTGTATGGGAAGTATGGAAGGAAAATAGACCAGCTGATGTGCATTTGCTGGAGCAGAGGGTGCAAAGCCGTAGGAAAAGGAAGAAATGAACACAAATATCTCTTGGCCTGTCAAGAGCCAGTGATGGAACCAGAAATTGTTGGTATGGCTCTATTGCTGCTGTCAGTGGCATTTACCTCTTTTAGCATCAGCTGTGGTGGTATCCAGACAATCTGTGGTTGCAAAATGCTTTGCTGAAGGTGTTTTTTTATTTGTTTGTTTTTGTTTTTAATGCAGATATATCAGTCATAATTTGTACATGATATAAACTAATGCACTTCCTTTAGAGCGACCTTCATTGTTTTCTTAAGTGGCCATGTTACCAAAGAGTGAACAGCTAGAATTCTCTTATGTCAAAAAAGCACACACTTGGCAGCTTCAGTATGACAACCTGCTTCTTTCCCTGCCAAAAGTAATCTTTCAAAATGCTTCTACTTGAGTGCAAGGCATGACTTTTCCATTTTGTCAGCTAGGAACTCGCCACAATTTTGTTGCTATACTGCTGAAAAATGTTTCTAAAATAACTGAAGGAATGACTTGTTGGAAACATAGTCAGTTCAGTTTTGTTTTAAGTAATACCACAAAACTTACTTGAACTCTAGTGGTTATTGCAAAGATAAAAGACATACGCCCATAAAACAGTTTGCTAAAAAGTAAGCCCAAAGAAACTAACCGATTTACTAAGCAGATACAATGCAACAGCTTAGCTTTTTCACATTCTGCACCAGCATATTAGATATTACGGGCGCTTTCGGGTGTCTTATCATTGTCAGTGTATGCTTGTATATTTCTGGCCTTTTGTAATAAAACCTTTAAATAGCCATTTTCCAGTAATGTTCTTTCCTTGTGCTTCTGTGAGATCACTGTTATGAAGCCTGTCATGAAAAGAATAGACACGGTAGGAGAGAATCAGCTCGACATATATGAGAAAGAAGGTCAGAAACACTTATCCACTGCAGTTTCCCTTTCTATGCCCACCATGGTTTCCCTCTGTTTCTCTTCATTCAGATCCCATTTTCCCTCGTCCAAGTGCCTGAACTGATACACAGCATTTTGCCCATTTTCTGCTCTTCCATCTCCCATCAAAGTATCACAGCCAGGCACTCACAGGTGCATCTGCTTTTCCTGGAGCAGCAGGTATCTGTCTCCAGATCATGCAGCATGACTACTCACAGGGGTATCTCCAGGGTTTCATACTTCACGGGCAGGGCAGCTTTTATTAGTAAGCAGAAGAGGGTCACTTTAGCTGTGAGCATGCCGCAGCATCTGACAGTGCCCAAAAAAAACCAGGAAATATGTGCCAGAGGAGACACCAAACTCTATACAGTAGTCCACTGCATTCAGCACTGCTTCTGCAGCTCCTGGAACTTGTCACCATTTGGATATTAGTATAACTGCCAGGCTGATTCAACAGCAGAGTTAAATAACATGTTCGTAGCCAACAAGATAGAAAATAAAGTCCCTTTTTCCATTCATAAAATATTTTTAAGCAGTTCATTTCATCATTTTGTTTCACTTGTAAGAAATTCACTGTAACTGTTTGTTGACCTATATGCTTTTCATGTTATACCTAACTCACATGACATTATTTCTATCACCAGATCAGCTCACTGGAAAATTTATCAGTAAGCACTGGAAATAAAACTGTCACTTTTAGTTGGATCTTTGAGCAAAGACAGACAGACTTACATATCCACAAAAAGGGATCCAATGTTTGCTTGTGTACATGGCTTGGGTCAGCAGTTTTTAGTATTGAAACCCAGTGGTACACAAGAGATAGGAAAGCAGATGTGCTGTGAAGTTCCCAGCACCAGTAGGGAATCCTCATCTACATGTTCCAGTGATCAGCCCACCCCAAGGGGGCTGACATCAAACTGATATATTTATTTCACATTCCAGAATAGCATCAATAATCCTAAATTATGAAGGTCTATGCTGGACTTTAGTGCCTGACAGTCATCTGTCATCCACAGTCTCTCTCGAAACATACTCAGTCCCTGCAATATTTTCGTATATTGCCTTTTGGCAGGATTAGTGTACTGGACATCCCCTGAGAAAGCCATAGGAAACACATACTGGTCTTGTGGTTAATTTAACAAAGCTCTTGATGTCATTATTATTTAGTGGAAATGCAGTCAAACACTTACTGGGCAGCCAAAATTTAAATAAAATCCCATGTTCTTAAGTGGTCATTTTGAATGTTTGACATAAAATGCACATCTCTGTTTAAGACACATGGCATACACAGATGAACTTACACACCACTGTGGGTTTTAACATGCTGAAACAATTTGCAACCCTTCTTTAAAGTTGCTGGCTTCCAAAACCAATGGTGATAAGTAAAGTGAGATCTGGAACAAATTAATATATTTCCCAATAACCTGCGGGTTTTTTCGGGACTGCTCATAGTACTTAAAGAGCTTCCCATAACAATAACAAAGTGTAAAAGAAGAAAAAACCCTATGAATATTGATACGGTGCAAAGTCAGGCACTTAAAATTTAGGAAGTGTAAAAATCAGGTTCCCCACATGACGTTAATTTGAGACCCTCGTATACATTTGTTACGGCACAAACCTGATATTCAACTTTTTTTCAGCAGGATTCTCCCGTGGCCGGGCAGACGGGGCAGCAGGAGGCAGAAGCGGAGAGCTGCTCTCCAAGTAGGGCACAGCTGGCTGCCAGCAAATGCCACGGCAATGCCAGCCTCTCCGCCTAGGCGCTAGAGAGGAGCTGGAGGAGTTACCAGGGGCGAGACTGACCGAGGTGTTTGTGCGCAGACTCTGGATGTGCCAAAAAAAAAAAAAAAAATTTAATTTTATGTTTCCCAGCTTTCCCAGGGTGCCCGTAAGAGCATCTGTAATCCAGCTGGGCAGCCCTGGAGGGGCAGCCTGACCTGCTGCAGGGAGACAGGGGGCACGCAGGAACAGGAGCCTGCAGTTGTCCAGGGAGGGCGCAGGTTTCCTTGGCTGGTATTCTTCAGACCTGGGGGTCTGCGGGACGCACTCAGCTGCACACCTGGGATAGAGGAGCTCTACTTCTCCAGGCATAAGGCCACCTTGCCATTCCTTTCCTCTTCTCTGTTATTCTCTACATGGCTGTTATGTACTGGCCCCTTTTATTACAGCAATTTAAAATGAAAAGACTTTACAATTTGCACCCATTTTATTCTTTTTTTTTTTCCTCAAAAAAAAATAAATACAATGACCAGCTCTGCCATTCAGCTTGTCCGTTTTTGTGCCCAGGCACTACAATGGTTCGCATTAACAGCTGTAATATTTTTTATAGGAGGTAACTGGAAGTTCAGAGACACTGAGTGACCTCTCCAGGCAGGAAGGAACAAAAGCCTTTATTTCCAGCTTCCTCTTCTAATGGCAAAGCTTCTCTCCCTCCCACAGTTTACTGAAAATTGTTCCTTCTGTGTAAAATGTTTATTCCAAAACACCACAACTGTGTCTCAGGTTCCCGCAAAGCTCAGTGAGTGCAGTAACTGCAGTTACCTGAGGTGAAGCTCCACAGACCCCAAATCTGCCATTTGTTTCACCTCGTGACTTGTTATGGGAAGGCTTCACAACAGGGTAACTCCTGGCAGTCTGTTGCAGAGGCGGAGAGACACAGCAGCTAGTCTCCTTTACACAGCCCTTTACCAGTTACCACTTAAAGCAGTAATTTCAGTGATGGCCCCAGGCAAGCTCAGTGGCTTCAGTGGGGACTGGCAATGTCCATGACATCTGCTGAGCACCTACCTGGAGCCCAAGCCCAAATTTCTGAAAGCCCTTCATGTATAACTGTGAGCGCATGGCATTACAGCTAGGAGGGACTCTTAGTGCGGAGGTGTGTGTAACCCCAAACCCAGGAACAACAGCAATGGGAATGCTGCAACATGCATGGTCTGGATACGTTGCACTCTTTCCCTTCCCCCCCCCAGAGGCCTCTTAATCTGCCTGTCTGTGGACAAGGTGGCCAAGAGGGTTGTGTTTATGTGTGTTTAGCAAGTCTGGGCAGGTGGAAAGGCATATCTACTTTCCCCCTCTGAGTGTTTATACACAGGGACTGCCTATTTCAAAGACCGCTGGTTACTGGTAAGCAAGCTGCCTGTTTCCTTCTTTCCTTTCTCCATTCTGTATAGTGTTCAGATTAAAAATGTGCTAAGAGCTCTGGGTTGGTTTAGCCACCTCTTTCAGTGAATCTGCAGACGGTATTGTTTCAGCATGTCTCAATTTTCCATAACAGTTTAGGATGAAATGAGGAAACACTTCATGAAAACTGCAAACTCAACCAACTTTTCCTTGTTGTGGATGTCACTTGGCTGTCCATCATCCCTCTACAACACACCATCATGTGGGAAAGCAGGAAGGAACGTACTTTCAGATGTTGACCGCTAGTCCCCTCCTTGACACTGGGAGGGAGAACCTGATTTTCCCCAGGGGAATAACAAGCAAAGTTAGTCCATTTCCTTTGTTAAATGTGTGAGTGCTCCTGCTGCTGCACCAGGAAACTCAGGTTTCCAGGATCACCAGAAATTATTCGATGAATCATCAGATATGTATGGATCCACAGCTGCTTCTGAACAATAGTGCCCTTCATGTACGGTGTACATGGGGAACTTCTCCTTGAGAGCCTTGTGCAAGACTCCCAGTCATAGACTCTTAGAATCACAGAACAGTTTGGGTTGGAAGGGACCTTAAAGCCCATCCAGTTCCAACCCCCTGCCATGGGCGGGGACACCTCCCACCAGATCGGGTTGCCCAAAGCCCCATCCAGCCTGGCCTTGAACACCTCCAGGGATGGGGCACCCACAGCTTCCCTGGGCAATCTGTGTCACTGTCTCACCCCTCTCTGAGTGAAGAATTTCCTCCTAACCTCTAATCTAAATCTCACTTCTTTTAGTTTAAAGCCATTCCCCCTTGTCCTGTCATTGTCTGCCTTAGCAAAAAAATTCTCTCCATCTTTTTTATAAGCATCCTTCGGGTACTGAAAAGCTTCAATAAGACCCCAGAGCCTTTTCTTCTTCAGGCTGAACATCCCCAGCTCTCTCAGCCTTTCTTTATAGGAGAAGTACTCCAGCGCCTTGATCATCTTTGTGGCCCTCCTCTGGACCTGCTCTAACAGCTCCACATCCTTTTTGTGCTGGGGGCCCCAGACCTGCATGCAGTACTCCAAGTGGGACCACACAATGGCAGAGCAGAGAGGCACAATCCCCTCCCTCGACCTGCTGGCCACACCTCTGTTGATGCAGCCCAGGATGTAGTTGGCCTTCTGGGCTGCAAGCACACACTGCTGGCTCGTGTCTGGCTCATCCACCAGAACCCACAGGTCCTTCTCTGCAGGGCTGCTCTCAATGAGTTTTTCTCCCAGTCTTTACTCATGTCTGGGACTGCCCCAGCCCAGGTGCAGCACCTTGCACTTGGACTTGTTGAACCTCATTCCAACCTCAGTCCTTTGCTCCTGTTACAGTTTTCATGAAGTTAAAGATTAAGTTTTGCATAGCACTAATACAAGAAAATATTTATTATTCTGAGCTGAACTAATGTGCAACTGTGCCTACCCCTGTTCAACAACAAATTCGATCTGCTGCCTGCTTAAAGCAAGTCATAGGCTGAAGTAGCTTGCTGAATACAAGCCAAAGGGAAGAGACAATGAGAAAAGGTTTGGCACTTGTAAATAGTTGCGTATAGTTTTCAAACAAACTTTAAAATTATTTTCCCTTTAATTCTGATGCCTTACTGTTCCGTAATTGGTATTGCTTTCCCAGTGCAGCTTATTTCCTATTTAAATAGGAAAGATAACTGAGTAGTGGTTTGCAAGGCAAAATCATAGTTCCTCATTTAAGCGAGAACCAGTTTTTAATGGTTGCAGTGAGGTCCAATGACAGAGTTTCTCAGACAGACAGTTCTTTATCTGCAACTTTAGAAAGCTTTGAGCTGCTCTGCAAACATTTCATCTTATATTAATTAAATGAGAATCAATCATTTCAATATAATTCCAAATGATACACAGAGCACACGGGGGTCTTGTAAACACAGCAAAACATTACAACATCTGTTATTATTAACGCTCTTTACTTTCTGCCAAGTTTATCCATGGTCCTGTCAAGAAAGGAAATCCCTCCTTGCTGGAGCTAGACTCAGATGCTCAGAGCCCAGCTCACCAGGAGACACAGCGAGTCTGATGCATTTCGGGGCAGTGTAAAGTACTTGTTCATACTCTTCTCACAGAGGATTGAAGGAGCTTTTGCCTCCAAATATGACTTGAAGGACTGAGTGCCATAAGTATCTCCTTTTTACCAATGCGTTGTGATCTCCAGGGCAGCCTAAATTTTGGTGGAATTAACAAGGTGCAGTGAAGATTCATAATTCACTTCCAATGACTTGTAAAGGGCGACACTCCATTACCCATGTTCTGTGTGTCCAACATGCCATGATATTTAGACCAGAGACAGCAGTGTTCAAGCACCTCAGTAGGTATGTTTCAGGCAAGAAAAGTATTTCTTAATGCCAAAAATTAATAAAGACTGACTAATATTAATAGTGCAAAATAATGTGGATGAGATGCGTTCAGCATGTTATTTGCATGTCAATATACAGAAAGCTGAGCCATAGCATGCCATGCTTAAATCTGGAGAAATGAACTGCAAAGTTTGAGCCGCTTGCTTCTGAAGACTCAAAAATGTTTTCTGTGACATTGATACAGATTAGGGAAAAAAAAAATCTCCTCAACTGAAATCTCCAGGAAAAAATACATTCAATATAAAAAATGATTTCCCGCAATCTGAATTAGTTGAGATTTATCCCAGAGGGAGCTGTTCATCCTTTCTGCTTATTTCCACCCCATTTCTTTTATGCCATCTCTTTCTAATACAACTGGGGAAATTGATCAAACACATTCTATACATACCACCCAGCCCACAGTCTCAGCATCCCAGCTGTATTCCTAACCTCACGAATTCACAGTGAAACCATCTCCAAGGTTTCAAAAGCATAACAGCTTTCATGAAGGGGGGCAGTGGGAGCTCTCTTAATTAACCCAGCTTCTTTGTGCATTTCTAGACATGTCTCCCGCTTTGTTCACCTTCAAGAGTTCACCAGGGTAGAAAAAGATTTCTCTTCCATGAAGTAACATCAGAGTATACATTCTCTTAGGTCTTCATTTTTTCCTAGTAAAGTTTTAACCAGTCTGCAGGTTTATTGAACACTAACAGAGGAAAATTTGGAAGCCCAGCCAGTTAAGTGAGCATTTCATCACCAGAAAGTCCTTCACGTGTTGCCCTTGCAACTCTGGCAGGGGAAATTCAGCCACAAAAACATCATTAAAGTAACTCAACCCTTTCTGGAAGTACAACAAAATGAAATTCAATCTTGATAGCTTCAGTCTTTTAATTTTTCCTCTTGAGACATAACTTACTGACCTGATATCATTTTCTGGGAGAGGATGGATGCATGGAAGGCTGTAGGATTGTGGATTTTTTCACCAGTTCTTTAAAGAGCAGGTCTATACAGAGAAGAGTGTTGTGAATAAAATCATGGTAGGGTAGATTCCAGCTGTATTGTGTTCCTGATTTCATTATCAAAAACATGCAGTTTGCAACAGGGAAATCACATGATCCCCCAGCACGTTCAACCTGGCCTCAGAGGTCCCGAGACAACAAACCACTCAAAGATTTGCCTAATCTACACACAGCAAATTTTTCTAAGGAGATCCCATGCGGATCAAGTTAGAGAATAATTGAAAATGTCATTACAATTTCTCTCTGGCTACTAATAATAAGGCTTGTAAACTGAGATTCAACATTAAAATGTGCACAATTTCCAAAATTGAAGTAGTATGTGCCTGGATAAGAGGCAACAGTCAACTTAAGTTTGTAGCTTTTGAGAGTCAGATTATCTTATAGGCTGCAATATTTCTATTACTGGAGAACTAAATTAAAAAGTTTACATCCTGGGTTTTTGTTTATTTTTAATATTATGCATTTCCATGATGGCTTAAAAGAAAGATGAAAACATGCAAGAAACGGAGAATTTTAAAGACCCACAAAAGTGGACTTTTTCCTGAAGGTAAGGCAGCTACGCACATCAATATCCCTAGATGTTTCTTTATCTCTATGAAGAGGCTGTCTTCCTTATTAAGTAAGCTATATTTAAAGAATTTCTTGCTAAGACTCTGCAATATAAAGGAATGTAAACCAATTGTGTTCTCTACCTCAGCTCTACCTCCCTTTGAACACCCCTCTGGACAGGTACTGGCAGAGTATTCTGTTCTACCTCATCTATGTCCTCACTTCATCAGTTTTCTCTTCAAAACCCTTGCACAACTCTCTTGATGACACACCTCTCCTGCAAGAAGTAAGGTAATGATCTAATTAAAGGTTATTTGCTTTTAAGTACTTGTACATATGTCTTACTGCACTTGTATTCCTGTGTATCCTGTCTCCTTTCTCAGAAAAGGCAAAGTTTAAGGCAGTGGGTGTTACCTAGAAATATATCAGCATTGCTTTACAAACCTATAGTAATGAACTAAATCAATGCGTGAAACAATTGTACAACTCCCATTGTAAGACTTGTGTCTTTTACTTTTCCTGTGTAAAATCAGGTCTCATTTTTACATAAAGAGATTGAACAAGACTTATACATGTATTAAATCTGGCATATTGTATACAGTCCTACTGGCTTGTAATGCACTGTTCAAAAAGTGACATTTTGGTCATTTGGGGTTTTAACATCAGTGAACCAGTACAACTACAGATATATATAGCTAATGTACAAAGTGAAACAGATATAGTATAGTCACATTCATGGAGCCCAAGGGGTAAGGGGTGCAAATCAGCATCTTTACCCACATTTTAAGTTAACTGTAGTTAATATATAGCCATTATGCTGTGTGCTTCAGGGAAGGGGATGAGAAAAAGTCCAAAGGAATATCTGAAGTCAAGATCTGACAACAAATCTTTTCTGTTTCTTCTGGACTCTGCTGTTCATGCTAAGTTAACATAGTCCCAAGCCTCATCTCTCAACCATTTTGTTGAGCTAATGTCATAGATTTTATGTTCACCATGGAAAGAAGAGGCTCAATTGACTATTTTGGCCAGCTATTCATACTCATTTCTTTTCAATGTAAAATCTAACATGTTGATGCTATTAATGAAAATTGAATTCATTAACACATTAGTCAATGTGATACAAATATTGTTCAATGATTAACTCCTCATTCTGTTTCCCGGGCACGAAGTGATCAAACTAAATCTCAGATGTATTTCTTCTTGTCACTTTACTGTCTCAGCTGTGGGATTTGTTGTTCTTGTTTTTAACTATTTTCTGTAGATCATTGTGCAAAAGGAGATATTTCTGCAATTATTGTGTTTTTGGAAGGTCTCTTTTACACATTCTTATAAGAGTGTTTTGTTTCTTTGAAGGGACCACGTCAGTCCCTTCTATTGAAGGGTAATGCTCTAAGAAAACAATGGAAAACATAATTCTACAAACATCATACACAGACTTCTCTTTATTTGTCTGAATAGGGTTTGGGCTGCAGGATCTTGGAGGATAACTTTTTGGCTTTTTGACATAGCCTCAGTGTCCTGCCTAAGCACAGAAGACTGTGCTTAACAGCTCAGTTACATCTGTGCGGACAAAGGCTTTACTCCTGCTTCTGATGTAGTCACTGAGAATTTTACCATGAACTCATATTACTGTAATTCAGATGTGCTACTGAAATAAATGTGATGTATATTTTCCATGATATGATTACTGGATTCAGTTCTGGTCAATTAGAGCAGCCTGCCCAGGGCTATCAACAGGGTAGTGATTAATGTCAATAAGCAACCCTTCCTGGCATCTGCTGGCTGCCTGTAAAAATAAAAATAAAAATGTAGCAGTCTCATCAGTTTGCTGTCTGCGGCCACATGTGGACTAAGAATGCACAACTGCATGGAGCTAAAGCTGTGTATTATGCCCAACAAGAAACTGAAAGAGTGAGCATGTGTTACTAGGAGCATGTGAGACCAGCCTTGAATGTGTTCAAGCTGGAGTTTGGCCATAGCATTGTGCACATCACCTGTGGAAAACCATCCAGCAGCACTCTGCAAGTGCCTTACAAGACAACTGAATGAGACCCAAGCCCCACAGCACAGCTGGAAAAGGCACAAAACACAAGAGTGTTTGTATGTGTGAACATTTGAACTGTTATAACAAAAGCAGCCCATGTGCCAGGGCTTTGGTGTGCGATGGGCAGCCCACGTGCAAGCCCTGATGAAGGAAGCATGAGAGCAGCCTCCAAGCAGCCACCTGGGCCAGGGTCCTGCCATGGAGCAAGAACTTCAGAAGAGTAAAATTCCTCCTGACTAGTTTCTAGTGCACCCACAATGACCCTCAATGTTTCAGCAAGTGAGACATCTGGTTTTTCCCTCTAGCTGGACCTTCCAAATCAAGCAAAGGGTTGCATCTTCCAAGCAAAGACACTTCCTTGCACTCCAGTGACCCTATTCTAGCTCATTCTCCCCAGGTTTTGATGCCACCCTAGAGAGACTGTGCTAAACTCATCTCTGCACCGTGGGGAGCAAAGATGGGCATCTCTCATTCTTCATTGTTTTGAAGCAGGAAATGGCTGCAGAAAAGAGTCTTCTCAAAGTGCCCAGGCTGATGACATGGGACTGGTGGGATCCCTTCTGGTCAGAACATAACCCTCACTGGAACAATCAGCAATTTGGACATCCGAAAATTATTTTATTAAACAGCAGTTGTTAATCAGTAGGAGGTCTTTTTCCACAGCCATTCTTTAAAGCCCAAACATTTCCATGTTTCCTGTAATACTTGTGCTTAGTCACACATTGACAAATACAAGGAAAAAAACTCAGATCTGTATGACAGATTTTTGGAACTACCAAAATAATTGCTTTGAATTTTGCAGTCACTCAACAGCAGGAGACCAGGAGGAGAGTGTTGAAAACAACAACGTGTAGTTTTTCACTGGAGTTTTTACTCTATCTTTCTCCCAGAAAAGGATACCTATATTATTCTGCTACAAATACTTTATCAAGTAAGACCCCATTACAGTTTAAAAGTAGCCCAGCCCACTTTTGCTACCCAGCCTATAAGTCTGTCAAAGAGAAAGGATGATCCTTTGCAATTCAGCCAAAATTTAACATGCTTCAGGTATGGAGACCAAAGGCTTTGTCAGAGGACGTTGTGTGAAGAGCATCCTGCCATCTCGCAACCCACACACCTGTATGAGCAAAAAGTCTGCAGCTGTCTGGCCTCCCCTGCTGTAATACTTCACAGGAAAAGACATCCCTAGCTCAGAATACCCACATATTTAACTACTTGAGAAGTATTAAGTATTGTAAATAAAAACTATTAGTGCCATTCTCTAAATACTTGGAGAAGGCTCGTTGTGCTGGTTAGGTACAAGGCTGTATGTCATTAATCCACAAACCTTTCCTCCTCTATGCCAGGCTGTCAGGAGGCTGGCAGCAGGTCTTGTTCAGGGTACTGTCCATGCAAAGAGCATAATGTTGAGAAACAGCAGGTCCACGCATTTGTTTCTTATGGCCATCCCAAAATGCCATGACTTCAACAGAAGCAGTCCATATCCATCACATCTTTGAGGTACAGAAGAAACAAGCACTGTATCTCTAGGTAGGTTTTGAGAGAAAGAGGTAAGTCTGACTGTTTTTCAAAGGTCTGGCTTAACACAGGGCTGGGACTGGGAACAGGCAGCCAAGGGGGGCCACAGCCTGCTGAGGACTGCAGCCCTCTGGTCTATTCCGATGATGGCACAAGCCTGAGAAGCTGGGTTCGCTGCTTGGCCTTTCTTGACCATCTCCTCCTGGTGGGATCTTCCCTCCTTTCACCAGGCATGCACCCGCTAGCATGAGCATCAGGCAGGGCTCTCCTCCAGCTCTCTGCCACAGATTTACCCTTTCCTTCTCCCCCTTCTCTTTTCAGTGCAACTCCAGTCTCTCCACCCTTCACCTCTGACCGGGCTTAGCCCATCCCATGCCCATTTGAATCATACAAATAATGTTCTTCATCAGATAAAATGTTTCCGCAGCTCAAATGAGTACAGTGAATATAAAACACATTTGAGTCCACAAAGTGCTTAAGGAATTAATTCTTTGTTTCTTTGGGGTCATTTCACTGTGATGGAGCTGTACATGCTGTAAGGAAACGAGTACTCCTGCTCACCCCCTTCACAGCATACTCTGATGTGGCCTTTGTGAATGAAATGAAAAATAAGACTCTCCAACAAATATGGATTGAGGATTGAGACTCTATAACATCACAAATATTCTCTCACAATAAAGACAGCAGTTATACTAGAAACTGTTTCTTAAATTCACTTAACCATATGAATACAGCAATGACCATTATGGGGTAAAGCCAGAGGGAGAAGTCTCCCAGAGAAGCAAACTTGGGCAGCTGGGTGTGCGTGATGGGGGTACCACCAAGCCTTCATAGACCTCAGCAGAAGAAGTAAGTAGACCCAGCATTTCCATGTAGCAGAGAACATTTTTTTTCACTTTGCAGCTTTCTTCTGAGGCTCCCAACAGAGCAATGCTTCTTTTTTCCAGACTCTTTCCAACTGCTGTAGAGCTTCCCCCTGTAACTCCTGCCTTATCAATACAAGAAAGGAAGAAAACATAAAGTGTTCAGAGTGACTGGCTCAACTGTTTTTCTTCTTGACTAAAAACATGGGAAACCTGTGGTGGTAGGAGAGAGAGAGTTGAAAACACACCAGCACAGAGACGGGCCATGTCTTTGCAAGCCTTCTGCCTCTCTCTCCCCTTCTACAGACACAACCAGCCATGAACAAGGGTGCAACAGGAGCTGCTGTGGCAGACCCCCGGCTTGCTCCATTATGTCTTCTAGGTTTTAATCAGTGATACAGAGCAGATAACATGTGAGCTGATATGATAGCTCGTTGGGGGATGAGGCCTGTTTGGCTCCTGCCTGCCAGTGCCACATGCCATGTCTGTGGGGCTACTGAAGCTGCATAAGAGCAGCCATGCTGAGCTCTCATGATGCACAACACCCATGTACTGAATTTTCCCTCTTTGCCTCTAGCCATCCCTGTTCTGCTCTTTGCTAAATCAATTAATATCTACCATACTAGCAGTAAAGGGCCCTTGGGAAAAAGGAAACCAGGGAGTAGGCTGGTTGTTCCTGATCTAGGCTCGTCCTGTGCCAATACAGCATATTTTCTAGAGTGTTTTTTACAATTCAGTTTAAATGACTCAACTGAGGGGTTTTGTATAACTTCTGACCACAGCCTAACAGTTCTCACAGGAGGTAATATTTCCTAGTGTTTGGCATGAGCTTTCCTCCTTTTCATCTTAGCACTTGTGCTCCTTCAGCAATCCTTACCCACTTTTTTCCTTTCTTCATGCTTGCAGCCTACAACTTTGTAAGTGGTTACTGGATCCCCTCAGCTTCCACTGAGTCTTTCACCACGCAGCACAATATATCACATTCATTACTGTTATGCAAGCACCTAGACAGACAGGCTTTATCTAGCTGTTTCAATCTTTCCCATAAACCAGTCCTTAAAGTCCAGCAGCGGTCTGAATTATTTTATGTGAATTGCCTCCAGTTTGTCAACATCAATCTGCTATACTCTGATCTTTGAATAACTGGATCATCACTGTACTGACAAGGTACAACTATTTTCTTTTCAGTAAGTAACCAACTCCTTATTTGTTGCATTTTACTAATTACACTTAATTCTACCTCTGTTTTTTTGCAGTTCTATTATACTCCCCGTGTTATACTTTGTGGTAAGCAGCACCAGACACAACTGGATTCCTTAGTCTATGAGCAACAAAGGTAATCACCATAAATATTTAAAACACAGCAAACTCTGATATATGAAATAACTAAAACCCTTTCAAAAGCATCCTTTCTCTACACCCTCTTCCTGGCAAACTGAATGCAAATGGCAGCAAAGCAATCAAATCAAAACATTGTCTTTCATTTCTACTGATGTGAAATATTCCCCCCTCTCTGCTCTACGCTCTCGTTCCTCACAGAGTGAGTAGATGTTTGATTAGGTACAGGTTTAAACACAAAAAGATTTTCCAAGCCTCGGTTCCAAGTTCCAAGCAATTACCCATTTGCTGGGTGTAACTCACTGCAGGGTCACCCAACTGGAGAGCAGAACAGAGGAGGCCCTTTACAAAGGAAAAAATATTCCAAGTGTTTCACCTCACAAGGAATTCTTGAAAAATGTTCTTCCCCCCAGGAGACCTGGGGTTGTTTGTCTCGTTCAAGGGCTGTTTTCCTCTCGCTGGCAGACTGGCAAAGAAGTCGCAGGCTCATGCTGCTGGGTGAGTGAAGAGCTGCCCCGAGCTGACGCTGGATTTGCACAGGAACTCCTGAGGGCTCCTCTTGTGCCACCTATCAGTTCTATCTACCACCTACTGGGCCCTTGCATTTGACCTCAGATAGAGCAGGATATAGACATCCTTTCTGCCCTCCAGCAGTGCTGGCAGCAAAATAACTTTACAATCAGGGCAAAAAGTCTCAAGACTCATGCTTAGGTCTGCCCCAAAGCAGCCATTCTAAGAGAGATTACAGTTGTTAAGCTTGGTGGTCTTCCAATGTCTCTCCAGTGCTGCCTCCGAGGAGCTCACATCGAGAGAACAAGAGCTAATGGTCTCCAAGGTCTCAGTTAATCAAGATTAAATTTGATTTTCCTAGCACTAAAACCAAGTCTAGAACAAGAAGCTAGCTAACTAGCTCTGACTAGATGACACCAAGTGGTCATTGCAAAATTTACATTTATTATTACTGGATCAGTTTGCAAAAGTTTCACCCTTTGAACTGCAGTTTTGCAGCTCTGCCATTTGAACAAATTTATACTTTTTTATGTGGGAGCCACTAAGTCTGAGTATTTGAAGCCTAGGAAGTGTGCTCAAACTGTTAAAAAAAAATACAAGCAAAATATTTCAACATAAATTGCTGCCATACTCAAAAACTGACCTACTGTATATTAAAAAGATGCAGATTTTAAACACTAGATATTAATTTAATTAATTAATGGTTGATGAAGAGATTAATAACTAGGCTATGCAGGCGTACTTATATAGAAGTCAATGAAAAGAATCCTGTTACTAAAACACGGATAAGGCATTGCAGGGACTAATCCGACTTCCTGAAGTATAAAGTAGCATCAGAACAGTTATACCATTTTTTGAGAACAAATGTTTATCACTCCTTGTGCTCTTAGGGTTATAATGTCTCTCACAAGAGATATTTGAACATGTCTTTACTGGACAATATATTTAATGATTTAGGAGAAGAGATGTCAGTGGTGTGTTTTCCGTTATGATTTTGTGTACAATGTAGAGCAATATGCAGAAATATCAAAATGTATTTTTAAAAGTTAGTCATCTGCTGGAATGTGTTCTGTTAGGATGTTTTCTTTTCTCCCTTAGATGACTCTGTGAAATACTTCCCTGGTCATTTTGCCAGTAACCATGAAACCCCAGCAAAACAGAAGTTCAGCCAACCCAAAACTGCAAAACTGACTACACTAACAATTAACTCAACAGGTCCTTCCATTGGTTTTGAAGGGCTTAAATTCTCCACCCAAGAGTTTAAATTCTCCACCCACCAAACAGCCTGAATCTACATGAACACATGTGAAAGCAAATGCTCTCTATGCCCACAGGGAAGCGGAAGCCAAGAAGCAGTTAACAAAACTGTGTGTGGACATGTCCTTTTTGCACTGCCACTGCTCACAACAGTGAAACTCCACTCTCCACACAGAGTTACCCTCTCAAAGTGCTTCCCGTTTTGAATCTGATCCCTGAAACAAGGAATGTTTTGAATCAAAAAACTGTGACTTGAAGGAGGAGAGAACAACATGAAACACACAATAGAAGGCAATCTGCACTGTCCTCTTTCTTTTTGATGTGACAGTGAGTGGATGCACCACGAGGATTTATTCCTCTGGTATCTGCACAGGCCTGCCCCAAGGTGCACAGCCACTTGACCAACTGAGCTGCATCAGCCACTTTATGTGTTTGCCACGTGAAAAATACTCCTTGGCCCTCTGATTGCCAGAATGTGCCTCTCACTTCTCATGTCTCACCTTTTACTCCGTCTGTTTCACCAAATACTGTTCTGTATTGTCTCACGGTTTAACCTGAGCTTTCCAGGTTCCTTTCTGTCATGTCCATGTCTTCACTGCTACTGCAAGGTCTTATAAATTATAAATAATCTTATATGCTCTCTTTAGCATCTCTACAGTAGTCTGCTTACTTGCCACTTAAGATCAATACAGGAGAAATCAATGGCCCAAACCCCAGTTCAGTCAGGCACTTCTCTTTAGACTGTAACACATTGCTAGCATTTCCTCTTTGCATCCACTCTGTTAGCTGTTTTTCTCTTTATAGCTGTGATTTTATCTGAGATCATTTAAACTAGCAGAAAGTAAGATTCCTGGAGAGCCCCTATTTGGAAGAGTGCTGAAAATCTAAACACATATTATTTTATGTTATTTTACTTTCTGCTGTATGGAACAATTGAAGTACTGGTCTGGTGATAACAAAAGGGCTTCAGGTGGGCTACTCTAGGTGAGCCCGCGGAGTCACAGAGCATGAGAGCTCTGGCATTTTTGAAACCACAGCAAAAGCAGCACAGTAGATGGACCTGAGCGCTGCTGGGGACCTGGCTTTGGAAGTGTGGCATCCAAGTGGTTTTGTGCCCATTGCATGGGTACTAATTGACTTCAGGTAGGCATGACACAGGCTGCAAGTGACAATCCCAACTCCATAATCTATACCAGCAAGATCTTCCTTTGTGCTCACTGCTGCCGGGCTGCCTCAGAGCAGGAAGGTTTCAGCCCAGTTCCTCAGCACAGAGTCTGTGTAGGAAACATCTTACCTCTGCTTGCCCTCCCCGTCCCCACCAGCGGCAGGGAGGTCTCTGGAGCTCATCCTTCTCACCTCTCTCCTCCCTGACAGATAGGGGGCTGCAGCTGGTTGTTGTAAGCCCCCTATCAGGAGAGAAGTCCCCAGTGATTGTGTCAACCCAAGTCACCCGCAGAGGTGGACGACTGGTCAAGTCCAAGCGCTGCTGCTCTGAGGGGTCACCTCACAGGAAAACCACGTGTGATGAAGTATCTCGGTGTGGGGGTCCTGGCCACCAGGATCTCCAAGGCTGAGAAAATTTTGGCATCTTATGGACACAGACACCCTATTAGTCATGGGAACACCCAGGTTTTGCAGCGGCTATGGCTAGGCCTGGAAACAATATGAAGGTAATACAGGAGATAAACTAATGGAGAGGTGGGGAGGGCAGATAGGTCTGGCTTCTGCTGACCAGAGGACTAAGCGAGGCCAGAGTGTGGTAAGGGAAAAGGCAGGGGTGAGGGAGGGCTGGGAAGGGCCGAGGTGGGGAAGGCAGGGTGTGATGTGGCTAGAGCTATTAACCAGAAGGGTGGAACTTCAGCTCTCTGACTGTCCAGAGGCAGATATGGGAGACGTGTTTTGGGAGCCAGGCAGAAGCCTCAACATAGTTTTGTCTATTTAGCAGAAAAGCCAGATTATTCTCTGCTCTCAAAGGAAGACCTGATAGCTGTATTTGGACACAGCCTTCCTGTCCAACCAAACACAAGGACAGAGAGGGCACCTGCATTATAAACCATTCTCACCAAGACTGGAAGAACTGATGCTGTCAGCCACGTCTGAGGAAGCTGAGGAGAAAAGAGCTTTAAGGAGGAAGAAAGGCTCAACACTGTGTAAAGGCCAAAGATAGGAGAAAGAAAGGGAGAGAGACGTAGAGAGTGGGAGGGAGAGGGAGAGGCTACCAAGTAAAGATGCAATGCAGCATGGCTGGTGAGAAGTTATTACTAGAAAGCAATTTCTCAGGTGCTGTCCCCAGGATATCCTCAGGCCTGACCCACAGATGGATGTGGGGAGAAGGAAGGGACCAAAGCTGCACGTAGGAGCATGCCCCATGAAGAGCGGTGGAATATTAAGGGACAATCAAAAGCAGAAAAACAAGCTAAGTAGCACGTCCTACAGACACTCAGCTTTCCACATCGGAGTGATGGCCTGAAAGAAGCAGACAGAAGAGAAAATTTCAGAGACCTGACATGTGTTTCAGAGAAGGCAGCTAAAATCTTCAGTAAAAATACATTCCATGGTGAAAAACAAAGCAACAGCAACTAAAGTGGGTGCTGAGTGGAAGAAACATGGAATATGAGCTTCTATTATACCTCCAACACCAGGAGAAAACCAGCTGTGGGCCTCATGGTGTGGTGGAAGTGCTTGTCTGCAGCAATTCCAGCACAGCCATGGGGCTGGGGAGGAGATGTGTCCTGCCACTGAGCCCCAAAACAGGACCAGTCTGGGTCCCAGCACGGAGCCTTGACACTTTTTGAAGGCAGCACCAGCACCCAGGTGAGCACCAAAACCAGCATGTTCTCTCACAGGAATTTTACATGTCCCTCAGTTAACATCTGCCACAAAAATAAAACACATGAGGAAATAACTTGCCAAGCAAAAGAAAGCATTTAGCATTTTGGAAAGCCTTCAGTCTGCACAGATTTTTTCATCTCTTGCACCACAAAGAACAGTGAACAGTTTTAAAGTCACCAACAATTAGTCTGATGTGTCCTCAGAGCTTCAGTGAGAGAGAGAGCTTTCCTCTCAGAGAAAGTTTTATCTCTTTTCCTTTAATATAAATGACATGTTTATTTTCAACCCTGAATATACAACAGTGGTACACGGAATAAAATTAATCAGAAAGATGTTAAACTAAAATACTACCAAAGCAACATAAGATATTGAAGGAGACAAAAATGCTTGTCCCCATAAATCAAACATACCTTGACAGTATCCTTTTATTTTAGAAGTGAGAAGAAAATTGGAATTAGGCCCAGCACTTACAGAGGGCTCTTCAATTTCTTTATTCAAGCAAAAGACATATTCGGTCAACACAGGTTTTCCTGATTAAGCTCAGCAGGATCAAACGCAATATTAACTTCAGAATCACAGAAATTCTTGTTTCGGTGCAGGCAGTTGTAAGACACAAGGCTGAGCACAACCGAGGCAGCGGCAATTTCTCTCCCTTGGACAACGTTGACAAGAGGGAACTATCTGCAGCTTAAGATAGCTGTTCTCTTCACAGACACACATTCGTGCCAGCATTTAAAACTTTCAGTTTGTGGAAAAACGGGTTACCTTTTTGGCCTAAGATCCTGATCCAAATTCTTTGGTGGTAGAAGAGTCTGGTTCTTTAAAGGATTTATGCCTGCTTATTTGGGGGACAAATCTGACCAGCTGAGGATTTCTTTTGTCCCTCCACATTTTAGAGCAGAGATTTAGAAAATGTTTTCATTAATAATTTTGTTTTCTCAGACATCATAGCTTCTTCCACTGACAAGCAGAAGTTTAGTGTGTCCTTTTATTTGCCTAGCTTTACAGGGATCTGTATTTTCACAGTCACTTCCAGGTGCCAACAATGACTACTGTTACTGAGGAAGTGAAATAAAATACCGCAGATCTTGCCAGAATATCTAGGGTTGCTTATTTTTATTATATGCATAGTCTATATAAAGGAGTATTTTTAGGACATTAGGTGATGTGCTTTATTATTAACAGCTAGATTTAAAGCCTGAAAATGATATACTATTTTCTCTCCTGAAGAAAAGCTCAGCTAAAGCCACTGTTGTTTCCTTAGCACTTTCTGAAAATTGGTTCCTTCCTAACTCTCTGGAAAACATCTTGGTTTTTATTTTAAAAGAACAACCAACAACAAAACTCAAGTAATGACAATTCTTCAGTTTCTGGCAACTGAAGAGCACAAAAGAAGTCCCTTTTGGAGTGAAAACATTCAAGAAAGAAAAGAAAATGGTGAAGAAAGCGGGGGGGGGTGGCGGGGTGGAGAGGGGGGGCGGGTGTTGAATTAAAGAATTTCTGTAGTCCAAAAGCCAACAAGCTTTGATTTAAAAAAATCTAGAAGTTCCCCATTTTTGCGCAGGATGTGTTCTTCTAGTCTTTCCATAGTTGCGTGTCATGGGCTAGTCAAACTATGCCACACCACTGTGAAAATGTATTTAGAGATGAGTTTCAGTAAGAATGCTATGCTTATGTGCTTGTGTTAACAATAAGTATTTTATGTCCATTATGAATATATAATCTTATCCTCGCTACAGCTGTATCAATTTTAGTAGAACTATCTCTAAAATAGAGTAAAGTTCATAATTCAGGTTGTGCAGAAAATAGTGAGACTAGGCTCTGTATATTTTTGTTAGGTAATTAAGTGACCTGATTTCCACTAATAAAGAAAGTGCCCCAGTTCCGATTTACACCACTGAGGCCGTTCATTAAGACGACAAAAGTTAGAGAGCTCTCAAATCTTGGCCCATAGTCTCTGAAGAAAACACAGAGCCGAAGCCAAGGAGATGTTCGGTGAGAGTTTAAAACGCACAGAAAGCCCTCACTCTGCACTGCTCTATGTCTTGTGTGGCCATGCACAGCTGTGTACAGAGCCCGTGATACACTGCCAGGCAAGAATTTTGCACATGTGTAGAAAATCAAGACCTGGCTTTTGAGGAACGTATACCCTGAGTATAAGTCGAAATGCAGCAGTTACCCGGAGTTTTTGACACAGCGAGTTTAAAAAGTTAGTACGCGATTACTATTTGCATTTACTGATAGGGGACTAAAATAGAAAGACAAAGCAAGCTAAACAAGATGGAAATGCCCAGGAAAATTAATAGAGTTAATTTTTAAAGTGGATTAGTTAAACCACAAACTATTCTATGTAGACATCCATTCAAAATTAAAACTGCTTTTATTCTATTCAATGTTATTTTATTCCGAAAGTGAATTAATTTAAATCAAATTGCAGCCACTTTTGTTGTGAATAAGACCATGCAAATTGAGGTTCAATACAGTTCACAGACACTTTTAATTTACATCCTTCGCTAATGGAATTAATTGTTGTGAGTACCTGAGCTCACATAGGAAGCGTGCAAAGGTGTGAGGAGTAAAGGGTGATGCTCTCATCTGCAGGCTTTGTCCCCGCGAGCAGCCCAGCTTCCTTGGGGTGCTGCTCCACCATCCTCATTACCACCAGATGGCACAGCCCTGGGTACTCGGTTCTGCCTGAGCTGGAGGAGGTGTTCCTGTCTTTCCCTGTCACCTACGAAGTAGTGACAGCTCAAGCATTTCATGCATTTAACGGGAGGACCGCACAGACATGCAGCACATATCGACGAGGGGCCAGGAGGAAGCACTCGACCCAGGAGAGTGCATTCATTGACCTCTGTAGGCACCGACAGCAGGGAAGTGCACATCACGGGGCACACGGAGCTGTGTTTTCAGTGGACAGCGTAAAACCTGATAGTCTGCTTCACTGCTTCACCAAGATCAGATTGGTGGAGGTGTAACTGAATAATAACCATTGAAAGATGTCACTGCGAAGGAGCTATAAATAACGGCTGTATTTCCCTTCCTTGCTACTTCTTTTTTTTTTTTTTTAATGCATAACCTGCTCAAAATCGTAGTTTCTTGTAGCAAATCTCCATGCAATTTTTATACCTCCCAGCACTGAAGTGAAATGAAGGGAAGTATGCGGGGTGGTGCAACAGTACCTGCAGCACCTCCCTAGTGCTCAGCCCCTTCCCTGACCCATCAGCTGGAGGCCTACAGCCTCCAAACACAACGTCAAACCCCCTTCCCTGATGCCAAAACACCTGGAATGCTGCCTGTCAGGCACAGACACGTGCCTGATGGTCTCTTCGCCTTTTTTGAGCGTTATTTCCTTTGGATTTATAGCACAGGGTTTCTGCAGTTCTTTGCTCCTTCTTCTGTCGATACTGCCTTGGTATGAATTTGGCTAGAAATCATTTCAAGCTTTTAGTTACATTCAAACTGGGGAGGGGAGAGAAGAGAGCGAGAAATCTTTTTCTCGTTTTTCAGCTTTCCCTGGAAGTCAATGACGAGTCCGTCAAGAAGAAAATACAGCTTTGCTGTCGATAGCAATGCTGTTTGTCTTTCTTTACTACTCTTAAAGCTTCCTAATAAGAGAAAGCAAATTAAAAGCAGCATAGCAGTTACCCGTAAGGGGCTGCTTACTGGGGGAAGGAAATGGGGTGTAAGTCTTTGTTTAAAAGTGAGATGGTGAAGTATAAAAACAGCTCTAGGACTAAGAGTTTATGTGCCGTCTGTGTCCAGAAAGCAGCTGAGGAGAGCCTTGGGGCCCCTGGAAGAGAGCAGTCGGGTGAAAGCAGCCGCTCAGTCAGGAGCCCACGCACATTTTTTGGATGTCCCTTAGAGCTGTTTGTCCTGGTTTCAGTGCCCTGAAACCAGGACACTGCTGCCTACGGCACCTCCAGCGCCCCGCTGCTTCCTGCAAGGGGCATCCCCGACACCTCGGGCGGATCCGACTGCGGGGCGCCGGGGGCCAGAAGAGCGGTCCCCGACGGGGGGGCGGCTCGGGGGAGGCAGGGCGAGGAGCCCCGATTTCCTCCTTTCCCAAACCCTCTCCAGCAGCGCCGCAGCGGCTCCCGGCGGGCAGGATGCGGCCCCGGCTCACCCGCGGCGGTGAGCCCGCAGCCGCCGCAGCACCGCGGTTCTCAAGAGGAAAAACAACATAAAATGGGGAGGGGAAAAAAAGAAAAAAAAGGCAAAGCAAAAACCGGCCGGTCGCAGGGCACCTTTCCCCCGGCGGCGGCGGGGCCGGGGGCCGCTGTCGGTCCTGTGGTCCTGTAGGGCTGCCTGGCCCGCCGGGGGAGATGCCCGGGGCTGGGGGATGGGGCAGCCCGGCTGTCACCGTCGGGGGAAGAGCTCCGGGGAAGGCCGGGGGATGCTCTCGCCCCGGATCTCAGAGCCGCGAGCTGCGGGCGCTGCGTGCTGCTGGCGGGGCGGGCGGCTGCCGGGCAGCAAGCTGCCCCAGGGCCCCGCTGCGGGGGAACCGCGCCGGGAAGGGCAGCGCGGCTCTCAGCCCGCACGGCAGCAGTCCCAGAGCCCCGCGACGGCGGCTCCCTGCGCGCCGAGATCCCGCAGCTCCCGCCCGGCACCGCCGCTGCTGCTGCTGCTGCTGGCCCCGGGGGGAGAGCGGAGCCCCCTTGGGTGCCACGCACCTGCCGCAGGGAGAGCCCCGGGCCGGGCAGGGGGCTGGCAGGGAGCCCGAGGGCCTGCCTTCCCCGCTGCCTCCCGGAAAAGCCCGGGAGTCCTCCCCCGGGGAGAGGGTAGGGAGAAAAAGCAAGAGAGGAAGAAGAAAAAAAGAGAGAGGGAGAAAAAGAAAGAGAAAGAAAAAGAAGAAAGAAAGAGAAAGAGAAAAAGAAATAAGGAGAAAGAGAGGGAAGAAGGGGAAAAGAAAAAAAGAAAAAGAAAAAGAAAAAGAAAAAGAAAAAGAAAAAGAAAAAGAAAAAGAAAAAGAAAAAGAAAAAGAAAAAGAAAAAGAAAAAGAAAAAGAAAAAGAAAAAGAAAAAGAAAAAGAAAAAGAAAAAGAAAAAGAAAAAGAAAAAGAAAAAGAAAAAGAAAAAGAAAAAGAAAAAGAAAAAGAAAAAAAGAGAAAAAAGGAGAAAAGGAGAAAATAAAAAGAAAGTTAATCTGGCTAAAATGGAAATAGTAGTTGCCTGTGAACATTAGGAGCTTCCCGGAGGAGGGATTTCAGCAAGGTTGTCAGGAGGATTTAGCGGCCGGATCCACGACAACCACCGCTGACATAAGCCCTGCCTGGGGAAGTAAACACAGGAGAGCTCAGGTTTCTGTAAGACACAGGCACGGGAGGCTTGTGCCCCGGGGGGAAAGAAAAAAAATAAAAAATCGTAAGGCAGCAGGGAACTACTTCCAGAGCGAGCAGAAATTACAGATCTAGCGGCACGTTCAAGATTTCCGTGCAAAACCCCGGGTGGCCGCACTATTTTGGGGGGATTCAAGATTGTCCCGTCCCCCCCGGCCGCAGCCCCTTTCCCCGGCCGCCGTCCCGGCCCTCGCAGGGCCCCCGAGCCGCTAGGAGCAGAGAGCGCAGGCAATTTTTGGTATTTACGTTTTTATTGATTTGTTTCGTCCCGGAGACCTGCCGGCGGCCGGTACACGCTGGGGCTGCTCCCGGGCTGTGCTGCAAGGCGGAGCCGCCCGCCGCAGGCTGCTCCTGGCGGAGCAGGACTTTGCCTGCCGAAAGGTCCCCATCCTCTTCTGCTTCGGTTTGCCGTTGGGTTTGGGGGTGGGTTATTTTGGCCGGAGACCATCAAAGGGGCCACTGCGGGGATGTGCCCTGAGTCCCCGGGAGCTGCCCCTGCCTGTCCGGCGGGCTGGGTGTAACAGCGGCGGGGCTCCCGGGGACTGCGAGCACGAACAGGATGTCCCGCAGGGCGGCGGGGCACGAAACCCCCAGCTCCTTACAGAGCAGCAACACCCGCACGAACCAGCAAAACACGCGGCGTGCCACCGAAACGCAGCCGCACGCACGGAGGGCAGGAGGGCACGACGGAGCCGGCGCTGCCTCCTCCTTCGGCGTCGCCCCTTGTCGCCCGCAAGCCACCCGAGCCACCCGTACCTCCAGCGGGAGGAGCCCGGCCGGGCAAACGGCCTCGCCGGCCCCAGCGGAGGCCAGGCACAAGCTGCCTGCCAGTTTCCGTCGCCCTCCGGCAGGTGCTCGCCCTCTCCGGGGCCGGGCAGCCTCAGCCTCAGCCTCAAGCCTCGAATCTCAGCCTCAGCCTCAGCCCCAGCCTCAGCCCGGCGCCGCCTCGCCCCCCGTCCCCCCGCTCCCCCCGGGGTCACCGCCGTCCCCCCCCGGTCCCGGACAAGGCTCCCGGGCAGGCGGCGAAGGGCCCCGGGGGGGCCGGGGGGGGCCGGGCGCGGAGGCGGCGGGGTTGAACGCCACCGGCGGCGTTTGTGCGGAGCACAGGGCGCCCCGAGCGGGCTCCGCCAGGGAGCCGGGATTAAGAAAACGGAACGCAAACGAACCGGGGGGGGGGTAAAGAAAATAAATCCCAAAGCGAAGCGGGAGAAAACCCGGCAGCTGCGGATCCTCCGGCGGGCCGAGCATCCTCCGGCCGGCTCCTAGCAGGATTATTCCCAGGCTCGGCTCCCCCCCTCCAGGTGCCCGCCGCCCCCTTCCCTCATTTTACACCCTGCACCCCGGGGGGAGCTTCGCAGGACGGGGCGGGCCGGATCCCCCAAATGCCGGTGGGAAAAAGCCCCCCCAGCCCCGTCTCCCCCGCTCCCCATCCCCGCCTTACCTCTCCCCTCGCCCCCCGCCCTCCGGCGCCGGGGTCCGGTCCCCGCCGTGCCCTCGCCCCCCGTCCCCTTGCCCCCCCCGGTGGGCGGCCCCCTCCCTTCCTCCCCGTGCCCCCCGACGGGGCGGGCCTCGCCGGGGGCGGGCCGTCGGGCTTGAGGCTGTGCCGCGGCGTGGGAAAGCGCCTCACAGAGGGTTTGCTCTGCTGGCGGTGCGGAGCCGTGCCGAGCCGTGCCGAGCCGAGCCGGAGCCGTTCGTCCCCCCCCCCCCCCCCCCCCCGGCCCACACCTCCCGGATTTATTTATCTCTGCCCCCGCCCCGGCTCCGAGCTGCGTCCCCTGCCCGCCATGAAGCGACCTTGCGAGGAAACTACCTCAGACAGCGACATGGACGAGACTATAGACGTGGGGAGCGAGAACAACTACTCCGGGTGAGTGCCCCCCCGGGGGGCCGCTGCGGCCGGGGGCCAGGGGGCTGAGCCCCCCCGCTGGGCGCAACGCGGGGCCGCCCCGCCGGGGCCGTCCGTGCCCCTCTGCAGGTCGCCCCGCTGCCTGCTGCCCTGCAGCCGGGTGCTTGGGGTCCGAGGCTGGAAATAAGGCGAGCCCCGAGGTGGCCGGGGCCGGGGTGCTTGCTGCCATGGGGCCGGGGGGAGCTGTGCGGGGCTGGGGTTGCTGCGGCCACCTCGGAGGCGCCCCAGCGGTGCCCCCGGCTTGTCCGCATCGGGGCTGAATGACAGCCAGGCTGCCGCCGCGCTTGTTGCTCCCCCGTGGAGAAGGAAAAACCTTTCCACGCTCGTGGGCAGTGCGGTTTTAAAAGCGGGTTTTGCATCCTGCTCCTGGTGCTGGGCCAGCCACGGACGTGGGCAGGGAACCCGGCTTCTTACGCGGGCGCCCATGGACATTGAGGTGATGGACGGGAGCGACAAAACCTGGCTGGCCGGGCGGAGATGTGACATTGCATGCACCTACTGCTGCCAGCACGGGCAGATAATCCCCGTGTTTTCCTTTGGACTCGGTCCTCCAGACTGTATTTTGTAGCATGGCCATATACAGTGAAGACGAAGTGGGCTGAGCTGGACAGCGAGCTGTCTTCAGACAGGGACTTTATTTCCAGCGGAGGTTCTGGCAGTGGAGCCAGCAAAACTGCAGTGTCGCTCTCTATAACAGCACCGTGCGGCGCAAAGCCTCTCCTCCCAGCATTTAAAACAGCAGAGGGGGGACCGGGAATGCTTAATGCCATGACCAAAGGTATCTCCAAAGAGCGGTGGCAAGCCATGCGACACCTGACGTATTTTCGTTGTTTCACAGGCAAAGCAATAGTTCTGTGATCCGATCGAATTCCCCAACAACAACGTCTCAGATTATGGCCCGAAAGAAAAGAAGAGGGGTACGTTTTGCTTCATTCTTTTCCCGTGTGACAATTTGCATGCGTGCTGTGAGATTTTGCCCTTCAACGTATTTATAAACTTAATGTGTTTTGTTTTTGGGACTAGATTATAGAGAAAAGGCGCCGTGATCGTATAAATAACAGTTTATCTGAGCTGAGGCGGCTTGTGCCAACTGCTTTTGAAAAACAAGTAAGCCCTTTTTTTTTTTTTTTATATTCTGTATCTCATCTGGCAATGTTAGTTCTCTTGTAAAGCTCATTAAAATAATATTGTATGTGTCCTGATCTGGCACAAAGCAGGCATTTCAATAAAATGCTTTGTTGTGGCGAAACTATTAGGAACATAATTCATCATAAAGCTGAAAAACATTTCCATTCTTTGGCTTGTTTTTCCCTTAAGGGTAACAGTGTTCGTGTTGCCTCTGTTCTTTCGATGAATTCCAGTAGTGGTTTTGTTAAAAATGTGCTTTACTTCATAGTAAAAACAACAACAACAACAACAACAAGCAACCCCCCCCAAACCTGTATGTTGATTAGCTTTCCTTATAAATCTTTAGTCTCTTTTGTCCCTTCGTTAAGGAACCTTTATTTTTAATCTGCAATTTCAGTGGCAAACTAATGGGTCCGGTTTCCTAAGAAGTGAACTGGCTGCTTGGATGAATCAGGTTTTTGAACGGCTGGTTAGAACCAGTGCCTTAGGACCCGGCCCAGGCCTGTGCAGGGTGAGCTGGGGAAGTCAACAGTATTTGCAAAGACTTCTGGTGAGAAAGCGTTCAATGGGATGGCTGGAAGGATGCAGCTGACTTCGGTGGACTTGGGTTCAGCTCCTCGGTCGTGAAGTTGGAGGCCGAAAGCTTAGAATATAATCAGTGCTGCAAAAAGTGAACTTTGTTTCTACCATTCAAATTTAATTATTTAGTTACTTTTCCATATCTTGATTTTTTTTTTTTATTCTGGGGGGGTCTTGGTTCAGTATTTAACATTGTTCCTGTTTTATGGATTGTATCAGATCTGTGGATCTGTGCAACTGACACTGAGCCTCAGCGAGAGGCACCAGCTGAGAATAACGAGGCTGACTTCCTCGTAACCGAAGATAAAAAAACAGAAAGTAAACTTTGAGACCAGGCCCGTGGGGCGCTGAATTTCTGGGGTAGCTAAGGGCGGCTAGCACCCCCCTGTACGAGGCCTGTTACATCTCTTCTTACAAGAACAAAAGCCAGCTAGAAAGAAATTTGAAGTATTGCAATCATAGTGAGAGCATCCCTTGTGTCACCTGCAATATGTTTTTAATAACTTGCGGTGGTAGCCGAGCCCTTCCATAGGCTCTGGCAAAATGGAGCGACAGAGGCATTTCCAGCTAGATAAACAGGGGCAAGAGACAACAGTTGTTTGTCCCGTTTTATTGTTTACTTCTTGAAAACCACAAACATTATAAAACAAGTCCTACAGAGCCTTTGGAAATTACCCAGCAACATGCAGTTTTTAGCTATTAGTCACTCTCACTGAGACGGCTTGTACTGTGTCTATGGAAAAGATGAAGTCTGAGAAAAGCACAGGATGTAGCCGCATGTAAAATGCAGAATTCTGGTCAAAAATTCACCCGTGCACCGAAATTTTTAGAAGGAAACGCTGAAAGCAGGAAGAGAATCTTAAAAAAAAAAAAAATGGATGGGGGTAAAAATAAGTGTGTGACGCGTTCTGTTCAGAAACCCCCGCCATTCCTCTGCGATATGCCAAGGACAAAGTCATCGGTCCTTTTTCAGCTCCTTGACATTCAGCTCACTGAAGTGTCCGAGCGGAGGCTGCTTCGCTTCCGCCTGCCCTCTCTGCCTGCCTCCTGCCCGGCTCCGGGCCCGCTGCGAGCCCCGCGGCCGAGCTCCCTGCCCGCGCTGCGTGGCTGGGGAACAGGGCAATGCTCCAGATGTTCAAGGGAAATTTATTCATTTATTTATTTTTGGTAGATTAATGTATTAACACTACCTTTGGGTTTGCATCTTAGACTTTTCCAGCACCCATAGCAGTGTGAGCCGTCCCCAGTAACAGAAAAGTTTCACTGACAGAGGGGCCGAGCTCTTTCTTTTTCATGGCACTCAGCTTCATGTCCCCGCAAACGAGGCCTCTCAATAAGTTTAAAAGCCGTGGGCTGTGTGATTGTTTCTTTTTTTCAGTAGAGAATGAGAATAGAATATTCAGCAGCCAAATGACATGTCAAAAATTAATAGGCTATTAAGGAAGAGGGATACTTTTCGGTGTGTGTCCACAGGGACACCTACTGGTAAAAGCAGAAAAAAAAAATATGTTGCAGCAGGGTCCTCATCACTAACTCTGCAGACCTGTTCTGACGGGTTTCCATTCGGTTTTGGGGGTCGGTTGGTTAAAGAGAACATGCTGGAAGTAGTGTGCTGCTCTCATTTCATGAAGATGTCATCTCTGCTCCAACTTCAAGGCCAGAGTTACACTGAGCTGCAGCCTCAATAAAGCCAAGTTATGCTGCTGATGGTTGTATCGCTAGGCAGGAGACAGCATTAGTGCTCAGACAATGTCTGGGATGCAGATGCTCATGAAAGAATTAAGCTGAGAATGTCCTGATGATAGGGGAAATTGAAACCGTAAGGCTGAGCTCAGTGGAAAGTATATCAAATTCAAGTTTCTAGTACTCGTAAGCCTTTATTTACATGAGTCTCTTATCTCAAAGGGATCTGCCAAATTAGAAAAAGCGGAAATACTGCAAATGACAGTGGATCATCTGAAGATGCTTCAGGCGACCGGAGGTAAAGGTAAGGAGAGGACAGTTTCTTTTCTGATACTTGGGGAAATCTCAGCAAAAAGTGCTTTGACGAGCTGTGATAGGCGTTTCCAGATTAAAGGAGTGGAAATCAATGCTAATGGCAGGATTGAACTCGTGGGAAAGAACTACTGGGACAAAAGAAGCACTTGACCCTGGGCTTGTGTTTGCTTTCATAACACTGTGGGAGTAAAGGCTTCATTCACAGGCAGCCCAGTCAGAGATTTGTTTGGGGTTTCCAAAGAGCACTGAAATCTGCACAGGGAGACAAAACAAATACACAAACACCAAACATAAACAGGAGGTTTGTGGCAACAATTGTGTAGCGCAAAACCAACGTTAAAGCTCATTTACAGCAGCTATACCAAAGGAAGTGGATGGAGAGGAGCTTTCATTATTGGTGGTGCATTTTCTTTGTTCTGGAGAGACTAGTAAATGCAAGATTAGACGGCCTCATCCCCCAGAACAAAATCCAGCCGCGTTATACCGGACTCTAGGTATCAGACAGGGCCGGCGGGCAGACTGATAGCAGTGCTATCTGCACTCCTATTTACGTGCTCTATTTGTTTGTCAGAGGTCTGGGTAGTTCCTCCTTAGGCAGGGCAGGCGTGACGCAGGGGCCGCACTGGCTGACCCCTTCCATCAGCCGGCTGCCGTGAGCCGAGCGTGCCTCGCTTGTGCAAGCTGACAGTCCCGAGGCTGGAGGCCAAGCGATTTCAGCCACCCACGAGGTATTCTCCGTAGTCATGATTTTGGAACTTACTTGGAGCAGAAAACTTGCTCGCCTTCTGCAAGCACCGTCTCACGTGCCATTAGCTGTGATTATGGTTCAAACTGCTGTGATGCAAACTAGACGATTTTTCACTGACCCGTTGTGCCGTGTAGGTACCGGCTAGAAAAGAGGCTACTGCTGCTGCTTTCTCCCTTGTTTTTTTTGTTTTTTGTTTTTTTTTAAATTAAACTAAAAATTTTTTAGCATGTGAGTGAGTTACTGCACCTCTTCGTACCTTCTTGCAGTGATTACAGGAGTCAACCTAAAATCAGCACGTGCTTGACAACAAATGGTTTCCTATAGGAAAGCCTGTTGGAGGCTGGTGTTGTGTTATTTGTTAAAAATTAACACCAAGCTGACATGTATGTTTTCTAGGTGTTAAAAGACTTTTGTTAGGAGTCCATCTAAGCCTAAAATTTAAGGGTAGCTCATTCTGTCAGAGGTGAGAGGGATTTTATTGCCCTTCATCTAACAGACACACCCCATGATACCCTAGGCAAACGTGCAAAATAAACCCTAACAAAAATGTTAATTTTATGTCACTGCATGCAGGAAAAAATGTCCTCTAAAGGCCACTATTTAGTTGGCAAAGCGACGCTCTTGAAAGTTACGAAACACCAGAATTTATCGTGCTTATGCAATTCGAATTCAGATCGTCTCGTGTGCCGACGTGGTGGTGCAGCCTTTAATTACATGATTGCACGCTGCTGTTCCACGAGGTCTGTCTCGTTTGGTGCCCAGAGCGGGCAAGGCTCAGATGCCGAGGGCAGTGGCTGTTGCTTCCTTGCATCCTCCCCATGCAACGCGGAGCCCGGCTATCGCAGCCTGACCCGTGCATCGTGCTGCACCATTCCTCATAAAAGCTGCTGCAGCTCCCACCCCTCCAGCGTTCGTACCGACAGCGGTAGGGCCAGGAGATGAACCCCATGGGATTTGACAGGAGCCCTCCTTCCCTGCCTCCCCACCCAAAACAAGCAGTGTGGGGGGTTGTTTTATAACCGGGCCAGATCAGGTGGCCTGGCTAATGGGGCAGGGGTGGAGGTGCTGGAGATGGGACCTGTTGGGCAGAGAGTGAGGGGTGTCAGGGTGCAGGGAGAGGTGATGCCCGCTTAAGCCCACTGCCACCCGTGGGCAACCAAAGCTGCCTTTGAGGCTTGCTGGAGCCCTCCTTGCTGCTCCAGGGCCCGTAGTGGGTGGCATGTTGGTCTAACACTTAGCTGTTTCACAAATGCTGCGGCTTTATCTTCCCCTTCTGACCCAGAGATAAGAGTAATCTCACAGCGCAGATTAACAAACTTTAAGAAAAGAGGTCTGCAAGTTAGTACTGGGCAAAGTTTAAGCCTATGTTTCCTGCTCGCTTAATGTTTTACTTTGCAACCTAAGTAACAGCTTTAAATATAATTTCTTAGGGTGTTTTTAAGGCTGACATTTGTTTAACTTGCAAGTGTAGCCATTCCCACTTCATAACTCATCTTCTGAGCCAGAAACTTCCTTGGATCAGAAAAAAATATAAGTTCCATCATTTCATCTATGGACAAAAGCTGTTATCACGGGGAGGGGGGCGAGAGAAATGGGTGCCGGTACTCTTACGCTGCCCTGCGTTGAGAGCTGGGGACAGCCTGTTCTCCTCTTCCTGGCACACAAACTGAGGATGCCCGAGGCTGGGGAAGCCAGGGTGGCGCTGGCGGCTGCTCAGCATGCTAAATCCAAGGTGGGCACGGCAGCAGAAAGGCTGATGTGGCCTCGGCTTTTTGGAGCCGCCGCAGCAGGCAGGCAGGGAGGCGGGGAGGCAGGCAGGGTGCTGCCGCTCCTCCAGCCCTGTGTGGACTCCGTGTGTTTTGACGCAGGTGCAGGCGATGGTCTCGTGGTCGCGTCGAGTTGTTGTTTGGCCCAGGGCCAGCGCTTTTTGCTGACAGCACAAGCAAGCAAAGGGGAAGAGCAATTAGCCAACAGCAAGTAGCTGGCTGGGACCTTGGTGTCGTTTTATTGCAGCTTCAGTGCAAATTGAGCTCAGGTGACTGACACCTGGGTCGGAGCCGTTGGCGGCCGTGCGGGACGGGTGCGCGGCTCTGCCCCGTCACTCGAGCGCCTGGAGCCCCGTCCCCTCGTGGGCTGGGGGCGCCGAGTCACTTGGCTGGTGTCCTCCCATTTCCATGTCTTGGCCACCTCGTAGGAGACTGACGGGGAGCTGGCACGGCCAGGGCTCGTCGCAGAGACAGCTTAGGCTCGGGGGGAGCTGAGGACAGCTGCGTCCCTCGTGTCTGCAGTCCAGAGGGAGGGAGGGAGGGAGGGAGGCCTTGGGGCCTGTGGTGCAGAGGCAGTCCCCAAGCTAAGCTGCTGGCCACCAGGCAGGCACCCAGCTAGCCCACCCACTGCCTGCCCGCCTGTCTTTTTTGCCAGAAGTTCACTGAATTCGCTGTGTTTTCACAGATTGTTCGGTTGTGACGGACGAGCCTGTGCTTCCTAACAAAAATCCCCAACCAGTTGTACTCGCCAGTCTGTCAGCTGGTGAGGTCTCTGGGGTCTTGTTCAGCGTCAGGTGGACAAAGTGGCCTGAGTCAAAAGCACCACCAAAATTTGGTGGTATATAGTAGGCAGGGGATTTGGGCTGACATCTGTAAATGTGCCTGCGTTTGTTCTACAGTGCGGATGTGCAGCAACAGAAAGGCTTTTCTCTAGCCTGAAAGTTGGCAAAAGTGAAAGCAGCCATCTAAGTGGCTTGATTTTTTCAAAAATACATGGATTATTTCATAACAGAATGTGTGAGGCCTAGTGTAGGTATTGCTGCCAGAGTCCTCTGTAAAAAGGGCATTTGATCTTTCTATACTAGCACACATCATAGTCACACATACCTAAAAAGTTTCACCGAAAGCAAGAGGAAAAAACACCGTGGTAGCTTGAGTGTGGATAGGACTTTATTTTCCCAAGGAGAATAACTTTAAACTGAAGCGGAATTGTTTTTTGTAGTTGAAGGGGTGCAACTTAACCACTGGATTTGATACTAAACCCTTTCAGAAAGTGAGTATCTTCTCATGTGCATTTAATAAAACATTTTTTTTTTCAAATGCTTTTTGTCCCAAGCTTGTGGAGCTCCAATTGCTGTTTGCTGAAATGCCTCATGGGCCATATGACCGTCAGTCTTCCATCTCCAAATTAGCAATGGCATTACATAAAACGTTTTCTCAGTAAAGCTTTTTGTTGTGTGTGTGCAGAGTCATGACAAGATGTTTTTAGTTTGTAGTTAAATGACACCGTATGCCGCATTGTCCTAATGACTCTGTGAAGTAGATGGGACCCCAGCAGCAGATGCAAGTATCTCACAACATCGAGAAACAGCTCAAGAGCATTACTGTGAATGTTGGTGTAGGGAAGAAAAGGCAACACAGTGCGCACGAGCTGTCTGATCGTCTGTGTGTGTAGAAATGTCTCCCTCACCCACACGCGGGGTCAGCACCCCACTGCAGAGGCTTCCTGAGGTATTTCAGGAGGGGCATCGTGTATCTTCTCAAGAGCCACGAGTACTTATGGCCTTAATTCTTTCCATTTATACAGCGTGCAAAAAAAAAAACCCGTAGCCTATTGCATTACAGGAATGGTCACACAAATCATTTACAGACCAGAGAACACACTTTTCTCGTTGCAAATCTTAACCCGTTAAGTGGAAGACCCAGCGGCTGAGGGAGGTTAGGCGTGTCGCCCGACGTCGGCTGGGAGCTCGGCTTGACACTCAGCGCATCTTTTGCCCTCCCCTTGCAGGTTATTTCGATGCTCACTCCCTGGCCATGGATTTCATGAGCATCGGTTTCCGGGAGTGCTTGACCGAAGTCGCCAGGTACCTGACGTCCGTGGAAGGCCTCGACACCTCCGACCCGCTGCGCGTCAGACTGGTGTCCCACCTCAGCACCTGCGCCTCGCAGAGGGAAGCCGCCGCCATGACCTCCTCCATGGCCCACCACCACCACCCCCTGCACCCCCACCACTGGGCAGCCGCCTTCCACCACCTCCCGGCCGCCCTGCTGCAGCCCAACGGACTCCACGCCCCCGAGGCCGCCCCGTGCAGACTCTCCTCGGACGTGCCTCCCCACGGCTCCGCGCTGCTCACCGCCACCTTCGCCCACGCCGACGCCGCCCTCAGGGTCCCCTCCGCGGGCAGCGTGGCTCCCTGCGTCCCCCCGCTCTCTACCTCTCTCCTCTCCCTCTCAGCCACCGTTCACGCCGCCGCCGCCGCCGCCACCGCCGCCGCCCAGAGCTTCCCCCTCTCCTTCACCGGCGCCTTCCCCATGCTCCCCCCGAGCGCGGCCGCCGCCGCCGTGGCAGCAGCTACAGCCATCACCCCGCCGTTGGCCGTATCGGCCTCCGCCAGCCCCCAGCAGGCCGGCAGCGCGGGGAGCAGCAAGCCCTACCGGCCCTGGGGGACGGAGGTCGGAGCCTTTTAAGTGCCCCCTCTCCCTTCCCCAGCCTGCTCCCTCCTCTCCCTCCGCACACACACACATGCACACGCGTGCGTGCACACGTGCACACTCGCGAGGCTCCTGCGGACCGCCTGCGGCGGCCTGTCCTCGCTGAGGGCCGCGGGGACGCCTTCGCCCCGGGGCATGGCAGCCGGCCCGGGCGCAGCGGCGCTGCCCTCGCCGCAGGTGCCGGAGGGGACGCGGGGCGCCCTGCTCCTCCCGGCGGGTCTTGCCGAGGGCACCTCGAGGCAGCGGCTTTCGGAAACGTCGTGACCGCCTCAGCACGCGGACGTTTCCCGGGAGATGCGTAGGCACTAGGACTAAGAATAATCCTCCAGCTATGCATCCGTGTTTGGCGGAAAGGCGAGGGATCGTACCTATCAGGTCTCCTGGGGCTCGAAAACGAGTTCGACTTTCCTAAGTGCCTGACATTTAAACAATAATAAAAATAAAATTTTATATATATATATATGTGTGTTCTGCTAAAACAAATAACATTGCACAGGTATGGGAATGGTCTGGGAGAGAGGGGGAGTCCTGCGTGCAGCTTCAGGACGTTGATATCTTTCCAGGAAGGAGTGTGCTCTTTTAACAGACAGGTTCGTTTAGCCAAAAGACTGCCGAGAAAGAATGTTCAGTCTGACAGGCCTGGTTTTCGCTTACTTAGTCTCCTTCCTTTGTACAGACTTGCCAAATTGTGACATCTAGCATAGCGTCGGTAAAAGCGATTATCTTATCAGTGCTCGGATTAATGAACGTTTCAGCACTGCCTGTGAGCCTTGAGGCACCCTTTTTTATGGCGTAAATATGGTGCTAGCTCGTATCTGCACAAACAGCGAGTCTGTCATGCACCCAGAAGTAACCACCTACATACAGCGTGCACACTTCCATATGGCCGGCTCATGTCAATACAAGAGACTCGGTGTTGTGAGAGTCGAAATTAACTTATTTAGCTGCAATGGGACGTTTACTTTCAGCCGACTCTGTGCAAGATCTTTTCACTATCAACTTCTGGGATAACGATCGCTCTGGGTATGAATGAAGTTACGGTAGGGACAATTCTTAAATTGGCTATTAACATGCCAACATTGTAATGTGGGTTTGATTCCAAACCAAAATGAATGTATTAAAGGGGATGGCAGTAAATTATTTTGTCAATACCCAGACAACTAGTGCTGCATAAAATGTTTTGCTTTCATTTTTTATTACAGTGACTTAAAATAACCTAAGTATTTTAATACATCGAGTCAAAAAACTAGAGATTTTATGTAAAAAAAAAAAAAAGTAAAAATAAAACACAGCATGTATTATTATGCACTTGATTTCTCTGCTGTGTGGAGAAAGCAGTAAGCATTGAGAATGTTAAACATTATGCAAAATATACTTTAAAATATTTGTTTTAAAAATACTGTACCTAGTCGGTCTTTTATGCATTACTTTGTTAACCTTTTTTCTATGCAAAAGTCTTTACATATCACTAATTAAACGAAGTCCTTTTTGACTGCGTTTTATGGATGATTTGTTGCAGATTTTGTTTGCTCTTGAGGAATACTCGCGAACTCTACTGCTCAAAACGTGTCTGTCAGCTGCTTTCCCCTCTCGTGCTCCTCTCTCATTCTGAAAGCCCATCTCTTATAGGATGTTTTGAAATAGGCAGCAAAAAAAAAAAAAAGAAAAAAAAAGAAAAAAAAGCAGTCAGTAAAACAGCATTGATTTTTAGGCTTGTGAACTGGTTCTGCACTGGTGGGGCACTTAATGAAACGGACACATCTGTCCATCCTGGAGAGCTCCTCAAAGCATTGGGGTTTCTAGGTCCAGCTTTCATTCAAATCCTCACTAAAGGCCTGTGTTTAGAAGGGGAAAATTTTAACACAGTGACATTATTCATCATCTAGATGAGAGAGGGCAGTTTTTACCCCCAGTCCAGGTCTTCTAATTTACCAGTTCTCCCTGAGACAGGAATTTTTGTTTCATTTTAGGTCTGCAAAGAACATCAGTAGAAGGTGTGTAAAGCTCTGGCCATAAGGATAAGCACTGCTAAAAGATGTGTTACACCCACACAACAGGTGACAAGACTGAGGTGCACAAATGGGGTGACAACCCCACAGCCTGCCGGAGACAGCACCTGTTGCCGAAATGCAGCCTCAGCTCAGTGCCTCGCCACCATCATCCCTGTCTCCCAAATGCTAAAAATGTGGCTGATCCCCGCCTGCATAAACTGGTCTCCAGTGCTTGGGCAAGGAGGAGCTTTGATTTGCCTGCCCCATGGAGAAAACAGACAAAAGATGGGGAGGAAGGGGTCTCTACCCCTGTGCCATAAATCATGCCTGATGAAAACTTACGTGAAGTTTTGTTGTTTCTGGGGGAATTTGACATTTTTTGTTTGGGGACATAAATGCTGTGTGGCTCTACTGGCATGTTGAGCAGCATCCAGTTGAGTTATTCTTTTTCTCTATGAGCAGCTTCAAAAAGAAAGATCACATTAATGAACTGGCAAGTAGATAAAAAGTGGGCTTTATTTACATGAAAAAGAGCAGATTGCAACCCTACTTGACTTTAAGCTGTTAACTATTAACCTGCTCTCTAAGAGCCTGGTAGGAGGTCTCCCCTGCTTCATACCATGGTAAAAACGGGCAGCCACTGACTCGGTTCCAGCTAAGGGCTTCAATCTATTTGGTGTGCCCCAGATCATTACAATTTGTTGCCCCAAATGCAACATCTTGCCTCGTTCTGAAGAAAGGTAGTTTGAAAAATATTTCTGAGGCTGATTAGTTGAAAGTGTGGTTGTTTCAGCATTTTGAAACAAGGAACCACAGGTGGATTTGTGCAGCCTTTGTATCTGGGGTTATCCTGTTCTCATTCCATTTATCCAGGCCAAGTTCATGTACACTGAGTCGCTGATGTCCCCTCTCTTTTCTTTTTCTGCCTTTTTTTTTTTTTTTCTCCTGAATCATCCAAAGGGACCAGCACTGGGCAAGACAGGAGCTCAGCCTTCACGCCCGTTTAGTTCTGAGCCTCTGTTGGGGATGTCAATCCTATAATGGCGGATGAAGATTTCCCAAGTGAGAAATCAGTGGAGAAGAAGCATATTATACATGTGTTCTTGGAAAGACATCAGAGGGTAATAGCTTCGGATGACTGGGGCTGTAGCTGTTCTAACGGGTCAGAGCTGAAGGACTCCAGGCAAGTGTTAAAACAGAGCAAGGGAAAGCCGGTCACTTGGCATAAGTGAGCTCCAAAAGGTACGACATGTGGCTGTGCACGCAGGCTTACTTCAGCCCTTTTCTATCTTTATTCTGTGTTCAGCTGAAGAATGGACCTGGAGGAGGAAGAAGAGAACTTGTAATTTATATAATATAAGGTTAGGTCGCAGCACGTGGCACAAGAAAGCCAATCAGACTGCTTACTTACCAGGATATCTGGCTTTGACTAACTTTTCCATGTGTGGGTTTGCAACCTTAAATTTCGGTTATCAAGAGGATCAGAGGAGGTTATGCAATTTCATGGGATGTTTTTCTTAAGAGGAAAAAGCTAAAAAACTATTCTGTCACTCAGCATTAGGAGGCTTGAAACCTTAGCCCTCAGCACCACAAATAAACAGCACTTACGGTGCCGTAGCGGTGGGACTCGCTATGTCACACGGCACCAGCAGAAAATTATTACCCTGGAGGGGAGATGCTGCCTGCCATCCCTCTGCTCTAACTGCAAGTGGAGGAAAACCTGCATTAGGTATTGCCACAGAAGAAAAACTGGCTGCTGTGGCTGAGGGCCGAGCATCTGTCTTCAAAGCAGGATAATCGTATCCTGGCTGTGACTACATCTGCCCGAGCAGCAGCCAGGGGTCATGCTGCTGCCTCCTTGGTGTCACCCTTCAAAATGCTTGTTTGCAGCTGCTCTGAAGGATGGGCCCTCCCTCGGTCAGGCTGTCATGAGATAAGTAAAGGGCATTGACCAAAGCTCAGGACGTGGGTATTGGCAAATTCTCAGAGCTACTGTAAATGAGAAATTTCATCCTAATAACAGAAAAAGGTCACGGGCATCTTTTCATCAGGAGTTACTACATCAGAAATTACTACTGAAGTTTAAAGTGGACTGTTACCAGCCAGCTCTGTAGTCACCGGTGTCCTCAGTCATCCACTTCTGTAGGCACAGACAGCCTGACATTACACAAATGAGGATGTAAGTGATTTAATAGTTACAGGTACTTTGTCCAACTTCAAGAAAGGATGGAGGAATTGGTACTGTTTGTTTTGCAGGCTTCATGTGCACAGTCTCATTTGTGTGAGGCTGATGCCTGAAGCTGTGTCCTCTTACCCAAAGCTGAAATTTTACTTGTGCTCATTCCTTTGCTTCACCATTTCACACCAGCAAAGACTGGTGCTTTGCAAGCTGATGTGTGAGGGTCTCAAAAGCAGAGAGCGCTAGGCAGGTGCCTGAAACATTGGGATCTCAGCTTGATTGTAAACCCAACCTTTCCTGATTTACAAATGAAACAAACTTTTGACAGGTAATTGACTGAAAAGGGGTGGGATTTTTGTTTTTGCTTGTTTTCCTCTGGCAATTGCTACTATTGGAAGTGGTAAAGTGCCATTTCTGTGTAAATGCAATCACCTAGTCTGTATTCATTTGCCTGAGTATTTGTGGGGTCCTAAGCAGGGCTCCATGCTGCATGCTGGAAGCCACGGGTCTCCCTCGTGTCCCATCACCTCCAGCAGCCCCAGGCAGATGCCTGGGAAGCCCCCAGCTGCCTGAGCAGCACTAACTGCGTATGCCCAGGCAACCAAATTTCTCCTTTTGTATCTTGCATCATCTGTGAAGAGATGGGATTTGAATCTTTATATTTTCAAATGCAATCTAATTTTTTTTTTCCAAAGAACCAGCTGCCTCCTTGCCTGCTGAAGATACAACAGTTTATCAAAACCATTTGATGATAATGTGAGGTTGCTGATCTTGTAAAAGCAAGACCAGTCAACGCCTGCAATGAGCCCATTCAGCACTAACTTCTGAACTTCTCCTAGTGCTCTGGCTGCAGCAGTGGCACTGGTTACAAGGTGATCTCAACACAACTTCTTTTAACAGGATTTTTTCCGCATTCGTGGTGGCAGTGCAAAGCTGGGCAACACAAGCTAGTATTGCACCCTAGAAGCTCAAAATTGGAAGGAAAAGGAAATGAATGTGGGAAATAAAAGGAAATGTGCCTGCTTAAATGAGTTTGAAGCTCTGGAGAGGCAGGCTCCTTTTTTTACAGCTACAGCTGCCAATACTGAATTTAAGCAAAGATAAATGCTTTAGACTGTGCTTATCCGAACAGTGCTGTTACCTATTCTAGATGAAAGTCCTTCTGGGCTGTTTCATTCTGCTTTCCACATAGTCCATATTCAGCATTTCTCTCTTCTACAAAGGAAAGTCTTCAGGACAAAAAAAAAAATACCTTGATGCAACATTGAAATTGTGGTTGCGATCATCAGCAGTTTGGAAATTTCTAACCCTGCCCACGTCTTCATACAAGTTACGCTACAAGACCTCCTTCTATTAAATCAGCACCCTGCTCCAGGAAGCAGTAAGTCACTGGTAAATGTAAAGAAAAGTGTTTTACCTGCAAAGAATACCCATAAATAGTATTCTGTATTACTCTGTGGTATGTGAAAATCTAATAAATGACTACAAGGCAATCCATAAACCTCAGGAGGAGGGTTACAATTACTGAACGGCCTACACTTTTTTCTTTTTTCTCAGTTTTGATTTAACTCTGAATACTGTTTTCTTTTTCTCTCTCTCTCTCTTTTTTTTTTTTTTTTTAATACTGGAGAGCCAAGTAATTTTATTTTGCTTTAGGAGAAGGACTCTCCCTCGGGGATTTTAAAACAAAGAGTTATGCATCTAAGGTATGCTTTTGCAACTGGCTTAACAAGATGACATCTATTGTGTGCGGATAGTTCAAACAGTTTTTAATGACACTTCCCAGCACAACACTTGGGTTTAATATACAAGCCTTAAAATAAAATAACATTGTTCCTCTCCCCACACCATCTCCCTCTTTTGGAGGTATTTTGGTGAGGGAGAAGGGAGTGTATTTTGTTTGGGTTTTCTTGGCTTTGTTGTTCTGCAGAGGCACCATGCAGAGCAGCAGCAGCCAGGCCAGCGGCTCATCGTCTGTGCTGGGAGCATCGCTTTGAGCTGGGCAAAGCAAAATCGTTTCCTCTCCTCCTCGGCCTCTCCTGACTCCTTTCTGGGCAGCTGTCCCACAGGACAGCCCCCCCCCTTTCCCTCGCAACTAAAAGGAAAGGCAAATGGGGTGAAACAGCAATAAAATGGCCCTGCCAACCAGCCTTCTAACTAATAGCTGGAGGCAAGCACCAGCAGCACAGCGGCAGCTTCACCAGGCTGCCCCAGGTCTCTACCCACTTCTACTCCACTGACCTCAAAGGCTGGAGTGTGTGCTTTTTATTAAAACCTTGGATATTCAGCCGTGATCTGCCAGCCCCAGTGCCTGCCTCCTTCCCTCCCCGTGTTACGATGAGTCTGACACCTGCTCAGCTGCAGTGACTTTTCCCCTTCAGCTCCCTGCCCCGTGCAGTTAGCCGATAAAACTGCTCGAAGCAGGACTCTGAAAATGCTCTAAACGGGAATCTGAAAATGAAATAAATACACACATTTCTGCTGAATGATACAGCTGAAGAATGACCTTTATGTGCTGCCCTGTCCTCCTCCAAGGCCCGCTAAACCCACAAGAAAGATTCCCATTAGTAAATCACTATTGGATCATTAAACCTTTTTAAGGCACTATGTGCTTTACCGAGAGAATGAGGATTACGACACAGCCGTGCCTGCTGCCCACTGACAATCATGGGAACCGACCTCAGTAATAAATCCATGAATTATCTGGCTCACTTTGACCGGTTCTCACGCCAGAGCAGCTCCTTTGATGTGACCGTCAAAATCCAAGGATGCCCAATAGCGGTAGCCACCAACGAAACAATAGAGAAGTAATAATTCAATATAAATATGTAAAACCTGTTTCCCCATATGCCCAGCTTTTGCAGTGGGGTATTTCTGTGCCTGTGGTTGCAATTGGAGGGAAAAAAGAAAAAAAAATAGAGAGAAATAAATCCCCCCTCCCCTTTTTTCTGTATATAACCCTTTAAAGGAAGAAAAGCTGGGCGTTTCACAGAGACAACTTCGGCTACCACAGATGTGCATGACTTTTTCAGCTGAGGGGGGCCCCTGTTGCTTTTCAAAAGCGGTCTGATATTCAGAACCAATACGCACTTAAGGACTGATCCTACAGAGGAAATTAGGACGTAAGTAGCCCCACTCAGAGGAACTATTCCACTTCAGTGGGACTATTAATATAAATAAAGTTAGTTGTGCTTTTAAGCCCTTGCAGGACCAAAACTTTAGAGGATGCATTCTCATTTGTCTAATTTGCAAAAATATTTAGGTTCCAAGCTCCTTTTGAATGTTTAAACATGTCAGAAATGCAACTGTTTGTCTGCTTCCTGGCTGCCCTGCGGTACAGTAGGGATAATGTTATTTAGTTTCTTGTCCTTGATCTTGTCAAATTAGATGTCAGACTCCAGGGAAGAGATTTCCTTCAAATCCCTGTTCATAGCTTCAGCACTCCTAACTGGAGTTTCTGGCCCTCACCATAAGGCTCCAGTTAACTGAAGGCCGTAGCTGTCCTAGAGCCAAGCTGCTTGTGAGGGAGGCAAATTTCTGATGATACAAGGGATGACATGGAGGAAAAATCCCCTTGAAATCACACATCCAGAAGAGAAGCAGAATTCATTAAAATTTTTTAACCATTGATTTATTATTTTTATTTTTCAGTCTTAAAGCAAGATCAGCAAACTGTAGGTGTAGGTGTAGGCTGTAGGTGCTAAAGGCGTTAAAGTACTTTGTTTTCAAAAGTGCAGACTACCCATACTTGCATGCAGCCACCAAGAACACACCCAGCGTGCACAGCCGGAGCCACCAGCAGCTCCATCCATGCTTTGCTCTTCCAAACACGACCTTGGGCAGGTCACGGTGGGATGCCTACACGTGAGCCCTTCCCAGCTGGGGTTTGCATGCATGCAGGCACTCTGCGACCTCGCAGCAGGCGGAGGACTGGCGGTGGTATGAGCTTGTTATCACTGCACGTGCTTCACACTCAGCCTCAGCCCGCTTTCTTACCAGGAGATGCACGCGGTATGGCTGGGGGGATGGAAACCACCTGGCGGGATGCAGCAGGATGCTCCACTTCCATTGACCCAAGACCCTCATCCAAACAAACCGGGAGCTGGGATTTTCTGCCCAGCTTGGGGCAGAGGACGAGCAAACTGACGACTACGTACTGCAAAACTTCGCCCTGCTCTAATTTGCCAGGCAGTCTCTTCTCTGAACAGAGGGAAACCCAACCCATTTCTTTCATTTATTTTGCTGGACCACTTGTGCAGAACCGCAGCTTACGCAGTACAGTTCACACGGTTTCTGCAACGTGGAGTTGTTGTTTGTGAAAAAAATCCCTTGCGCAGGACGCGGGGCCAGCCCGGGCGTTCGGCCTCTCGGCGGCGGAGCTGCAGAAGGCTCCCTGCCGTGGCCACGCTCCGCCAGCCCTGCCGGCCTCGCCTGGGTCACTGCTATCCCCTGTCCCACGCAGCAGGCAGCAGCACAAGGCAGAGCATGTGTTGCAATATCAATTTATAGCCTGTTATTATTTTCCAGCTTTCGGGGGAAGCTGGCACCTCCCAGCTCTTGTTTTCCTGCCAGCTAGACAAAGATTAGGCTCAGCACAATACATTGTCAATATAGTTTACTAAAATGTGATTAATCAAAAGACCACATGGGAAACAAAGCATGGAAAAGCAGAAGGTAATGATTGACTGTAGCCACAAGGCAGTCATAAAACAGATCTAGAAAGCAGATTTTCAGTGAGCAACTGAAAAAGTTCAGGCATTTAAAAGGGTCAGAGCTTTCATAATTTCATGATCAGAGCACTTCTTAATAGGACATGGCAATTGCTCCTGTGAAAACACTTCTTGGAAAATGGCCCTTGGATAGTATTATCTAGAGCTGCCTGCGGTAATTAAATCTGCATTGGACTTTCATTAACATCACCTTAAATAAGATGCCTTCTTTTGAATAAAACCATTTCTTTTAAATTATGATTCAGAGTAGGTTTTCCAACTGTAGTTCTGCAGTGACGATCATAGTAGTATTTAAAATGAGATTGCTATGCTTTTTTAGTTTATCTTACTGGCCAGGAAGTGTTACATATCAAATCTGTATTTAGGAGAAAGATTTACACTTGCAAGCCAGTAGTATATTACAGAAATGATGTTGGGAGGGAAAAAAAAAAAAAAAAGTCTGGAGAAGAGGTTTTGTGCTTGACAACATCTTTTGTGTTTTTCTTTTTTTCTCTTCCTTCCATCTCCAGCAGCTTATCTAATAAGCACTTTGCCCTGTTTGTGTCCGTTGACTGCCATGGTGACAACGGCACTCGTGTCACAGCACAGCCGGCTCCGTGGTCCCCTGGCCCGGTGGATTAGTGCAGAAGGAACCGAACCAGACCCGGACCCTTCTCGCCTCCCCAGGCAGCTGATCACGATGCCCACCTACCCAGGATGCAGAAATGGTGTTTCCCTCCTCTGCCTCGGCGCAGACTTTCTGCACTTCCTTCTGTTCCAAATCTCCAGGTAGAAAGACACGATGGAAAGAAGATGGAAGAGAAGGAAATATGTTGCTTAGGATTTCACTTAACGACAGCTTCATCTGTACATGAAGTTGCTTTATCAGCAAATACAAAGCCTTCATTACCTCACAGCTTATTACAATTGAATGGGTGTATTGTTAACTTATGAAATTGTTTGAAATCTGAACTGCAGCTGGGTTGGAAGGCTGGGTGCAAGACTGTGGAAGACATGCAACTAGGATGCCACCTCGTGGCATATTAAAAGGAGTTTTTTATCAACAAGCAGAGGATCGTTTCCCTTAAGAGTGCAGCGTGACGTTTTACTTCATCATTTATTTCCACAAACAAAAAAAGAAAAAAAAAGAAAAAAAAAGAAAAAAAAAGAAAAAAAAAAAGAAAAGTTGCCACCTGAATGTCATGGGAACAGAATAAATGCAATAAATACATGACCATGTATCCTTCAAACAAAAGTGCAATATGAGGACAAGTAGAAAAAATGCCTTTAGAAAAACACTGGGGGCTTTCATTTTCTAAATAGTCAGTTGTGCAAAGCTTTATGCTCAACACAGGCAAAATATTTAATGTAAGATTGGAAAAACTTAAGAAACTGAATTACTATAGTGCTATAACTTAAAATAGGTAGCCAAAAAGAAAAGTTAATGTCAGAGATAAAAGATCAAGTTTGGATCTGAAAGCTCCTATTTTCCAAATTTTCTAATAAGATATAAAAACTAAGAGGTAAGAGTCTTAACTAGATACTCAGCTGCTGGTTAAAATGATCTATACTTAAGGTATTGTTCTCTTTACCTTCCTTATTTCTACTGTTGTGTATTCCCACTGATCTTCGCTGTGAGACAGGAGGCAATGGTCAAGCTTTTGAGGAAGAACATAAATGAAAGTAAAAATACTTGAGAGATCCAGTATCTTAGAATGTATCATAGTTGGGAGAAAATTCAGCTACACTTGAGAATGTGACATTTCAAATAATAATTAAAAATAAATAAATAAATAAAAACATATATTGATCTTGTATTTTGAAACACCAATTTGTTAGCCTGTGTGGATATGAGCCAGATTGCTCCTGTAATGCATCTTTCATTGCGCTGCCTGTCCTCTGCAAAACAGCCCACCTTGTCTGGGAATTCTGCACTCCAGTGTCATGAGTTACCTATTATTACAAAAAAAAAAAAAAAAGAACGTAGGAGAGATTCTTCTTCCATCTCTTAAAACGAGTACCCTGCTCCTTCCCTCTACCATGTTAATCTGAAGAACATGAAACAGGGAGACAATCTTAAAAGCCCCGTAACTGTGTCAAAGAATATCGGTAATCCAAGTGTGTAATAATGTAAGTGCAATTTAAGACAGATCAGACAGAAGCTTTATGAACTATGACCGTAGTGACAGCACATCCAGGCAGCATCTCCCCCCTCTGCTCCCCTGTTCTCTGCTCCGGCATTGCATAGATCTGATCTACATGCTACTTCGGGGGGGGGGGGGGGGGGGGGAGAGAAGAAAAAAAAAAGAAAGAAAAAAAAAAGATGAGGAAAAACAACTGTTCCAATGTTAACAAGGCCAAGCACCCATCCCTAGGAGTAGTTAAGAAGGGATGAAGCAGTGAAGACATGGTGGTGTGGCATATGGCAAGATGGCTCTTGGAGGAAGGAGTCTGTCGGAGTGGCAGAGCCGGTGCTAGCTCAGCTTAGAAGTGGGGCCTGGAAACAATCAGAGGCTTCCAGCCTTCAGCTGAAAGGAATAACCTCTTAGCGCAAACTTCTTGGCCAGGCCTCTCAAATCTTAAAAATTTATGATTTTACCACCACAACAGTTTGGCCCATGGTGAAGATGAACACTTATCCTGGAGTCTTTTCAGTTCAAACCCGAAGCATTAGTAAACCAGAAAGAGGGCTGGTTTCCACTTGTTGCAAGGTCGATGTTCATCCTCTGACGTTCAGTGGCAAGATTCAGGTCTGGCACTGGACTGAAAAGGCTTTGGAAAAGTTATGTTTCCGTTTATAGTAAAACACTGGAAACTGTATTCTTTCTTTGTCTGCAAGAGCTATTTTGGTGATTTTTTCCAAGTGTTTAAAATCTTGCATATGATTAACCTTTCTCAAGTTACTTTAAAGCAGGGCTCATGCTGCTAAGAGCATGCAAACATACCACTACAAAAACTGAGTTAAAAGCAAAGGAAATTTTTTTTGTTATTACTCTGTAAAACCATACCTATACCTTTTCTGGAAGATAGTCATTACCTGAAATTCACTTTGCCTGCTTCTAAAGTGGCCGGTAATTTTCTGAAATAGAAAACAGCAACTTCTTCCACCAACTTCGTAACACATTTCACTGAGACCAAAGATAGAGGGAGAAGTCTAAGAGCTCTCACATGGATATCTCAGAGCAATTCAAGTAAACTGTTAATGATAGAGGAAGGTGCAAGATGAAAAAACAAACTCAGGCCTCAGGAGACTCACTGAGCCTGTGAAAGACCCTTGATGAGCTTCTCACAGAGCCTGCTTTTAACAGCCTCCAGTCACGTGGATGATATAATTCCTTAGCTTATATCCTTCGGTCCCAGTGCTTAACTATTGACAGAATCGCAGAATGGATGAGGTTGGAAGGGCCCTCTGGAGGCCATCTGGTCCAGCACCCTGCCAAGCAGGGACACCCAGAGCAGGGTGCCCAGGACCATGTCCAGGCAGCTTTTGAAGATCTCCAAAGAGGGAGGCTCCACAGCCTCTCTGGGCTACCTGTGCCAGTGCTCTGTCACCCGCAAACAGTGCTCCATCACCCACACTATTATTAGACAGCTTTTCTTAATACCAAAAGGGTGAGGACAGCCCTTTTGACTGTTTGTTTTCTTCCTTAAAGCAAAGGAGAGCCCATCCCGTTGCGCCCCCTTGGAGCTCTTCTGTTGTTAAAAATAGAGTGGAAGAGCTCAAGGTTTCTCATGAGATGCTCCTGTCAGGACTGGAGGGTGGCCCAGCCTGCAGCACTCCTACAGCACACCTGGGTAAAGGCAGCCAAAGCCATTATTTCCAGGGGTGCCTTCACATGACAGCAAAGTCCTCCAGTGTACAGCACGGCCTGCCAACACGAAGGAGTCATCTGGGTGATGCAAGGCCTGAGGCATGCTCCTGGCAGTGGGGAGGATCCTGCCAGGCGTGCTAGCCTCTGCTCCGCAGCCCAAGCTAACATTTCTCCTCTTACCTGCGACAGGCACTGCCCCAACACAAACGAAGAGGTCCTGCCCCTCTCTAACCCCGCACACCATGGCCTGTTCTTCAGGTGTGGAGGCAGCAGGGAGAGGCACGGCCAGCAGAGGGGCAGGGGACAAAGCTCCTCCAAGGCCACAAGCCCTGTGCATGGCGGGGGCAGCCATGGGGTCAGCACCCCGTTTCACCTGGGTCCCCACTGGCACAGCCCATGAGGGCACCAAGTGACCGCTCACCTGTGTGGGTGTGGGAGCACCCTTACCTGCCAGAGCAGGCAAAAAAAGGAAAATACTGTATTTCTACGTGCTGGCCAACAGCACCACCCATTGGGTACTAAAAACTCTGCATGTGGGAATATCGTATAGTATCGCAGAGACATTTTTGTGAAGGCAGGACTGGATGTTCCTTGAACTGTGAAAGCAAAACGGAAGGCACAGAGAGAAGTAATAAAGTGACGGAGAAAAATAACCTCTTCCCTGACCGGGAATCGAACCCGGGCCGCGGCGGTGAGAGCGCCGAATCCTAACCACTAGACCACCAGGGAACGCTGCGAGCACTCTTCAAGTCCTTCCCCAAGACCTTATCCGCAAGGCCACGCCCCTTCGTCCTACCTTCTTGCCGGGATCTCCCCTGCTCCCCCCCTTCCGGACCGTACCAAGGCCCGGCGGCAGCTGTGCGTAAGGCAGGGACGTTCCACTGCACCCCGCGGGAGGGGGTGCGGGGAGGGCAGCGGGGCACGGCGGGCGCCGGGCGGGGCGGGGCGGGGCGGGATGGCGGCGGGCACGGCGCTCCCCGGGGAGGTGTGGGGGCGCGTCCCGAGGCCAAAGCGCCACCAGGCAGCGTCTGAGGGAGGAGGGAGCGGTGAGCCCTCCTCCTCCTCCTGTGCCTAGGGGAAAGTGTCACAAGAGTATTTGTTAAAACTATGTTTAAAAATACAAATAAAAAGGCTTCAGCATACCTTGTGCAAAGTGCATCACTGTTTGTTTTCCCTTATTTCATGATGCCTGTTCGTGCCCTTCCTAAAAAGAGAAGGCCTCGTCAGCAGTGTGCCCTGGGCCACAAATCTAGGCCCGAGATGGGGGAGAAAGGAGACGTGCTGTCCTCTGTGCTATTTCAGGACACCCCGATGTGACAGATAAGAATGGGTGACCCCTCTGGTTTTGGTAATATTTCTATGAGATGAGTGAAAACTCGGCCATAGATGCAGACTGCATCTGCTTCTCCCTCTGGCGTGGTGATTTCATAAGCAACGCAGAGCTGTAAGCTATGCTAACAGAAAGTAGTTTCCTCTATGTAAGCCATGTCCATAATACAAGAGGGTTTGCTCTGTACGAGCAAATCGCCAGTTCTCAAACCCTCTGGCTCTGAAATTCATTATACAAGAAACCTTTCCCACATTAAGAAAGATAAGCTTCAGACTTTACGCTTGTGGATTCTGCAAATATGCCTTAGCTTATCTTTAACAGCCTTAGAGTCAGAAAGCAAACGTGAAGGACTCCCACGTCCTCGGGTGTGCTCAGGCGCTTGGGGTGTTGGTTTCAGCCTTACCAAGTCCCAGCAGAGTCAATGGTTCGTTTCAGCCCAAACCTCTCTGAGCAGGCTTGAACGCAGTGTGCACTTGGATTGAGATGGAGCTTGCTTTTGTCCAAGCTGATTGATTTTAGTATGCAGTGATGTAAGTAACTTATAAAAGTGTAACGTTAGGATTAGGCCCCCTTGGACAGAGTCTTGCACACTGCAAGAACTGCATTTCACATGCGCATGTTGATAGCAGCTTCTTCGGTAAGACCGAGGCATTTTCATCCTTGAGGGGACAAAGCTGAGGAGTGCTGGAGGCAGACAGCAGATCAGATTGAGGTGCCACTGTGGCCAGAGACATACAGAAAGACAGGGACGTGGCCAGGTGAGAGAGTCCCTGGTCCCAGCAGGTCACCAGTGCCCCTCGTTGAAGAGAAAGACCACGTGGGACCTGGTTTCACGCCAATGTGAGCCAAAGGTAAATGTGCCATTGTAAACACAGTGATTATTTTGGCCCCAGAGCAGGACAAGAACAACAGATAAATATTAAGGTAGTTCTAAACCACAGGAACTGAGCTGGATTAAATACAGTTGCATGCTTAACCAGCTCCATGGCGTCTGTTAACAGCACAGGCTCCTCCACCCCAAGCACTTACCGTCACCCCAAGAGAGGCTTTTGGAGGGGTACAGAATTCAGAGCTACAGAGTGGCTATGATGCTAACAGCACTCAGGGCAGGTGCTTTAAAACTAGGGTAGGTCCACATGAATGTGCAATAATATGATGAAATTTCTTTTTATCGGTGAAAGAATCCCTGATTGCAGCTGTAAGGGTATTGAAAACTTGACTGTATGTACAAGAGAAGCTTCGCCGAAATAAGAAATCTTTTCCAGGGTGTGAACCCAGGCTGTAGTGGTGAGGGGACAGACCCCATGACCACCAGGAAAATAGCACGGAGAGTCACAGGGTATGTGGTAATTTTTAGAAAAGGCTTTCTTTTCCGTACAAGTCATGTGCGCTGACAAAAGATTGTGCCTCTTCTCTGGCTTCCTACATGCGATAGAGAAACCCATCAGTGAAGCTGTCAGCGATTCAGCCTCCTGCCCGCGCAGAAGCAGCCGCTGCCTGTGCCTGCGTCCCTGCGATGCCAGCTGGAGAAGAACGATCGTCCTGAGAGCCCCAGGGGAGGGATGTCAGAGAGCGATGCTCCTTGTCACCTAACACGACCAGATGGCAGTGTGTCAGTAACGCCAAGTGAGTAGCACTCAGTGTCAGAGGCTCTGTACCCCAGACTTCAGAGTCGGGTATTTAAAGATGAAAAATCAGAGCCCTTACTTTAGCTGCCAGCTGTAAACAGCATGCGATTAACTTGTCTGTTCCATATGAATGTATTAGGTATTGTTATACTCTAATTTGCCTTGTTAATTGATGTGTGACAGCAGGCTTACTAGGTAAAAATGAGTAAGAATGACATCAAAGTAATGTGTTAATTTACTGAAAGTCTTTTATTTGGATATGTTTCTTCTATACAATGGTAAGTACAAATTGTCTTTAGTAGCTGGGGTACCCACTTCAGTAGTAGGGAAAATCCTTGATGTGCACAGGCACTGTAAACATTATTCATAATTATGTGTAATGTGTGCATTTATCACTCTTCTCTTTCCCCAGCTGTTTATTTGATCTGGAAAGTCTTGGCATCAGTTTTTCTTCTTTAAGTTATCCAGGTTTCAAATGTGCATTATCCCAGTTTTGGGGAGATGGAGAGGAGAGTGAAGGAAAAATGCTGTACTGTCTTTTGCTATTTTATGCTTAATTCTATGTATGTTCAGAATGGTTACCTAACCGATAGTTTATACACATATTCTGGGAAAAAAAATGTAGTTTGGATTTCTTGTAGCTGTTTTCATCATAATATTGTTTTTATGAAATGAATTTTAAAGAGAATTTCAAAACAAGTTTTCCAAATTTTACAGCAATTCTGATATTCCTAGCTCAAAGACCATTTCATTTTAGAAGCTCTAAGGTGACTTGCTCTATCTTCTTGCAGTTTATTTTCAACAGAGGTAGGGGGCAGTATGTGAGAATTTGCAGTGTCATGTCTTAATACTGTGTGGACTAGTTATTTACTATTTACAAATAGAAAATATTTTAAAGACTCTCATGAAAAATAGAGGAGTAACTCACCAACAATATTTTTCTAAATATTTTTTCAAGTTCTACTACTGCCTCCCTTGATCTTCCATTCTTCTGACACTGTTCTTGATCCAGGGAGACCTGTGTCAGCTTTTCCTTCTATCCTGTATTATAATGTATGTTATCCCGGGGTCTGGGATCAGGTATGGCAGTGGGGTGCTTCATCAAGTGTTCTCACAGAGCTCAACAAAATACCTTAGCTGAAACAAATAAGACTTTTTATTATCTCCTCATGTATGTGAACAAATCCTTTTTCTTTCACAGTCTCTTCTAGAGAGCATTTTGGAATAATCTACTGTTTTGCTGTACTAGACAGTAGAAACTGGTAAACAATAACGTGGGGAGAACTTCTCACAGATTTTCAAGCTCTGGTCTTTTTCTGTTTCACTTTTGTGAAAGTCGTAGAAATTTTCAATACCCCTGTCTGTTAAATTGTTTTAAATCTAGGCAATTGATTCAAAACTACAGGGCTAGCTGGGGAGACTTGCAAAATTCCTCTTTGCATCAACTGAAACCAAGCTAAAAATAACAATTTGTTGTTACGGAAGTCGGCCCCCAGTGCATGGTAGTATTAAGCAGAACCTCAACTAGGCATAAAAGACTGCCTGTACGAAACCAATTTAGTGACTATTTCATAGTGAAAAATCATAAGAATTCTTGGGAAAGACCAGGATGACTGTTAATGGGAATAGAAAACATCCATCTACATTTATTTTTATACCTTTTCAAAACTGGGCTGTTAACGGTATTCAGGCTCATCAGCGTAATTCTTTACTGCAGGTTATCTTCTTCAAACAAATGAGCAATAAGCTAACAGATGCAGATGTTTAAAAAAAGAGGACATGAACCATGCATGAGCAATTGTTTCTTTTTTCTGATACTGGCTAAGCTGATCTGAGTGCAGGCCATAAACTTACTGTCAGTATCTGTGACAATTTTATTCTGTGCAATGTATGCAGTTCTATCGATATACGCTGCTGTGGGTATTCAGTGGGAGATCGAGACCCATTCAGATATTGTACTGAAATATCCCAAGTCTATTCTGTCTTCCACGTGTTATTATGCATGTGAGTTTGTGTAAGAAATCTTTTCCGGGGGTTAAAATTCTCAATTTGGAAGTGATTAAAAAGCAAACTTGCATTTTCATCGCCTCCAGAGTAGCACTATCAGCGATAAAACAAATTTGTCTGATCCTGAAATGAATGAGCAACCTGAATTTAAGATTTTCTTGGATAAGGATATTCTAAGTTTTAGTATCACAGAGACCATGAATTAAACAGTGTTAGATCATTTTTATTCAAAATAATTGCCACAGGGATATATTACCATGGGAAAGAGCAAATCATTCAGACTGTCTTTTATCATCTGTGCTATACAGAGGTAAAAACTAAATTTTGTTTCAAAGGTGATGTGTATTTGTATCTCTACCTATACCTATATATCATGATCATCATTGTAACAGATAGTCAGACAGTACCGCTTACTTCCAGGCTCAGTTAAATGAAATGGTTTGTTAGATCCAGTCACGCAGGTTCTTCCAACGACACTCACTCTCTGCCTTGAACCCCAGGCAATATCCCACAGTGCTGTAACCAGAACTTGTGACATGCTTCTGTTCCAGCCTCAGCATGCTCATTCTGCTGCTGTGACAGGAGCTTGAATGATTTCTTCCGAATACCTGTAGCTGGAATATACATTTAAAATGCTTGGGGCAATGTAAATACTGAAAAGAAATGTGTAGTTACTTTGTCTGCTGTGTGGAATCTAAGCATCACCCTCACAGAGTTTCCTACACAAGACAATACAGCTGATGTGCTTGGAATGACGATGGACAGGACAGAGACAACTTTTCCTGGAGCTAAAATAAGGTGTTAGTCACTGTCATTGTCATTTAAGTTCAGCTAGGAGATTAAGTAGGTTTTCCACAACTTTGATGGATAGGGCTGTGTATCTTCTATTGCAATTCAGCAAACCCAAAAGAAGTCAGGTAAGTGGTACTATTTTAGGCCTGCAGTTTTCTGTCTCTTTCTCTCTCTTTTTTTTTTTTTTTCCCCAAATTTTGTTATCTACACAGTACCTGAGGGGTACCTGGGAGCATAGCCCCATTCTTCTATGTTGTGTTAGAGAGCTCTTTGTGGTTTTAGCTGATGTAACTTTGGGATTGGCCATCTTTTGCCTGGGTAATAATGCAGGTATAAGATGTAGTAAATTCAGTATGCTATGAAAATGTATCCTCTAAGGTGGAGACTGTGTGTTAAAGAAAATCTGTATCTTGCCAAATGTTTCAGGGAAAGAAAGAAAACAAACAAACAAAAAAAAAACAGGTACAAACTTCAATTTTAGCTGAAAATACAGCAGCAAATTTAGTATTTTTGACCCAGTATTGACACTGAGCGGCAGAAAGCCTATGCTATGAGTAGGGTGGTGGTAGTGGGGGGAGATGGCTGCATATCCATATTAGAGTTGCATTCACACCTGGAATCAACATACATGATTTTGAGAGGGGTCTTTAAACAGCAGTTAGATTAAAAAATATGCCTGTGACAAACACCTCTCTAATACATCCAACAAGTTCTAATATTAACACCATAACTATTAAGAACAATGATTTTTCAGATGCGCGCACAGCACTTGCTGTTTTATTTTTGCACGTCTTTTTATTGTCTGTATGCGTGTTTATACAATTAAATTTTTATGAATGCATGTATCTGCCTGTCTTGTACAACTTGGGATTTAACAGTGCTGTAATACCGAGGGCCCTTCCCTGGGCTTTGCAGTCTTTCAGACTGGTTACGGACTGAAGGAGGGGATGGATACGAAGCGAGATCTTGTTTAGGCCAGCTGTAAGGTCTGGAGGGGTTACCCTGAGTGATCTAAGGTAAGGGAACGGAGCTTCTGATAACTAGGGTGGGTTTTGTTTTGGGCTTTGGGTGTGTTTGCGAAGAAGCCTGCGCGCCAAGAGCGTGGAGACAAGAGATAAAGTTTGCGGGCATCCCCGTTTCCCAAGGGTCGAAAGGCTTCGGTTAACCCCGGTATCCCGAAGCGCTGTTTCCGCATCGTCCTTAAAACCCCTCCTACGGAGGCAAAGGCCGGAGCTCGGCCTTCCTCACGGGACGCCCGGCCCGGTGGCAGCCCCCCGTGCCCAGGCAGGGCCCCGCTCCCCTCCCGCGGCCTCGGCCGGGCCGCGCCCCCTGCTCTGCGCCCTGAGCTGCGGCGGGGCGGAGCCGCGGGCCGGGCCAGGCCGAGCCGAGCCGTGGCCGAGCGGGGAGCGGGGCCGCCATGCCGCCGCCCTGCAGGTGCGGCCGGCCGGGGGTGCCGGGGAGGCGGGGAGGCCGGGGGCGGCCGGAGGAGGAGGAGGAGACACGGGGCGGGCAGGGCCGGCCGCAGGCGTGCGGCGGAGCTGCGGAGCGGGAGCGGGAGGGGAGGTGAGGGGAGCCCCGGGCCGGGAGGGAGGCAGGGAGGGGGCGGGCGTCTCCCCGAGGCGGGCCCGCGGCGGCGCCCCTGCCCGCCGGCACTGGGGCCGGGCTCCTCCGGCTCTCGGGCGCGAGCCCCGCCGGACCTCGCCGCGGATTGCTGGAACGTTCCAGGCTCGCCCTCGGTTCGTTCCCGGTCCCGCCTTGCTGGCGCTGCTCCGGGTGGGGCCGGCCGGGGGCTGGTGGGTGCCGCGCTACCCGGGGATGCGCGGCCGGGCGGCCCCCGGGCGGCGGAGCGAGGGGATGGAGGGGTGCCTGCGCCGGGGGACAGCCTGCCGGCCGGCGTTTGCTCCCCACGCCGCGATTACCGGGAGCCCGCTGGGTCGTCAGGCGTCTCTGGTGGTAGCGGTAACGGGTTAATTGGGTGCGCGTTAATTGGTCACGGCGTGCTGCGAGGGGCCGCCAGCCCGGCGGAGGGCCTGCGCTGGGGTGATGCTTAAAACGCTTGTTGGAGAACCCTTGCAGCCTGTCGTATAAGCAGGTGTTTACACAGGGTGGATGTTACGTTATGCACGTACTGCTTTTTGGATGCGTGTATATGCATCTTTTTGTGTACCCACTCAGTCTTTGAGAAAGTGATGGAGAACGCAACAGAAAACACCAAGAAAATGCACGCGCTTTTATGGCTTCCGAATGAAAGCTACTTCATCAGGAGTAGATGTCTTTAAGTGTAAGTCATGGTTCAAAATATGTACGTTTAGTGGGCTGTAGGCTGTGCTCTCTTTCACCCTTTTACCTGGATGATGGCCATAAATATAAACAAACAGTTGTAAGGATCTAAACAAACAGTTGTAAGGATCTAAGCCCATAAGTAACCTGGGTCCTGTGAAGAGCTGTAATGAAGTTGAGGGGACTGCTTGTAGACACAAAATGCTTTTTAATGGCTTTCCTTTCCTTTTTTTTTTTTTAAGTGAAGCAAAATCTTGAGTTTGAAGGAAATCCTGTACTTCAATTAAATTCAGTACTGTTGTTGTTATTGTATATTATGATATAAAAAGGCACACTTCCAGAAAACCTAATTTATCTAAGTTGTAAAGTCAGGTCTGTGAGGCTCAGGCCTTGCCTTTGCCCAGTGGGCTGTTCTCTTGTGCTTTCACTGTATCGACGGCCACGTTCTGGTTTTGATTTGCCACATCTAGTGCTGAAATGATAAATATTTCCCTTTGGAGCTGAAGTGACTCAGAGTTGATTGGAACGGTCCTTGTCCTGTTGGATAGGAGCACTGCTTTGTTGTTTTATGTATCCAGGATTTTGAAAGAGAAGACTCAGGTTGGCTAGGGATTGCTTCTGTAAATATTTGCCTAGCTTAGGATCCTGACTTCTCTTCAGTGGACAACTTGCAAATGTTTTACAGTATCAGGGAATAAGTCTCTGTCTGTTTAAATAAAGTTGAAATCATTGGAAAGTAATTTGTCTCGGAGAATAACATTTCTTTAAAAAGGTTATGAACAAAGCTGTGAACATCCTATAGATAGGTATGGCAGCTACAGCGGCTCCGTGCAGTCACCAATCCGGGTGAGCGTGCCAAAGGCAGAAATTACTGTAACCCTCTGGAGCACGATCTGATGCAAGAAATTGCTGCTCCAGGCAGCTGGAGGTTTTTACAGAAGACAGTTATGATATAGATGGAGGATGAAGGGTCTCGTTTGACCTGTGCTTTCTAATAGGCAGTGCAGGAAAGTTAGAGTATAGCCACCACCAGCAACAGAAACGGTAAAACTCCTTATCTTGCACCTGACTTGTGCCCTTCGCATCGAGGGACTGTTCAGCAGTCGGTTGTGTTACCTCAGCTCTGCAGGCTGAGTGAATCTGGTGTGGCCGTCCAAGGAGTGACAGAGTGACAAATCTCTTCCTCCCCACGATCAATAAGCCAAACACGTCTGAGGCTTTACCGGCTCAGCTCTTATTTTGATGAAGCATCTGCCTGCTGGTACAGCACGGAGGGTGAAGATGCCAGCCGACCTCTGAGCTCATCATTTCTTGCTCCCTGCTGTGTGAGAGCTCAGCCTCGGGGTCAGCTTTGTTGTGGAAGAGGAAAACACACAAATGGTGTTGCTGCTTCAGGGACTCCATGTGGGTTAGTATCATTCTTCCTAAAAGAGGAAACAACTCTACAGCTGAGGAGTGAAGTCAGCACTGAGAGAACTCACTGAGGGGCTCCATTGACAAGGAAGAAAATATGAGGGTAGGAGAAACAAGTTTTCAGATTTCTTTCTTTATTTGAGATCCGACTAGTTTACTTATCCCCAAGTCATTTCTCCCTAGCCTGATTCATGAAATAGTGAGGCAGTAACAAGGTTCGCAGCAAACCAGAGGGATTATATTCCCGCTACAAACACATCGTTTCAGATTGACACATTAAACACACATATGGGGGTATTTTTCCCCCTTGTCTTTGCAAACTCTTCTGATTGTGGGTGGAAAGCCATACTTCTTTGTTCTTGATCAAAATATCAAGCAGGTGTAAGCAGCAGAGCTGCAGCCGAAAGATGCTGATGAGGAACTGCTTGTTCTGTTTTGAAGTTGGCAGCACTCTGCAGAGGTCCAGGGGCCCTTAGTTATGAATCTGCAATTTCTGTTGTTGACTGCAGAAGGGCGGTGTGCAGGCAGGCTTTGTAGGGTGTGTCAGGGCCTCATGATGGGTCGCAGTGCAGAAGCTAGTAAAAAGGTGCTGGGAAGGGTGAGTTACTCGTGGTGCAGTGCTCTGCTCTCACACCAGTGCTGCTCCCAGTCTCTGGCCAAACTTGCAGAGCTCATACCCGTGTTTCAGTTTGGTACCACATTGTGAGCCAGTGATGAGCCTATACTCACTGAAGACATAAGCTGTGATTTCATGACAAGTTTTTGTCTTCTAGGAAGAATTTTGGCTTAAACTTGGAGCTTTTAATGGATATGGTATACATCATAATCTTAACAAACCTTTCTGATCATCACTTATCTTGCTTTTAAAATGTGTGCTGAGCTTTCAGTTGCATGCCTCGGACTCCGTGTCTTGTGTGGTCCTGTGACCTTGTCGGCTGGATGAAGCTGTTCCCAGCTTTCAGTTGTTCTGTTTCCTGTAGCACGTGTTGTGATTGAGCATCAGGCCTCCCGTTTGATAAGCTAAATGTAGTTCCTTCTGAGAACCAGCCAAGTTCACAAGAACAGAAAGCATCAGAATATATCTCTCTATACAGGCAAGATTTGTGTTTACCTTCTTATTTGCAGTGTCAAATTTGGATTGTTTGTTTGATTCGCTTTCTATTTAGCAGGTTTTAAAAGCCTTTTATTAATAGGAATTATATATTTCTAGAATGCAAGTTTTCTTACAGTAGTTTCACCTATTAGTGACTGATTTGGGGAATCTCCCTTCAGTGTTTCTGTAGACACCTGAGAGCCATTTCACCAAAATCTAAGACTTAGGGCAGACAAGGAGCTGTCCCAGCGCACCAGTTAGAGGAAATCACAGCTTTGTTTTACAGAAATTCACAGTGACAGCTACTACTACCTTGAACTCACACTTGTCTTAAGAAAAGGTAATTTATTCCCTGAGTCATTTTTCAAGTAATTTAACCTTTCTAACAGTGCTCCTTCTCTGCAGCTACACTTGTCTGTTGTTTTTTCTTTTTTCTTTTCTTTTCTTTTTTTTCTGCTTTCTGTCCCACATGCCATCTGTCTTATTTTCTGGTTTGTTTTCTTTGTAATGCCACAAATAGAAAAGAAGTATGCATGTTCATGAACCATCACTTCTGAGGGGAAGAGGTGTGGATGGCTTCTTGCCAGCTCAGGTGATTCTGTGATTTCAGAAACTAATTGGGATTGGCCTCGGTTGTGGCTTGTATGGGATGTTACATGGAATGATTCAGTATCAGCAGCTCAGCAGTGCTTGCATGTTGTGTCAGCTGTCAGTGTGCAAAATGTAAGTTAAAGAACATAGTAGGTAGTATTAGTGCATTGTAATTGACAGTCTCTTGGTCAAGTGGTGGCCCCCCAGTATGATGGCAGGGGCTTTATTTTACCATTAGCTTGAGAAGTGACATTTGTATAATGCTTTTCAATAGCTGTAGTGATTCCAAAGAAATCCTGAGTTATTCTGGTAAAACTGAGTATGATACTGCATGCAGGTTTTGGTAGCTGTACCAAACACGGTAAAGCTTGGTAGGCTGGAGAATGGCTTGAGTTTCTCTTGATAGTTCCTCACAGAGGTTCAGCTAATTCAGAAGAATGATGAAGAGTATAATATTGTTTCACATATTAAGATGGTTTGTATGTCATTTAGAATATATATTATATATATTTAACTTTTCCTGTAATCTACAAGCAATGGTTGACTTCTCATACTCCCTTTTTTTCCATCCTGGTTTCTTATCAAGCCTTGTGCGGTGAAGCTGCTGAAGACTGATGGCTAAAGGTAGCAGCTCTGATAACGCATGCCGTAAAATCCAGCCAGTTCCACCTGTCCCAGCTCCTAGGGCTTCCAGCCTGCAGGAGTTGTCCAGTAGGTGCGTGGTGTGAGTGGTGACATCCTGGTGACAATGGGTGGTAAACCAAGTGGACAAATCTTTGACTTCTACTTTGTTATGGAGCAGCGTGTCCTGTGTGCTGAAACATGTCCAGGTGTGTGGTGAGAGATTGACTTTGCCTGCTGTAAACCAGTCACTCGGGCAGATATGGGTCAAATGTTTAACAGCTGGGCGACAGCTGATGGGCATGGGAGGCCCTCTTGCTGCCCAAGTATTGAGGGGTCAAGTAGCACGCAGTCTGAGTAGTCATCAAGCGGCTAAGAGATGAGTTGTGAAGTGCAAAGGAATTACAAGGGTGCCTTTCTCTGTTCTCCAGCCCTTGTGCTTAGGGATCAGCTGAAGAAATTTTGTTTGATTTACTGGTAGGCTTTTTTTTCTCTTTTAGGATATGATGCTGAGCTCTGTTGGGTGGGCATGGCTTATTGCTAGGGGTGAATAGATGGTGAGAGGTAGCTGGCTGGCATCATTACATCACCGTACAGAGGCTAGGCAGGAGCCTGCAGTGTCATCTGTGTTTGTGTCCTGCTGCAGGACTGAAAGCGAAATCTCTCATGTGGAGCTAATGTCGATGTGGTTGTTTGCTGGGGCATATTTGTTTCCTTAAACACAAGAATTCTGTATTCCTTCAAATGGAGCCCTGCTGCTAACTGATCAGTCAGTGGATACATTTAAAAGTGGGTTATTTGTTTTAAAAATCGCAGTGTAATGTGTGGTTTCTGTTGGTACAAGTAGCACATTGTCATGAAAAGTGATTAAGGAGCCAGAGATTAGTTTTCTTTTGAGTTTCCCACTCAGATGACACTGTGTCAAGTGGCAAGTTTCAATGTTTTGTCAACTGGCTGTGTCCTTTCCTGAATACGGTTGTGGTAGCTCTCAGTCCCAGGCTGAACCTGGCAGATAACAGGCAGCTTTTACAACTTAGGAGCTCCCAGTGGGTGTTCTCTCCTGGAAATCTACTCGGATAATAAATACAAGAAATCCAGATACTTCTACGAAGGGTAAGAGTGGCAAGGAAACTACCAGACTGATGCAGTGATGGATGTTGGTGAACTGCTTTTAGGCAGCGAATAGTGAGTTATGGAGAAAATATGTTACCCGGGAGAATTGGTCCTAGTCCTTCTCGTCTGTGAAGCACATTTCAGACTATGAGAAAAGAAAGAAAGGTGCATTATGTTACTTGTTCTCACTTCTGGGAAGGAAATGCCCAAGCTCTGTCGAGCAGGAGTGCTCTGCTCCTTGCAGAATCCAGTCCAGCCCTGCTCCATCAGGAGCGAGGCACAGCAGTGCTGTGGGCAACCTGTGTAAATGCTATCAGAAAGCCAACAAGGTTTGCAGGCTGTCAGAGCTGAAGAGGCCACCTATAGCAATAAATGTGATTTTAAGGTGCTTCTGATGGAGTATTTCTCTGTGCTTGTTAGCTGTAACGTGGTCATCTTGTTATGTGGACCAGGATAGGATTTTTGGATGCTATTTTTCATTTTCTTTCTGTGAGGGTTTCAATTTAGAAAATATATTTCTTAGGCAAAATGATTGTCATCCCTTCGTAAATGGTAACTGGCCTTGAAAAGTGTCTCTTTTGCCTGTGAGCATCTTTCTGTCTCTATCCATCCAAATTTCCGTGGATGTCATTGAAATCTGGACTTTACCTTCAGTGCTGAGTACAGTTTTCAACCCTTAACTGCTTTGCAGTCAACATTATATTGCACTTAAAAGTTTTACATGGTACTGTTTTATAACTGATGTTTAAGTTTTGATTTTTTTCTTCATCCCACATGCTGTTTGTTTGGCATTTGGTGATGAAAGAGCTGCAGATGATTATCGTCTCACTGAAAGGCTTTAGGATGACAGCATACTGTGTTATAAATTGAAATTTACTTTATCTGGCCCTGAAATGTATCTTTCTTCCTGTTTCTCTTCACTTTTTATCTTTCTGCTTCACTGAGTTCAGCAAGCAGATAGCTCAGAAAAGCTATGTTGACCCACAGAAAGCTCATGCCACATACCACCTGCTCATTAGGTTAACCCAGCAGTGCACTCTAGGCTTGAAGTGTACGTTTTAATCCTAAGCCTTGTAATGGTTATTGATAAGAACACAGATCTAGCTCGGGGATAATGGGCTTCCTACGGGTAATGTGTCAGTGCTTTTTAACTACAGATTACTCACGTACCCAGATGGGGTAGGTGTAAGCTGCATTTTCCTTTTTTTTTTTTCTTCTTCTTCTTTTTCTTAAAGGTGTATATTTCTACACAGTTTGGACAGATTTCCAGAGGGCCTGTGAAAATGTCCGCATTGCGGTCTGCCAAAGTTTTTGGTCTGCCAAATCTTAAGTTTTTGACACCAAAACTGGATGGATTATAGATCCTCAAAAAAAAAAAAGTCTTTAACATGGACAAAAAAAAATAGTTAACTGTTCTGGCTGACTTCTACTTGAGCTAGGCCAAGCAATTACTTCAATGTAGCTGTAAACAAGTGAAGAAGCAAGTAGCTAATCAGAGAGGCTGTCTAATTAATTGGGTGGGTAAATGTGAGCGTGTTGTTAAATACCAAGGTGTATTTAGTTTCACATAGAAGTTCTTGTCCTGTATATAAGTGCAAGCTGGCTCTCAGTACAAGGCCAGAAGCTAGCTCTGTAGCGTTGTGTAGGAGCTGGAGAAAGGGAAAACGGAAAGATAATAAAGGTTTTGAGGATATTTCAGAAGAGCAAGAGAACTAAATCATTCTTTGTTATGGAATACCTAAAGGAATTCAGCAAGAAAGAAGGACATAATTAGAAACGCTGCTGTGTTTAACACGGTCCGTGTGGCGGTAGGGGTGCGAGTGGCTGTGGGAGCGCTGTGACAGGAATGCGGGCCTGCGCGCCGTCCTGTCCTGCCGGGCCGCGCTCACAGCCCTGTAACGCAGTAAATGCTGGGGGCTGAGCAGCCCAGAAATAACCAGTCAAGGTTTTCAGCCTTAATCCTTGTGTGTTACAAACACACAGGATTTTCTGTTACAATGAAATCCTTCAGTATGTTACTTAATATACAGCGTATGCAATGTGACAGAGTTGGGGTTGCTATGGAGACCTGGCTTTTTGGTTCTGTTAACCGTGTTTCAGATCGGAAAACATTTCCATTGCACTACTCTGAGACTCCCTTTTCCCTCCCGCTCCTCCTCTCAGCCCCTTCTGCTTCTTGGCTGGGAGGTAGGTGAGGGAGGAACGGCCGTGACCTAGGATTTGCATGGGTCCTTGGAGCAGGCTTGATTGGAAAAGGGATGCTGAGGGGGAGCTTGGAAACGAGCCTTTTCCTTTTGGGTACCTCTTCTATCTTGTTTTTTAAGTGTTTGAATATTTAAATGCTAATCTTTAATATTGTAGTGTCAGTAGGCTGTATTTTTTGTTTCCTGAAAACTTGAAAATAATAAGGACTTTCTAAATAAAAGTTTATAGTAATTTTCAAAGCACAATTATTAATTTTGTGGGAAATGTACCTGGCTGATTGCAATACTTCCCATTAAACTGATAGATTTCTGCATGTTTTTATACTTCCTTGTTTCTTGACCTTGTTCTGTAGAGCACTGAGAATATGCTAACCAAGTCTCATCTAGTACAGCAGGGCTATTTGTAAATAGAAACCTAACATCATGCTTAAGCATTTTGGGATCTAAAGTAATTAGAAGGGGATTTACAGTACGCGTATTTGTGCCAAGCATTGAGCTGCATCTTTGTTTTTCTTGACGTGACTCTTCAAAGTAAGAACATCGGTTGCTTTCAAACCTACCTCGACTTGATTTATCTTTGGTATAATCCTTTATTGGGTTGGGGGGGCAGGAACTGAGAAGAGAGAGTAAATTTGTGAAACTGTGAGCATGCATTTATCTTTTCTACTCTATGCCTCTCACCTCAAGCTTGCTGGCTGTAGGCTTCATCAGCACTCCTCTTCCCAGGTGTCAAACAGTACGTTCACCGTGCTGGGTGACTGCACGAGGAGTTACATCTACAGACATCTGTCCTGGCTTTCTGCTGCAGTTCTGTCTTTTATGGCAGAGCTGGCAGAAAAAAAATGCGTGCATGCAGTTTATCTGTGTGGTGCAAAGCCTGGCTCTGCTTTCAGGAGGTCAGCCCAGTGGAAGTGGGCGTGAGCTGGTATGGCAGGACACAACTGAGCTGCAGATATAGTCTCTTCTGATGACTGTTACACACAGGTAATTTGTCTGGTAACTTTTGGTGGAAGAGTGATAAACAGTTGCAGTAGGTGAAAGGGAGAAAGGCGAAGGGCAGCAGTACTTCAAATCACAGCAACTGCTTGCTGCAGGGGCGTGTTTTAATGGCTTCAGAAAGCCCAGTTTCTTTGGCTCAGCACTTTTGCTGGCTGAGGTCCACTCGATTGGCAAAGGACGTTTGCTGTACCTCTCAGCAGTGGTGCTGCTGTGACAGGAACTCTGCATTTTTTGCTAATGCAAATCCCACTTGAGTCCTACAGGAGCAGCTCTGAGGTGTGGCCAGGCCTGGGGTGTGTGACGCTGCGATCCAATGTCCCTTAACAGCATCCTGCATGTGTGATGGTTCTGATGGCTCAGCTGGCTCAGAGGTGGCACCAGGCAGTTGGCTGGTTTTCAGAGAGTCACAGAATGGGTTGGGTTAGAAGGGACCTTAAAGATTATCTAGTCCAACCTCCCTCCCAAGCTAGGTTAGATTAGTTGTTCAAAGCCCCTTTGCTACCTCATGCTGTCTTGTAACACTGTGCTGTTTTAGGGGCTGTGAAGATGGAGTGACTTTCTGTTTGCTGCTTCTGTTGCTTTGCTTGGTTCAGCGCAGGGAATTGGGGGAGGACTTGGTCACGTCTGTTAAAAAAAACAGCAGAGAACCTAATAAGTCATCTGCTCTGGGAGTGGCATTGATTTGTGTATGCGTGTGTCAAAACCTTGTCAAAACATACCTGTGCAGGCGTTCTTTGAAATGTTTATAAACAGGTCATAAAGCTAGCAGTTGTTACAAGCAAGGAACGTGCTGGTGTCAACTGTCAAATCAACAAAGTAGTCCCAAGGGGGTTTTCTAAATGTGAGTTTATGTGTCTAGAGTATTCACGAATTTTTATTTTTTAGAAAACTAGAAGCACTTAGTGTTTTAGGTGAATGCTGCTGAGTACATACGTATAAGTCCTTTGTGTATGTGCCCTGCATGCTCCAGGGGAAGGTAAGAAACAGGTACATCTGTCTTCTCGTCTCTGGATGTGGTAAACCGCATCCTCCTCTTGTTCAGAAGTGGTGGAACTGTGTTGCCATATGTCAGGCATTTAGGATCTGACTTGGAAATGCCATGTAAACAGAGGTTGAAGTACCTCAGTACGTGGCGTAAACACAGGCTTCATTTCATTCAAAAGGTGTCCTGGGAAAGAAAGGCACAATGGACAAACCATTTTGCTTACAGTTATAGGAGCTGTGGTTTTGTAATAACTTTGCAGAATGACCACAACATCCTTCTGGATCTCAGCCTCTTGCCTGTGAATTGAAAGCAATGTTTTTGACAAAGAATGTTGAGAGACTTAGTTTATTTCATAAGGTTTCTAAAATTTATTGGAATCTTACAAATAACTGGAACCAGTACCCTGCAAATTCTTGGGTGCTTCAATTGTTTATATGTATGAGGTTGTCTGTACTTTGGTGGCTGTGGAGTTCATTTTCCTTAGCCAAATGCTAATGTTTTTTCTGCTGCCTTTTATATTTTGTTACAGTATTTGGTAGGAAGGCACCGGTGTTTTCTGTCAACAGTCCATAAAGCATGCAGGACTTGTCATGTCGTCTCAGCATACTGTGTGTGCCTGTACAATGTGAGTGTGAAAGGTGGCTGGGTTCAGAGGGCTTGGCCGTGATGTTTATTTGAACAGGGGTGAGTTAGCACAGGGGATACAAGAAAATGAAGGGGTTAATTCTTTTAAAACTCCAATGGGCAGCAAATTCTGTAGGAACTTTATTGGTGATTTTAAAAATGAAATTTTTTTTTGAAGTGGCTTTATTTCAAACAGTGCTGCGCTTTTACGTTCAGTATGGCATAGCAGTCTGCTTGTTACTGGCTTACACTGTGTTTTGTAACCAATTTCACAGCTAAAGTATGTAGCAGAATCCATTGATCCTTATGGAAAATGCATCTGGTGATGTTCAGCTGCCAGTCAGGGAAGATAACATCTGGATGCTCTTCTCTCTTGACTCTCTTCTCACTCATGGGCTGGGCTTTCTGGCAACTCTTTTGCTTCCCTTATTCTGTGTGAAATGTGATAGCCTGAGTTAGTGGTAAAATTCTCCTCCCAAGTAAGCGAGGAATGATTCAGCTGGAAAGTCCATTGGAACTGAATCAAGTCTTTGTTATTGTTCTGTTTCTGAATCAGACGTGTCTGTTGTGTTGACCCCTTGAGTTTATTTTATTTGAGCTCTTTATTTGGACGGGCTCTTGCAGATCCAGTTGGCGAGTTGGTGGTGATCTAAGCATAGCCTGCTTCTATTGCATTAGTACAGAATGAAAACGGTCAGATCATTGGCTTGTTGCACCTCTGCCATGGGGATAACCACCTCCTAAACCACTGCAGCCAGTTTCCTATGAGCAGGTGTGTTTTTCCTTTGTAGATCTCATCTCCAGATCTCATCTTTACTGTCCTGGGCTTCTGAAAATGTTGCTGTGAGTCCACAGGGTACAACGACCACATCAAATCACTGTCAGGCTATCCATTTGGAGAAATGGTGATGCTGGTCTGTGTTCAATCTGAACAGGGACTATAGAAATTGTTTCTGCATACAAATTCATTCTCAGTCTTTTAATTTTTGCATGTCAGGCTTTTAAGAGTGCAGCCTTGTTCCAACAAACATGACAGGCTTAACACTTTTAAAGGTCAGTGGAGTTGCATACATAAATAAGGGCTTTTCTCCTTAGCAAGAGTTGTATGATCAGCCCTAACTTTACTGAAGCGAGGAAGCTCTCCTAGTTTAGTTTAGTACCCTTCAATTAAATATAATGGACTGGTGGTACTTTATAAGGATAGAGTTTATTATTGTTTTAGAAGTAACATTATATTTTACATGGTAATTGTAGTAAAATTTGTATTTATCTTAAGATAGTTTTGAAATGAACTCTCATTTTTTTGTTTGCTCTACTGAATCTTAATTAACATAACTAGTCTCTGCTGTGTTTTGCTGGTGTGTGCTAGCACTTTCCTGAAAACTTCCAGTCTCATTTTAGCTAAGTCATTCTGCCTGAAGCAAAGACTAAAAAAAAAAATTGTGGCTACTTTCATCTTTGTTGGCTGTGCATTTCTGTTATTCTTTCATCTTAAGATGCTGTAGTGTTTATTCTGAAACCTTTATCTTTACGACAACACCAAATGAAATGCCTTAGCAGAATATAAAGGCAGTAAAACTCAACCTGGTTAGTTCAATCAGTGAGATGTTAATGAAATACTGCAAAGTTTAGCACGTCTCCTAAGGTGCTAATGTGCTTTCCCCTTCCTGTTTATAAAAATGTGATGTATGCTGAAATGAATTTTAGAGTTGATATTAGTGCTTTGCCTGGTGAACCTTAATCATGTGCATTATATATGACCTGGTAGCAAATGAGAATGTCGTCTGTCCTGTGATACGCTGTTTCCACTGTCTTATACTTCAGTGTGTTGTGTGAGACCCTATGCTGCATCTGCGGAGTGCCCTGGTAGCTGCTTTGGGCTGACCAGAGGTACAGACAGCAACCCCAGGTGTTCAGTTTGAGAGCTAGCACACTGAAAATACTTCCCCTCTACCTGTGGTTTGTTGTACAATATTTTACTCTGTCTGCTTGATGGAGATTTTTAATATCGCACTTCACTTAAAGTACTACATACGTATCTTTCCTTTTTTTGGTCTTAAGACTGACCGGTTGGTGTGATCCTCATCGCCTCTCATGGTGCCCTTTTGTAGGGGTCAGAAGGGCCACCTGTACCCAGACGCTGTGCTGCGGAGCTGGGCAGAGTCATCGGTGATGATTCATGCCCCAAACCGACGGGGGGCAACGCTGGGATGTTTGTATTGCAGCAGGCGATAGTAAGGAAACGTGTAGTTGCATGAGCAGCTGTGTGCTGTTTGCCTGTAGCCTCAGGGTCAGAGGTAAAATAAAAAAGCAGAAATAAAAAGCTGGTTCTGCGTGGGATGCGGCAGCAGAGAGCAGGTGTGGGCTGCGGTGCGTGCCTGTGGGACACGTGCTGCTCCTCTGCACGGCGGGCTCTCCTCGGTACGTCCTCAGCCTGCGCGTGTCTGCTTGGCTGCCTGACGGGAGCTTTCTCTCATGTCAGCTCGGCTTCTCTGGTGATGGAAATCGTGTGCTTAGGCCTCTCGCCGCCTCTGTCATCTTTTCACAGTGTGATTGCTGCCATCACTCTTGCCGTGTGGAGCCCCTGCTAAGGTACAGGATGCTACCTTTGATTTGGTTTTCATAAGCTTGGTTCAATGCTACCTGAAAGAGTTAAGAGAACCATTTGAACCTAGATCCACAGGGAAACTTAGGCTTTTTACTTCCTCCTGTGGACCTGAGCTTTAGTTACAACAGAGCTAAATAAAGATGAGACTGTGCTGTGGGTTTCCGTGGTTTGTCAGTTTAAATTTTACAGTGAAAATAATAGCTGGTTCCTTGTCAGGTTAGTCTCCTCCTTTGTTCTCATTGCTGTTTGTTACTGGGGCTGCTCGGATTAGAGGTACTGGGAGGATACTTGTGCACATTGCTCTTCTGGTCTCATTGTGAGTGTGCAGAGGGTACTTCTTGTATCTCTGTTCTCCATTTGCAAAATAGAGAATTATTGCCTTTTGTTACCTGATAAAAGGTTGAGAGAGACTGACACAACAGTGTCAGAGAGAGAGAAAGAGACTTGTGTGATCTTACATTATAGAATCACAGAATATCCTGAGTTGGAAGGGACCACAGGGATCATTGAGTCCAACTCCTGGGTCCTCACAGGACCACACAAAAATCAGACCCTGTGTCTGAGAGCGGTGTCCAAACACTTGTGAACTCTGTCAGGCTCGGTGCCGTGACCACTGCCCTGGGGAGCCTGTCCCAGTGCCCGACCACCCTCTGGGTGCAGAACCTTTCCCTAACCCCCAGCCTGACCCTCCCCTGTCCCAGCCCCATGCCGTTCCCTCGGGTCCTGTCGCTGTCCCCAGAGAGCAGAGCTCAGCGCCTGCCCCTCCGCTCCCCTCGTGAGGGAGCTGCAGGCCGCCATGAGGCCTCCCCTCAGCCTGCTCTGCTCTGGGCTGAACAAACCAAGGGGCCTCAGCTGCTCTTCATACGTCATGCTCTCTTGACCCTTCACCATCTTTGTAGCCCTCCTTTGGGCACTCTCTAATAGTTTTGTGCTTTCCTTTTTTTTCCTCTGTGTCGTTCCAGGACTTGCAGTGGACACAGATGGCCAGCAATGTGCTATCAGGTCCATTGAATGTTCTAAAAATAATCAGATACTTCATTGGCTTCTGCGTTGCTGGTGCTGTGGAATGTGCTGTTGTTCATGTGCGTGGTTTTGGAAAATAATGCTCACAATTGGAGGACTGGTGATTGCTGCTTCAGAGCCAGCAAACAGGAGTTCTGGGTTCTTACCCTTGAGCAGAGCAAGCAGCGTCCTCAGTAGTGCCCTAGCAGCATGCCTGAACAGGCAAAGGAGCAAGTATCCAAAACTATACTAATTTAAACGAGGAAGTCCAGAGCACTAGGACTAACGGCAAAGCATAGTGTATTTTTAAGTGTTTTGTTCTTTTCTTCCTATAATTATTAGGTGAGATGTTACCTGACTCTGCTGAATTTGGAGAGCAGTAGATTTTTAACAGGATGCCTACATAAATACATTGTGCATCAGGAATATCTTTCCTTTTGAATTAATCTAGTAAAAGAATTAGCACTGCTGTAGACACGTAAAATAAGATTGTCACTGTCTATTTCAGCTTCAGTGTAGAAAGGGTTAAAGGGAGCCTGAAATTTCCATAAAATCAGCTTTGTCATCATTTGGGCTTGGACTGTACTCATGATATATGAGTAACATGTCTGTCTCCCAGCATATAAACATTCCCCAAATATATACATTTTTAATAGTCTGCCCAATTCAATCTTCATCTCTAACAAAGAACAGCTACTAGGAAGCCAAGATTCGTTTTAATCGTGTATCCGTATAACATTTTAAGCAGTTAATATTAGTGAAGAATACCTGGTATTTTTTTATTGGAAGGCTACGAAGGACAGGTACGGGTGAAGCGTGGAATTGGTTTGCTTTTTCTGATTAACTTTAAAATACCACTGAAAACCTATAAAGTAGACACTGCTTTTGTCCTCCTACTTAACTAAAAATTGAAAAGGGCATTTCAAAAACACTGTTTTTAGTAGCAATCACTGCATGTTACTCTGTGGTCCTCCTCGCTTTCATTTTTTTTTTCCCTTAAAGCTAACTAGTACATAAAACATTACAAAGAACAAAAATAAACTCAGAGGTCATGAAGGCTGTACAAATCATTTTGCTTTTCCTGGTACTGAAGGAAAACATTTTTGAAGTATAATTTTCAACTTTAAATAGACCTTCCTAGAATAATCCTTTTGTTTCTTTTAAGAAGGTAAGCTAAATAAGTTTTAAGTCACCAGAGATGGACCTCATGTTAAGTTATTTTATTGTGAAAATTTCCAGTGATTGATTACAGGATACAAGATCCCTGTGTATTTTTATTTCCAAAGGAAATAAATAAGCCAAAAAATAAGCCAGTTTCCCCAGAATGCCTTTGTTCCCTCTGGTCTATGGACAACGCTCCTGTCTTCAGAGTGCCCATCTGTTCTGAGTTCAGCAAACCTCACGTTTGGCAGGTTGCTTTGTGCTGACACTTTCTGCAGCACCTGCAGCTCTAGGCAGCAGCCCTCCCACCAGAGTCTGCCCCTCTCCTCGCCTCCCTTTGCAGCAGGGGGTTGCTGCTCCAGCACTGGCAGGACAGGGCTGCGGGCAGGCAGGGTTTTCTCCTCCTGGCTCCCTGGTCAGTGATACTCCTTTCATCTGGAAGCAACGTGCTGGAGCAGATATTCTGCTGGGTGGGATGAGTAAGTCAGGGGAGATGAAGAGAATGGATGGAAGGAGTGTGCCTCCACCTCTTGCACAGGGTGAGGCCCCAAGGAGAGATCTTACTTCCCTTCATTCATCCCGTGCTTTCTAGCTGTCCTGTTTGAGGGACCCTTGACACTTCCCTGTTCTCATTCCCACGGGTCCCCTCTTTGCTCCTTCTGTTTGGGGGTTCAATATTGTCTCACTACTCTGGTTATTTGGTAGTTCTTGATATCAACGTGAGACTTGGATGTGACCGGTCAGTGCTCCTATGCACGCACCACAGCGTGTAGTAGAGGGATGGTAGGAGAAAGGGAAAAACTGGCTCTTCTTTCTTTGAGCTTCATGTAGTTCGCTATGGAGGTGCTGATTGTGTGCTTCTGAAAGACTTTTGTAGCTCTAAGTGCAGTGCTAACAGAAACACCATTTTTGATGCTCTGAAGGCCTAAGAGCCTACCTCTCACTCAACAGGGAAGGTGAGGATGTGCTGAAATTCTGGGGAGATGTGCGATGCCCTTTTGTAGGCTGGACAGCAGAGCAGGCTGCTGTCATGTAGATGTCTGCATTCTGCTGGAGACCGCAGCATGCATCAACTTGCAGAGATAAAGTAGTCTTCTATTTATAAACCAAAGATGTCATAGGCAAATTTGCCATGTAAAGAGTGCCATCACATACTGACCATTAGAATAAGGCTCTGCCTGATGCATAGAGATCAGAGAAATTAGCTTCTTTATGATGTCCTGGCTGTGTTCAAAATTAATGAGTAAGGGATGTGCATTTTGAAGCAATGGACTTTAATTGCCGTGGTCTGAGGCTCCATAAATGTGGAGAAAATGTTATGGCAAGGATTTCTGAAAGAATGTAGCACAATATGCTCTTTGGCTTTTCAAATAGATTAATCTATTTTTACTACATTATCTCTGACATCTGGTAGCTTGTAGCTTATGGTCTTTTAATGCAGGAAAAAATAATAGGAACTGATTAGGTCTGGAGTAATTGTTCTTCTATGAATCATAAGTTACGTGATTTCCATTTCTTTGTTGTACAGTCCATTAGACTCAAATGTTCAGTAGTAAATTCTGGTTTAAACTTTAATCTGGGGTACTGATTAAAAAAAAAAAAAGCTTTGAAGTTAACTTAAGGTGTGCATGTGTAGATGTCATCAAGGTGGCCTGAATGTATATTGGAGAGGGGAAGAGGATGAACCTTGTTGGCAGGACTGTCTGAAAGCAGTTGCTGTGGCATATCGTTAATTGCAGCCAGTGCCAAGCCGTTCTAAAATTCCCACCTCCTGGTTTACAAGTCTCGCAGCACTTCTGCAGTTTATCTGAGGAGCAGGAGGTCGATCCCATTTCTTCTCCCTGTATGCCTGTTTGAACTTGTGTATTGTTCCCAACAGTAAAACCTGTGTACAGAATGTCGGTTCCTCTTTTCTTTTCTCCTCTCCATTGTTCTTAAACTTTCTGATTTTTCACCATTTTAAAGAATTATTACAGAGTCTGGTTTTACTGTTTCTATGGGATGTTTTTGACGAGTCTCAGTCTTCCTATCTGTAACACACAGGAAGATGTTTTGGTGTAAAGTTGCTAAAGACTTGAATCCTTCCAGGGTTTTACAACTTGCTGCTGCTCTTTGGATTACCTGCTTTGTAGTATGCCTCTTCCTGTGCTGGAGAAACTGGCCTGCGTGCATTTATTGTATTTTGTCTTACCATATGCTAAATTGATACCACATGACAAGCATTGACTAGTTAAAGTTTTACTTTGCTTTGTCATTGTGTCAGTTGCATTTGGTTTTTGTAGGTGTTGTTGACATGGTGATTTATGAACTTCCTGTTTATAAATGTTATATACAGGGAACTCTACCTGGATATGAGGTACTGAGGGGAAGAAGAGCATCACGCCTGGCCGCTCACCTTGCCCATTTGAGTGCACATAATGGAGACCAAGGAAGAGAAGAAGGAACGAAGACAAGGCTATTTTGCTCGGTAAGGTTACGGGTTTTATTTCAGTGCAGATTAAAATATCGAACTCCCCACTCTACCTTTTTCACAAGGCTTTACAATTTTAAAATTATGCATAAAAATAAACTCCGAGCTGCGTTGTGTGTCCAAAGAGTGCTTTTCTTGGGCTGTCCCTAATGCTGGAGTGGTGATTTGTTCTCTTTGGGTAGAGAAGACAAACTTGAATTGTAATTGTTACTTATAACAGAAAACTGTCCCTGGGTACGCAGTTGCACAGTGCACAAAAATTGAGTTTCCAGCATTCCATTCTGGAGAGTGTTTGTAAAAATAAACAAATCTAAAACAAAAACGTCTAAACCTAAAGCTTATCTGACTCAAATAAAGCACAGATTAAGTAGTATTATCTTGTAGGATAAGGTGAGCTAAGAAAAGGTAGCTATATGCTGATGGGTTAAGCTGCCTGGACTTTATCATCTATATGAATACAAGCTACATTTTTTCAGTAATTCATTTTTTATCATTTGGAATTAATGATTTTTTTTAAAGAAATAAGTGACGTTGATTTCCTGATAACTTGTCTTTGATAGTTTAGTATGTCTGTAGTAATCTCTGATGTACAAGAAGAACCAAAGCTCATTTACTTTTGTAGGGATAGGAGGGGAGGAAAAAATCAGTATAAAAAACATCTTTGATTCGGAAGAACTTCCTGCACCACTGAAATGGAAAAGCCTGCACTCTTTCTACTCTGTACTAAATAACTGTTACTGAAACTGTGCTAAAACACCAGCCTAAGCGCATTACAGACACCTAGAGACATGTCTGTCACACCACCTTGAAGAAGCAGTGTGGGGAAAAGTTGCAGCACTGGTTAAATTGCTCTTCATGTGGCATGTAACGATAACTAAAGACTTGAGAAGGTTTTGCGGTGAAGGATGTCTGTTAAGGTCAGGTAACTTGCTTTTCATTTGGAGAAATGCAATTATGTCGATGTTGTCAGAAAGGAATGTTGTGATTTATGATTCTGAGAAGTGGAAATAAACAGTGGCAGCTGTAGGCAGAAGATGTATCAAATAGGGGAAAACATATCTGAAGAGATTTCATAAAGGAAAAAGTAACTTGTTAAGGAAGACGTGATCTTCAAGAGGTGTCTGAGTAAGGTGTTGTAGCATTGAAGAGAATGTTCTGCATCCTTTCTGAATGCTATCTGCTAAACAAGTTGCAGCTGCCATGAGAAGCTTTCAGCAAAGTCCTCCTTGACATTTTATTTAATTTGTTTTGCAACTTTTCTGTGGCACCTGTGGCTATTCTCTTCTAAATGTTCACGGGGGCAGCATTTCCTAAATGGGCACAGGACATTAAGTAAGGGTCAAAAAGACCTGACATCAGTTGCGAGTTCTAGCATTTACCTGCTGTGTAGCACTGCGGAGGTCATCTATCTTTTTCCCTCCTGGCTTGCATCCTTTTCCTCTATGTGGGTCTTAGGCCCTTAAATGAAAGTTCCACTCTAAGCAAACCCATGTATGGTTTCTACACGAATGCTATCACAGACCCTCGAGTCATGTTTAATAGACACTGACATAGGTCAGAAGGTGTTGAGCCCAGCTTACATTCACATGCATCGTCTGGGTGAGCAGTCAGGGACAGAAGCAGAACAGAATTTACATGTCCACAGTTTTAGTCTAGCGTGTTTCCTCTAGCAAGCAGCTGTCACAACATCTTGCAGATAAATGCTTTACATGATGGCCCATAGAAGTGTCACAGGAGTACCTGAACAGTTAGCTGGTTTGTATTGCCCTTAGTGCAAAGGCAGTTCTAACAAGGCCAGTAACTGTTGTTTTGTTTGTTTGGTTGGTTTTGTTTGTTTGATTTTTAAAGCGCTAGTTTTGACTTAAGTTGGAAACTTTTGTCTACATTAGGTGCCCAATATTGGCACACCTAGATAATTTACTCAGGCGTGTACTTTGATGTTGCTGTCAATTTTGGTTTAGTATCATAGACTGCAGACACCTGCTCTGTCCTTGTATTTGAGCACCTAAGTTTAATAGTTTTGGCCCTAGGTTCAGATTGGTTTGTGTTCTGCTTGAAGTATCCTGTTTTTCCTGCTAACTTGAGCTCATGCTTATTAGGCCAAGAGCAACTTCAGATGATACCCCAACACATGCATCCCTCTGCTTCTATTACTACTACTTCCATTACTGTTTTTTTTTCCCCTTGCCTCTTTTGTCCTGTGGGCCTAGGGTAATAATAGTATTTGCAGAAAGTAATATATGTACAGTAAACATTCTTATGGGGCAAGGACTGCCCTCCCCCCATTTATTGTAAACTTGTTATTTCTGCATGAGATCAAATATCCAAGGGAGAAGACTACTACTTGCCAAAGCAGAGAATGGAAAACGCGTTAGACCCTTTGCCATGGAAAAGAAAAACTGTGCTCCATCTCGGGAGGGTGGGAGAAAGGGCTCTGCTCTACCATGGGCTGAGGAGAAGGGTTCTGCTTAGAAAGGAAAAAACTTATATATGCAGTGCTGCTGAAATAAAATGTTTCACAGCAGGCTTGTGGGCTATATGCATGAAAATATATGGATTTAAACAGAAAACTCCCCTCGCTAATATGAGGGGAAAGGTTGTTACGGCATTAACGAGGACAAAAGCATTAGCTAAAAGGGGAAATGTTTGCATCTTATGGAATTTTACTTTAAACCAGTATCAGTCTTAAATGCCTGCTACCTGAAACCTGAATTCTGTGTTGGCAGCGTGTGGGCACGAGCAGCAGAACAAGCACTGGCCTCGCGGTCCTGCCAGCACCCCAAAGGGTCTGACTTCCCATCAGGAGGCAGCTTCTCATCTACACACTGGTGTAGTCCTGGCCCCTCCTGGAAGGCTTTTGAACAGGGCAGTGCTCAGTATCTTGATGGGTTACACTAATGTTTGCTGGAAGTGTTCAGCTTGAGGACTCCGAAATCCTTGTGCCCAAATCCTTGGTCAGTGTGCTGGCAAACCAGCTCCTGCATTGCCAGGGGGGTGCGAGGTTAACAAGAACTGTCTGCATCTCTCTCTCCGCCAGATCAGTGTTTCAAGTAAGCTGGTTGCAACATAAATCCTTTAAAATATTTAAACTTCCTCTATTGAAGAGATGTACCCAGCCATTGTATCTTTGTTCTGCAGATCTTCATGCTCTTCAGTGCTTCAGGTTTTCCCTGCTGACAAACTGCACTTTTAAGAGGTTCCTAGCCCTTCTCATGGGAAGTGAAGCTAATACAGAGCTCTCCCCATCCATTTCTTCTGCTTACCAAGTGCTCCTTTTACCCAGCATGTGTTGTGGTAAAGGACTTGGTTGTCAAGAGCTGTAACAAGTAACTTTTCAAGTGAAATAGAAATCGCGAGGAAACTTCTCAAAGATCAATTTAGATTCCTTATGCAGATAAGATGTTACAGCTCGTGGGAGTTTAACAGGCAAGAAGTAGAAGAGTAACATGCAAGCATAGATTTCTCTTAAGCGATAGGTCCTTATTTAACACTGCTACTCCTACTTAAAGACTACCCAGCATAGTTAAGTTTTCTTGCCTTTTTTTTTAAGCTCATTTCCAGGCTTTTCTGTTTACTTCTGTGCCGTTAGCTCCCAAACGGACCAATGTCACTCCAGCTCTTGAACAGAGCTCTGTCTCCTCTTGCCCTGAAGGCTCTCCTGGTATTCAGGCAGTCAGAAAATAAATGATACAGTATAATATAGATGTACAATGGTACATCTGTGTGTATTGGGTCTGTACTCTACTGTTGCTTGCCTGTGACATTTGGTTCTTTTTACTGTGGTTATGTGCTCTTGAGTCCTGATATAATGTGCAGTTTTCCTCTGTGCTGTGCTTCCCTTGCCTTTCCTCTGCTCTTGCAGAATGGAAAACCTCTCAGTTTTCCTCTGCCTGCTGCATATGATCAAGTTCAGAGTTATTTCACTCATCTATGGTATTTGCATGTGATACAAATGCATAAACTTCAGATAATCCAAATTTTGTTGTGCTGAGGTGCAGTCTGAAAGCGGGAAATCAACAAAGTAGCTGTTACAGTAACAGGACTATCCTCTCATGCCCTCTTGAAGGGATTATTTCTATTAGTATGAACAAAGAGCAGATACCCCCCACCCCGGCTAACTTGGTATCCCTTAGTATATTCATTATCATTGTTGCTTATAGAAACCTAGTTCCATTTCTGTCAGGAATAGTTTTTAAGACAATTATATAATGAATAGCTATTACAAATTTCACTAAATTACACAAAGAAATTATTGAAATGAATGACACATGTCGCATGAAGAGAATTGAGTATAAGTTGATAAACTGGAAGACTGAATGCACAGCTCGAAGCTGCTGGAGTTGCTTTGCTTGCAAAGTTCTGTGTTACTGGATATATTTGGACAAGAAGTTCTAGGAGATGGCAAATCACAAGGGAAGAGTTTGAGCAGCGCTCTGAACAAGTGACAAAATAGGCTTTTTTCGTTTTAAGTTTTCTGTATTTCTTAGCTCTCTTTGCTGTGAGCTAGCATTTTCCATGCCTTGCATGATCTGTCATTGCTATGTGAAGAAGCTTTCAACTATTTCCTTAGCAGAGAACAACAAATACATCCTTTATTTGAAAACAAAACAAAACAAAAAGTTGGTTTTCAACAAGTAGAACAAGTTGCTTACATTAATCTTATTAATAGTTATGTCTCCAATCTGTAATGACCTTAATCTGAAGAATGCTTTATAGAGATGTACCTTAAGACTGATATTTACTTTGAATGATTTTCTTTTTATATAGTTTCCAAGGGACCTATGAATTTTATTTCCCAGTTTCTTGGTCACTAATGAGAGTTTTCTGAAGTCAAAGATGAAGCACTTCTATTGGGGAAAATATTCTCATGGGGAATTGGGTGCCTTTGTGTTTATTGAGTTTACAGTTGTCTTGTTAGCATCATTCTTCTGAAAAAAACCCTCTGCAAATGTCTGGGCCATGCTCCAAAGCCCATCTGAGTAGGCAGAGGCTCCATTTAGCTCCAGATTGCTAATACTCAGTCAGAGTCTGAAGCCAGTTGTACAGCCTGATATTCACCTCATGTTGCCTTATGATGTGAATATTTAAGGAAAGAAATGAAATTCACAACTTGTTTTAATTTTATTTAGATTCTTGGCTTAGATAGCTGAATTTGCCTTCATGCAGATTGAGATTTGCACATTAAAACCAAGGCTTACAAGGATTATATATGTGAGTGTTGAGTACAGTTATTGTTTACTTGTTACTGGGTTCTAATTTGCAGCTTTTCTCTTAGCTATTTTTAATAGCTAAAAGGAAATAATACTGGAACACTGTGTATGATTTACTGTAACGTTAGCTGTTTACAGCCTAACTTTAGCTTAACATATAAACATCTGCAGTTGGTTGCAGTAGGAATCAGCAGTACGTAGCTGCTGAGCTCTCAACAGCTGGAGTCTGTGAAGAGGAGTGGGCGAAGGAGCCGCCTGCAGCCGCCTTACTGCTGCACTCCTTCCCCGCCACTGACACGCGGCTGCTGCTGGAGGCAGGGTGCTGGCTCGCACGGACCCTGGCTCTGGGGCAGCACAGTCACTCCTTGGGTCAGTTTGCTGCATGGTACAAACCAATAAGGCTATAAGGGGACCCATGTGGAATCTTTCTGGGTTTATTCTCTTTTGCTGCCTTGTTCAGTACTTGTATACTTCACATTTTTCATTCCTGTGGCTATTAAGACATAGGAGAATGGTGAAGTGAGAAGAATGTGATGAGCACAGAGGGAATGTGTGGAATGAGAGGATATCAGTGGTGGCTAGGAAGGAGGGAAACCCAGATAAGTAATAAACACACAAACGTACTTTCCTGAGAGCATCTCCTATATGTGAGACTTGATCATAAATCTTTATTTCGGGTGCTTTTCTTGTTGGCCAGGCTCATTACATCCACACGGCAGTCTTCAGATGTTGAGTGCTCCTCAGATTAGTTTTGCCAGCAGTCATCTCCTCGCAATTGTTCTTGCTTTGCTGAGCCAAAGTGTTGGTGTTTATTCAGGTTTCCTGTAGCACCCATGATTTATTTTTTGCTTTTAGAAGGAAAAGTTTCCACGCATTGTTTTTAAAACAAACCATCGTGGAGGTTTATCTTGGGTGTGAAGAATATTCAAGCCAAGATCCTGGAGATGCATAATTTTTTTTTAAATGACTCGAGGAAATAATACTTCATTTCAGCTCATCTGTGTAATGGAAGTTTCTTAGCTCTCCTTCCAGATGTATAAACATTACCTCATAATGCTGTTATTGAAACTAAAAGTGGTATTGCAGTTTATTCCCATTGTTTTGACCAATAATATATATGCCTGAGGCATTTTATTTTCTAAGAAAAGGCTGAAGATATCAGTCTGTCAGATTTATAGGTGCAAGCATATTATTTGCTCTGTTATTTAGGTGTGTATGCGCAGGATTGATTTGATATGTTGGCTGCTGAGAAAAGCCATAAAAATGACTTTCTGAAGCATGCAGTATTGCTATTTGGCTTCCACTTACTTAAAGTGGAGGGGTTTCAATGTTTTTAGCAGACTTTCTGCCTGCTGCTGTGTAGGTTAGTATTTCAGCTGTCTTCTGCAACTGCTTAGTTTTCAGACATTAAAGATTATCTAGAATTTCACAGACAGCAGCATGGGAAGATTTTGAATAGGGCTTTTTTGGGAGGTTGGTGAGATCCCTTCGATGCTGGAAAGACACTTGCTGTACGTTGCTCATGTACTTACTGTTGTGTATATATAAAAATGAAAGCAATAGATGTAAAACCTGAAAAAGGAGGGCTGGGGGAAAATCGAACCTGCTTTTTCTGAAGTGTGTTGTAGATTTGATATTTGCAGAAGAATGTCAGATAGCTGCTTAGCTTGGGAACTGTTTCCTCATCTCACATTGCTGTTTTTTTGTTTTTTTGGTTTTTTTTAGCAGTCTCGTAATCCTGTGATGCAAGATGAGAGCGGAAGAGCAGCCTGAATTATCACCCTCTACTTAGCCCGTGAATTATTCTCAATTTCAGTGCTCCCTCTGGGAAATACAAACAAGACAGCTGCTTGTGTAGTGCTAGTTCTGGGCAATGCTTTTGTCCTCAAGCGTAGTGGAGTCATCTATGGTCGAAGGAGAATGCTGTTACTGGGTAACAGTTCAGTGAAAGTATCGAATAGGGCCCCGAGACGGGGTTTTTTGAAATTTTCCAATACTAGAAATGCTATTTATGGAGATTCAGAGCTTGCATAAGACTGGTTACATGGTTAATCTCCTCACCCGTTCTTTTCTTTCCCTCTGCATGTGATTTGACTCGGTAACAGTGTGGGTTCTGTATAAAGGGGTGTGGTAGTGTGTTTTTTTTGTTGGTTCTTTTTTTTAAGAGAAGAAAGGGAGAGTTCCATTATGCTCTTGATTTCCTTGAGGGCCATATCACAGAATATGCAGAGAAAAGAGATCCAGTTTATTTAATCTTAAAGCATGCTGTCTTGTAGCAGCAATTTCAGAATCTTCACTAATTAACTTGCAAGATCGGTGCCCAGCTGGTTTGTTAGGCAGAAAGTGTATGGTGACCTTGTATTTGCTTTTCCCAAAGGGACCTTTGGGTGTCTCTTATCAGCCTTTAAAAAGAAACTGTAAGAAAAGAAACCGATTTAGCCTCCTCTTTTATAGAATATAAATAGTTACATGATAGACCTTTTGATGTAGGAGTCTGTGCGGTGTCGATAAGACTTGCTGTTCACGTAGTCAAATGTATTTTGTCTTCCTCTCCTCCTCTCCCCACGCTGCCTGCAGCCAGGTCTGCTTCAGGCGCAGCCTGCAACTTGCCTCTTTGCTCTCAGAGAGATTAAAAGACGTTGCATCTTAAAGGCTATAAAAACGTGGGAGCTTCAAAAGATGGCCTTCTGGATAGGTGAGATTTAGTTTTTTTTACCATAGTCCGTAGGGAACTGACGCAGTTACCTTTATGGACGGTGCTGTGTTGCTGTAGTGCCCATGAGTCAGCCTCCCAGCAGTGTTTTCTCTTCTGCTCTTAGGACCTACTGTGTACAGTTCTCCCTGTTCCCAGCGACTAAGCCTGCTTAAAGCTGGTGGAAATCTAGCCCTAATGCCTGGCAGATCTGTGCCTCATGCTGATGCTGAGCGCAAGCAGCTACCAGAAGAGGCGGTCCCACACAGGCTTCTCTTTTGCCAGGTCTCCTATGGGCAGCAGTGCTGCTGGCTGGGAGCTGCTGGGAGCAGGGGCCCCTTCCAGGAGCAGCCACACTGGTGCCCACATCTAAGGAGATACCTGGCAGGGCTGATTTCTGTGGTGGTGCTGTTGATCATCCCTTGTTTGTGCTCCAGGAAATCCTGGCTGCCCTACCACTTTGTGACAGCAGCCCCGCTGAGCTCTCACGTGCCTTGTGCCTCGTGGCTGGTGGGGCACAGAATATTTTGAGAAGGAGCAGAGTCAGCGTCTGGAGGTATGTCACAATTTGCTTGGGAGAAACCCTGGTTTGATAAGGCACTAAGCATCCACCTTCAGGAAAATTTGCGGGCGCTTCTGGCCCGCAGATGAAGTCTGCTCCTGTGACTGAGGGCTCCTGCCCTTTTGTTTCTGGCGTGTGCCATGTTACATCCAATTGCTGGCTTGGCGGGTGAGAGGGTCCGCTTCTGATAATGATGCTGCACGTCTGAAGTGAAAGATGGTGTACCGAGGGAATGATGCCTGCAGCAGTGTGCTTTTGGATAGAGGCAGGTTTTTTTTTTTTCCTCTCTGTCCCGGAGTTTGGAAAGGATTATATAACCAGCTAGGGCAAGTCTGTAGGTAAGAGATGGGGACGTGGGATGGCTATATGCTTTCACTTTATTTGCAGAACTCAGTGCGCATCCTGCAGCTTCTGCCGCATGCCTGTGGGCATCAGGCTCCCCACTCTTGTCTCCCCCAGGAAATTCAGCTTTTTTTTTTTGCTCTTCTATGGGGCTTTGGAGGAATTGGAGCAGCGTAGGAGCCTGTGCTGCAATTCTTCATGGCGTTAGGCTCTCTGTGGTGCAAGGCTGGTGTGTTCCCATGCCCTCAGCATTAACCCAGCCTCCAGACTGGGTTTGGGAGCAATTCCTCCAAGCCCTGTCTTGCTCCTGCCAATCTGGTTACAAGGAGTGGGTTCTAAGTGTGGGTTTGTGGTTTTTTTTTCTGTCTTACTCTGTAGTCTGGACAGGGACTGTTGCCTAGGATCAGCTGAAATTTGAGGACGTATGTTAACTGTGCTCTGAGTCTCCGATGCTCCACTGTTGAGGCCTGTGGGACTTTTCTTGTTGATTTGTGTGGGAGGAAATCCCAGGGAGAGCAGCAAAATTGGTTAGGAATTTGGGGGGTAGGAAGAGAATTGCCCTTCTGCTGGAAAACCTTTGTAATGCAAATGAGCCATAAATCAGGTAGCTGGCTCTGAGCCTCTTAATACACTGAGCATTTTCCTGTCAGGCAGCAGTCTCTTTGGCATGGAGAATGTGTCTTGTGTAGCACTTCATCTACTGGTAATAAATCCAGGCTTTTAACTCGTTTTTTTCTGGAGTGCCTGTTTTTAATTCAGTAGGCTTAGACTTAGCGTCTAGCCAATCGCATACACACTGAACTTAGCTTATATTTGATGTTTTTGACTTAACATCGCATTTCTACGTTGTCAGCTGCTGGATGCTTTGCTTTTGGTAATGCTTCTATAAATACATGGCTTTGAGGCGTTCATCACATGTTTAAATCAGATGATCTCTCAAAATCAAATCTTCTGAAGCCGAGGGTTTGTGCGTGTGCCACATGCCTGTGCTACAAGGACGGGGCTCCTCTTCCTGCCTGGAGCACAGCAGCTGCCCCTGCAGCAGCTCTGCTTGCCCCAGGCCGAGAACGGTCCTTGGTGTTGCAGAAGCCTCTCGTTGCCTTTTGGCGATCCCGAGTATTTCACGCTGCAGAAGACGACTCTGGTCCTGCCAACTGATGCCTTTGAGCCATGCTGTGCGTGTGGGGAGTTGTGCTGCTGGGTTTAACAGGACAGCGGGAGCTGCTTGTGGGAACAGAGCTGTGGCCAGGGCGGTGGATCATGTCCAGCCAGGGAGCTCCTGCTCCCAGCCTCTGAGAAGGGATGGGGCAAAGTGAGAGGGATAGTAAGGAGCACCTGCCTTACCTGGTTCCTGCCAGCCCAGCCTGCTGGGAGCCCGCTGTCCTTGAAGGCAGTGGGGGGTGAAGACAGCCGGCCTCTCGCTCCTGCGGGGGGGAGGCGGCCCGTGACACTGTGTCTTACCCACCCTGTGGCCTTGCTGCGGTGTGGGTGTGCGGGGCTGCTGCCGGGAGCTGGCCGCCTGTGCCCACACAGAGGAGCAGTCAAATTCAGGAGCACTTTAACCTTCCCTTTTCCCCAGGCTGTTACTCTGGTTCGGTGTCTGCCTCAAGTGTGGTGGGTGGCCCTTTGGACTCCTGGAGTCCGGAGAAGATGGAAGTGGAGCAGAACCTCTCATGTCCCCCTGTCACCCCTCTTTCCTTCGTGCTGACAGTGGTCAGGATCTGCTTTTTGCTGTTGTTTTCCCCCTGCGGTAAATCCAAACTATTTTTCATTTAAAAGTGAAAACAAATAATTTATTATTGTGATATAAGAACAGCAGAGAAATTGTAAATGCAATGGAGGACCTACCCCACTAGTATAATGCTTTGGCTACTGAATAGCATCAGACCATGCCAAATACTCCCTTCAGAGTAAGGGATATCCATACGAAAAGCTGCATTGACACACGCGTGCGGTGTAACTGCCCTGTGTAGGCAAGCCCTACCCTGTCCTGTCATCCTCGTACTTAGGGTTAGCGACCTTTTGATCCAGGTGGTGCCATGCTGTTTGGTATAGAAGCATTGATGCAAACGCTTCCTGGGGGGGATTACTGTTCTCACGTATGAAATACCCATTGTATGAAACAGTATCACGCATTATCCAAACACAAAAGCTGCAGCTTCTTCTTTTTCCCCCACCCATTATCAGCATTGCTGGGTGCTTCTCTGAACTTTAAGCCAAATAACAGGATCTTCCATACACGTGCACGTTTCTTCTCCTGCGCTGAGTGTCACTTAATTGGGACTCCTTTCAGAAGCCAATTAAACTGCTCAACCTGCTAAATAGCTTGTAGGTTGTTTGGGAGCAATGAATGCAAACGTAGAACTGAGACACACAGTGAGCTGGGGAGATGAGACACGTAGTGAGACGTGTTTTTAATAACCACTCTGAAATGCTTTAAATAGAAGCTTTTTCCACTTGTGTCACGGTGCTTCGTGCTGTAAATTTGTTCCTGAACAGATGAGTTTGCAACCTGCTTGTAAGCATGTGCACCATATCCCTTACGAGCCCCAGATGTGATTAACAATCCCAAAGAAATGCATGGTGGCAGCTGGATAATTCCAGTGCCACCTGGTGTCGTGGCGTTCTGGGGTCCTGGCGGTCATGCCATGCGCAGTGGTGCAACAATGCAGGTAGCCTTGACATTTGAACGGTAATTTTCAAAGTAACTTTTTAAATGAAAGCAAAAGCTAATGCAAAGATAAGTGACTTCAATCTCAGTCCTCTCCCTCCTTAGGACGTCCCTTTTAAGGGTTGTTTAAATGAAGAAATAACGAAAACTTCTGACTACCCTTTGGTTTCTGACTTTTTAGCTGTGGTTACTTTCTAATTCCCCTTACCTTGGTGGCAAAGTCAACCAGATGACTTCATTTATCAAGCTGAGTCGACTGACTCAACCATAGGATCTACTTTAAGAAGAAAACAGTGTTCTCTTCCCCACCGCTGTTGGGGAAGCAGTGTCACTGTTTCCCTGCTTTCTGCAGCAGGGAAACACTTCTCCCACTTCTCAACACTTCTCCTGGCTCTCACAACTCAAACCCTACTGAAACTTTCCCATCACCAAAGTGCCTTTTCTGGACAAGTGGGAAGAAGCTCCTGCAACTACTTCAGTGTTCCTGTCCAAAGGCTGGGTGGTCATTGCGTAGCCTGTGTGGTTTGGCTTTCTGGCATCCTCTTTTTGCTGATCTCAGCCTGATACTGCAAAGAACAAGCAGGGCTGTAGTTTGACGGGCCCCGCAGTCTGGGCAGAGCACCTTTGAACTGGCACTGCTGCTTGAAGGAGCAGTGGCAATGAATGTTCATGGTTGCTTTTTGTATCTGTTTATATCTTTAGCAAACACAGGATGCCTAAGCTATTTATTTTTAGCTGCTTTTCACTATGGCAGTATTACATGAAACAATTTATCTTGATGACCCCAATACTCGTTGTAGCTAAAATACTGAAATATCATTCCCTAGGTTTTTCTTTTGGAGGTGAGTCCCAGCTATGTTATTGCTGCACGAGTGTCGCATTAGGACTCTCTTTCCCCTGGATTTTGCTTTGACCATTGAATTTCATTTGCTATTTTATTGCTTCATTGTAAATGTTTATCGCTATTTTAGTCACTGAGCATTACATTTCCTTCTGACTTTTCAGTCAGTTTAATCAAAACTAAAACTAACTGTATTTTCAAGAAAATATGGCACTTATCTGAGAGAGTGGGTGAATAGTGATGACTGCATTGAGCAATACACATTCCTGTAGGTCTCCTAATATCCTGTAGGCTTCTCTCTCTTTTTTGGGAAGTTCTCAATTCTTGCACTTTATTTCCCTATTTAATCAATTAGTAATCTAAAAGATCCTTCCTTTTTGTCTCATGCAAGTTGAGTTTATTGAAGAGCCCCTAACCGAGGCAAAGAGAGAGGAGTTTATGAAACTTCTGGGGAGCAAATGTATTTCAGCGAGCCTGATTACCATGTGCTTGGTTTCTTCATCAAATAATCTTCGTAGTTCTGTACAGCGTGACTGTCCTGTGCAGAAGCCGTGCAGCCTCCCCGTACTGTCCTGCTCAGCCGTGTGAGTACAGCGGTGGTTTCTGCGGCTCCAACACGTGGGTGTCAGCGGGAGCAGTGCTTCGGCAAGGGGGGAGCGGATGGAGCTGCGTGCACCAGCCGGAGGGGACCAGTCAAGGCCATCCCTCCCCGGCAAGAGGCTCCAGTGGAGAAAAAGTGTTTCACTGAGCCAGTCTGGGAAGAATTCGTTGCATGTGTAGGAGAGGGTTTGGGATCATTGAGCACCATGAGCACATACAAGAAGTACCTGGCTTTGTTAGCAAAGGAGAAGAGGGGGAGCAGGATGGGATTGTGCTAGAAGTCAAGTTGATATTTGCGACAAGATAGATTTGTGGTGTGGATTTAATCGAACAAGGCTGTTCAATGAATTTAGGGCAAAGTTAAAGGAGTAACTCTTAAGGGAGAGATTTCTTCATTTTACACTCTGTCTAAAGCTCTTCTTCAAGAGCATGCAGTAACTGAGGCTATAAAAGAAGGAATTAAATAGATGTCTAAATCAGACTAAAACAGCTTTCCAAAATCCTTTCCCTATGGAAAGGTTTTCATTAAATTGTTGTCATGGTAATGGAGTGCTGAATACTGCATAACCTCTTTCACTAAGTAAACAGAAAAGATGGGGATACTTTATGCCTTGGAAAACAGAGTTTATTAAGCTGTGCAGGAGCACTCTATTCCTAAATTTAAGAAAACAGAACCTTTCGGAGAGCTCAAAACTCCCTTGAGTTTTACCCTGGGAAACTGTGAAAATCCCCCATCTAAAATTAACATAAGAGAGAGCTTAAGTAGATAATTTAAGATTCAGGAGAAGACTTGGGGAAAAAAATAATGTTTTCTCATTTAATCTAAGAACAGTTTTCTATCAGAAGGTAAAGCCTTTCTTGAATTCCAGAATAGCGTGGCTACGAATCTTTTCCTCCGCGTTACAGATGATGAAAGAAAGGTAAAGGGACTTGTTAACGTAAGTTAATGGCAATATCAGGAAGAAAATGGACATACCTGAACTGTCAGTACGGCACTTTACTCCTTGAAGCATAGTTCCTTTCTTGAGCCCTGCTGATGGCTGACCATGTGTAAAACCCAGAGCTGGTATTTGCTGTCAATTAGTAACGGGAGTTCCAATAAAGGTAGAATTTTCCAGCTTTGACCTGTGGTACCAATACCAGAGGTTTCTGTAGCTGCCGTGTGCATTGTCATTTGGAAGAACTGGCAGAGTATGACCAGAGCGTGGGCACTTCTCAGGTTATTGCAGCCGTGCATGTTGTCCTTGATAGCTTATTCAGAGTTACTTTTATCATAGGTTTTCCCCCTCCTGTTAATTATTGAAATTAATAAAAATATGTGCCTTCCTTTATTTTTACCCTACTAGTCTGTTTTAGTTGTAAACATGCAGCCTTGTGGCTTACTCATTTCCAAAACAGGATGCATACCAGCCTGAAACGGCGGCTGTTTGCTGGAGCGTGCTTTCTTGCAGGGTGGCCGCTATTTACCGAGATTTCTCACTGAGGGTGAACACTTCTCCATGCTGTTGTGAAGTGAAAGTAGCTGCACTGAGGAAGTCGGGAGAAGGCGTTATGGTCTGGCAAGCAGGCTGACTTCCTTTGGCTCTGCAAACAGTAATGATTTGCTTTGCCTGAGATCACTTATTCATCAGGCTACATCAGATTGGATCAGAGCACAGTCATGCTACAAGGTTTCTGTACGTAATTTTTTAACACAATGAATTTGATTTATTCAGCTGTTCTGGATGGGTGGAGAAAGGCATCTGGCATACAAAGAAATTAGCACATATTGAGTGAAGAGTTGTAAAATGTAGATGAAAATGGTTAATTCTGAAGGAAATAATTGTGGTGTATATGATTTTGTACATAGGGCAAATTTACAGGAATCTTGATGGGAACAAAAGGGATTAAGATAGTTGAAGTGCTTCACAATTTCTGTTAACCTTATTGCACGTATGCATAAATAATGAATTAAAAGAAACTCGTTTGTGGAGCATGATCTGTTTGTGCTCTGCAGGATGTTATGCTGACGGTATGCCAGATATCAAGGCATATTTTAGAGGGTGTATATTGGAGAACATTTTCCAAAGGGAAAACTGTGTCAGCTTCAAAATATAATGAAGATTTCTTCTCCCTTCCTCCTCCTCTTTTTTTTAATACTTCTTGGAGGGCCACTTTGTTAGATGCTTTTGTTTCTAAAAGGAGTTGCCTGTGCCCTGTGATTTTAATTAATCTAACACATCACAAAAAAACCAGCCTTGTCTTATTAACCTGGGAGGTTTTTAGAACAACCAGTGATGTGGACCTAGTGCTCTTTGTCTGTGATTACTTATTGAATATACACAAAATGAGTTCCAATTCAATTATTAGTTGGGCCTTTCAGTTGAATAAGTGTGAATTGAAACCAAATGCATTTTCTAGAAAAAAAAAGTTATTTTTAGATTTCTGTTTCTTTATTTTCTCAGTATCAGGGATGCATTGTTTTCTTGATTGCTTGTAGTCTCGTAGTGAAAGTTTTGCAGATCACATCACCTCTCCCACCTCTCCTTTGTCTGATCAGTTTGCTTTTTACACTAACGACCTATCTTGGTGATATGGGAAATTCCATACGTTTTATTCTAAAAATGCATATTTATTTGCTTTTTGTAGGCAATCAAATAGACTTTGATCTGGAAGATGAACTAGGTAATTTCTTAATGTTTCCTGGCTCTTTTCCCGTAAGTCAGTGCCCAGACTTTTTTTTTTTTAAATCAGTTGCAAATTAATTTAAGAAAGCACTGCTGACATTGTACTTTTACCTTTCTACTCTGAAATTATATGCCTTTCAGCTGGCTAGTCTTTATTAAATCATATGAGAATGGTCTTTGTGTTGCAAAATGCTTTTGTTCCATGTTCAGGCTAAAGAGTAGGTGCCAGAAATCTCTGCAGCCAGCTCCCAGTGTCCATTAAAAACTAGTTCCCCCTGATTTTCATGGGGTTTAGTAGTAAAGCTCCCATGCCATCCATTTTTCACGGTAATAGACTGAAAGCTTTTACTGGAAAACTGTATTTGGACAAATTTAGAAAATGGAGTATCAGTTGTTGCTCAGAAAATGCTTTGAGGAGCAGTAGAATGATGCCTCTGTGTAAATACAGAAGACGTGCTTTGCCTGTCAGAACCAATTAGCTTGAAAAACTCTATCTGTTGTCTAAATGAAATTGCAGATGTGTAAGACTCTTCATAAACAGGAGTGTTTTTGCAGATAAGCTGTCTCCAGCCCTCCCTTTTTCTCTCTCCCTCTTCCTTCCCCTAGCAACTTTCCTGGTGAAACACAGCATATTCCTCGACTGTGATACTGAAAAACAAACGTCATCTGCAGTAATACTTTGTCCGCTTACTGGAAAAGATGCACATAGTTTTATCTGAAAGGCTGTTTTAATTGCAAAGCCTGACATTGTTTTCTGAGGGGCTTTATTTATTTATTTATGTGGCCTTCAGCTCTGTTTTGGCTCTTGTAAGGTAGAAAATAGTTCGGTTGGAAGGGGCCTTCAGAGATCATCCACTCCGACTGCCCGACCTCTTCAGGGCTAGCCCAAAGGCAAAGCATGTTAATGAGAGCAGTATCCAAATCCCTCTTGAACACTGATGTCCAGCCTGACCCTCCCCTGGCACAGCTTTGTGCCGTTCCCTCATGCTCTCTCCATTTCACCACCTCAGGAGGTGCAGAAAGCAATGAGGTCATCTCTGAGCCTCCGGTTCTCCAAACGAGACAAACCCAGTGTCTTCAGCCTCTCCTCATAAGACACTGAGTTCTGGCTGCATTCAAGGAAATCCCGTTTACAACTGAACCAAAACCACTAGAAATCTTCCAAAGCAGTCAAAAAAGGAAATAGTTTGAAAAATGATGTTCCTAAATAGATTTTCCTTGACGGTTCTTGTCAGGGAGGGTAGGAAACAACAGAGAGCTGGGAGAAGAGCAGGTGAGACCCTCAGCCTCCAATTTGCTCAGGAGAGGAGGAGTTGAAAATCTTAGCATTAGCAGGAGCAGGACAAGCAGCTCGTGTGCCTTGCTGCGATGTGGACCTGGTGCTCCTTGCCTGTGGTCAATTATTGTGCAATACACAGAGTTCCCATTTGATTGTCTGTTGGGTATTTCAGTTGAGTCAGTGTTAAGCAGCCTTGCCGGGGTGTGTGTTTGGTGTGGGAGATGCTGAAGGGGTGCCCAAGGGGACGGAGTTTTGTTTAATATGCAGTAGCTCTCCTGGCATGCTGCTTACAGCCCAATCTCTGCAGCACGCTGCCAGTGCATGTTAATAATGAATTGCCTTGTGCACATACAGGACTTTGGTTTCCCTATACTAAGAGGGTGTACTTAAAGTCAAAAAATGCAGTGAATATGAGGCTGGTTTTATGGTTTTATTTTTGGTTCCTTGGGATATTATAGCTGAGGTCTTTGAAGAGTGAGTAAAGTGGGGGGTAATTTTGTCAGGCGTTAGAAACCTTTAAAAGCAGCATCTTGTCAGCACGGATCATAACCCCAGGAGAAGCTGCAGTGACTCCAGCTCCTGTGGTGAACATCAAGGATACTCAGTCCTCATCCAGTGTCTTTTCAAGGTCACCACTCTGGGAGTTGCCTTGGGTCATTGCCTTGAAACAGAGGAGTGGGCAGGAGGAGCAGGCTTGGCATTAGCTGAAAATCTGGTATACGTCTTGAAGACACGATAGGAGTTACGGGGCACCCCCTGCCCATCTGCAGCAGCAGTTGTGTGTGGGAGCTGCTGGAGGGTGCGTGGTATGCGCAGCATGGGGTCGGGCGAGATGGGGAGCACTCGTCGGCGATGTTACACGGGTCAGTTCAGGCTCGCTTCTGCTTTCCTCTTTTCTGTCACTAATGGACCCGTTCTACTTCAGCTCTTTGTTCTTAAAGTTGCCCAGGGCAACTTTGAAAACTCTGGTTCGTGTAAGTATGTTTTAAGAAAAGTACTGATGGGACCTGGTAGTATCATCAGGAGGACTATTGACCTCTAGAGAAGGTTTTGTCTCTTTTTTTTTTTTTTTTACTCCAGAAAAGAGTTATACCTTTCTATTGGCTGTTCTGCTTTGTTTTTGAGATACTACCTTCTACAAAGAAGATACTACAAAGAAGTCACCTAATGGGGTTTGTGATCAAAACAAATAAATTAGGAATCTGGAATGGAAGGCTCTGGTGCAGTGTAGATAGAAATGGAGCAGCCAGTGGGTGTTTACCAGTCCCAGCCTATTGAAGCAAATGGTTTGGATAGCCTGTGGTGCACGCGTGCAGGAAGGTCACTGTGTCACTGGAGTAAAAAGTCAGGGGCGGGTCTCATTTACAAGTCAGCAACCAAGTTCAGCCACAAGGTAAGGATATGTCATTTTAGTGGAGCAGGCTGCTCTGTAGAGACTTCTACCAGGGCTAATTATAGACATTGTATATTCAGTGTGACTGTAATGTTTTGCAGTTGTTAGAGCAGCCTTTGATCAGGTTTGTGCCTTATTAGTCAAAGATAAGCTTCCTTTGCATACCCAAATTTTGTCTAATCTAAACAAAACATTTCATCTGTTACATAGATGCATTCGCTTTTATCTTTTAGAAGTCTCTGTAGGCTGTTTTCATACGTAGTCAGGACCTGGTCTGTAAAACTTCACACATACACAACCTATTTTGCTGTGCAGAGTGTGAGCTTCTACTACTTGCCTCACAGATCAGTGGTTTGAGCAAATAGGGAACTGCTGCAGAAGTAGGACCCATCCCTGCTGAGTTGGCTGCAGGTTGTGGAAAGCATTTAAGAAATATGTATACGGATGTGTGATAAAGACACAGCTTTTGTGAGACTGTCTTTTGAAATGCTTCACTGGAAAATGTTGGTTACATGTGGTCTGTCAAAATGACCCTTCTTAGAAGTCTCAAACTTGGGAACTGGATTTAATGTTTTAAAAAAAACAAACAAAAAAACCACCAAAAAGCAAACAAAAACGGTGTGTAGCCTGAAATGTCTTCCTACAGTTCTCAAACTGTTCTGTGTATTTATTTTTATATTGTAGCCTGAAAAAAAAAATATATTGTTAAAATATAAATGTAAGAGGTGGAAAGAACCACCTCTCAAATCCCTGCATATCCATTAAGTTTTTCCATACTTCCCTAAACTGCTGCTGGAGGTCATGTAACCTTCCCACATTTGTGGTGAATCCTTGGTTGTCTGTTTTCTGTCTGTATCTCTTACTGTGCATGTAGCTGATTTTTTAGCCTCAACAAGCTTAATATACTACTCCCTCCCTTAGGTACCTTGTAACTAAGAAGTGAATGTGCTAGAGAGAAGTATTAGCTTTTTGTTCCGTGTGGTATGCATCAGTGGTTCTTATACAAGTGGTAACTGAGGGTATTTTAGTGACCCTGACCCCCAGCCCAGAAAGTGAGCTTTGTTCTTGCTGAAAGTCAGTGGCAAAGATGATGAATTAGCAGAAAATGGTTTTAGGATTCCTGAAGCATCTTTCTCGCTTCAGCTTGTGTTTTAAGGCTTCTCCTAAAAAGAAAATATTCTTGTTGGTGGTAATTTGTCAGATTTATTGGCAGGCCATTAACATTTTTCTCAGAAGAGATAAAATGTCTGGAAAATGTTCCTGTGCAAGTAGTTTGTGGCTACGTTGGTCACGCTGCTGAATGAGCTGCTGGTGACACTTGGGACGCAAGGTGACGTGAGCTGTGCAAGAGCAGATGTCGGTTAGCGTGGGTGGCCACTGGTAGATAACCTTGGACAAAATGGAAATAAATAACAAGTTTATATCAAAACAAGCAGCTTTCTATAAAGCAGGAGCAGTTGACTGTGAAATTACTGTTAGCTGTTGTATTATTATACATTAAGATCTTAAGTTTTATTTTAAGTTTCATCTTGAAAACATGGTTCTGTTTTCTAAATGTAGATGTATGGTGGTTTAAAAACAAAACAACTTTTGGCTGTTTTTTGTTTCTTTTACTGGGGAAGAGGAACAGGGGAAACAACAGTAAAAACATTATCTTCCTTTTTTTTAAATTGTTCTTGAGAAGATAACCTAGAGGTGGTGATACGATGACTGAAGAGCATGCCCTAGAATAATACTAGATACTCATGCAAAGTCTGGCTTTTACATAGTCGTAAGGAATTTTGTTGTTCAATTCATTTTAAAAATCAAGCTAGCAAGTGCGTTTACTTGTTTGCAGAGGTTAGCTATGTCTTCATGTTGTGTTTTTTTTTTTTAATGCACAGTTTGAAAAAGAAAAGGCAAGCCAAACAAAATGCTGAGACTGTCTCTGCCAATTCACCTGGATCTCCTGTTTCCAAAACTCCTGCTGAGAAAGATGATGGAAGTAAAGTTATTTTGGATCAAATCAGTTCCTCTGAAGACAAGTGTAAATTTTCTAGGGAAAAAGAAACTGCTCCGGACAAAGAAAAGAAAAAGAAAAAATACAATCAACTGAAAGACATCAGGCGCACAGAACTTAAAAGATACTATAGTACTGGTGAGTTATGTTATCACTAGAGTACTTTTAAATGCACTTGCTTTGATAGCTTGTTAATGTATTTTTCTCCTATTTTATGGGCTTTCCTTGAAAAGTTAGTTGACTCTGGATATCTCTTCTGTAAAAGCAAACAAATTTATGTTCTACATATCCTCTATTTTTAACTTTACCCTTCCGGTTCTTAAAGAAAAAAAAAAAAAGCATTTCTTGTTTCTCAGTTCAAAAATACAGTGTTACAAGCAACAGTTATGTTCATTATTACAATTGTTTTTCTAGACTTTTTCTTCAGTATTTTATGAAATTGGAGTTCAGGTTTTTTCGTTGGGTTATTGTTTCTTAAATGATGCACACTATTATAAGACTGCAGTCTTAATTCATCCCAGTTTGTCCGTTGAAGTGTGAACAAGTAAGGAAATTAACTACGTGTTTTTAAACAAAATGTCAAAAGCTTCATGTGCTGGAATACTCATCATGTTCTCTCCCTTCCCTCCCACTGTATCGTCAGTACCTCAGTCAGTCATAAATACCTTTTTTTACATTTATCCTTGCAATTAATTCAGACAAAATTAAATTTGTGCATAAATATATGTGAGATGAACCATTTACAGATGTTTGCAGTTCTGGATTGTAATTTGTTAAATACTTGAAGTATTTCATAAATTGTATCTAAAATTACTTATCGAGAGAGAATTTGAAAGGATAGTTTATAGGAATGAACTCTTAGTTCTTTTTTTAAAGAAGGAAGGCAACAAAATACTGCAGATATCGTGAAAACAGACTTCTTTCCTGCTCACGCAGTGTGCGCAGACAGCTGATTCCTGAGGAGGATTCCTCTCGAGGAGGAGGAAATGAATCAGCAGTAGAAGTGCTGTTGCACATTGACTGGCACATGCAGACTAGGCTGCATCTAAATATTTTTTTTTATGAGGCAATATGGGCCTTCCCAAAAGTAAGGTAAATTGTGGAGTAATGTTTCCTAGCAAGCACAAGAGTTTGCAGTGATGCATTGATCAGACCATAGGTTTTGGCAGGTTTGAATCTAATAAGGTCAATAATGTGGAAACTAAAAGAAAAGTTGCTTCACTGTTGCCTTAAGAAGTTCTTACCGTGCTGTTCTTGAAAGAAAATAAGTAGAAGGAAAACTGAATAATTATTAAGGAATGAGTCTGTGCCCTGTTTCTGTTTTGTTAGTATGTTAGTTTTAAAAACAAAGCCTACAACACACACCCCAAAGCGTAAAGTCCTGTTGTATTGCTAACAAAGCGCTTGTCCTAAGGCATCAATTTATTGTTGGTTTGTACCTAAAGGAATTCAGGGCTGCGTGAGTTAGCTGGGGCTTGTTTCTCTAGTGTGTCAGGAGTTTTGTGAAAAGCTTTGCGACAATTGGTGCTTGCTGTAGGGAGATGGGGGATGGCGTGCCTCTATCACGGGTCCTTCTGGCTGACACGGGAGAATAGAAAGCTCTCCAGGTCTTCCTTGGCTAATGATCCAGCAGTCAGTACAAAGTCAGGTTTTACTAACGTTTGATAAGCATGCTGGTGTTTTGTGTGGACGGCTATCGTTGTGGGGGTGACTTGTCGCACTGCTAGCTGTCATGTAGATGTGCGATGTTCTGCAGTGCTTTCAGAAGTACGAGAACTTAATTCTGCCGTTGACCTGAGCACAGACCCTGCTGACAAAACCCATAGAGAAACCCCTTTGTTATATAAACTCACACTTTTGGTCATGAAAAATAAAGTTTTTTACCCAACTGGAGCATCAAAGTTGTAGGAGTGAAAGCTTAGAGAGAGGTGGAAAGTGGTTGATTGTGAAATAAATATAATAGCTCTGTGTTCCTTATGCAAGTCTCAAAATGCAGTAATTTCAGGTGAAACATTAGTTGCCGTGGTATTAGCCTGCCTGTGTTACACCTGCCTTCTTCCCCTGCAGCTGTACCTGTTAAAGCGGTTACTGTGCTCAGCCACTTGTCACCACAGCCCTCCTGAAAGCTGCCGCCTCTGCTGCCCTGCGGACTGAGTGGTTCCTGAGAGCTCTGCCAAAACCCAGAGCAGCCTGTAGGAGCTGGGCTCGTTTAGGAGTTAGCCTTCACCTTCATGTGCAAGACAGTTTTTGTCATGTCTCTGAGCTGAGCTCTGCAGAAGTGTAAATTCAGCAGGTCCCCAGTGGAAGACGTGTTAGCTGTATTGGTCAGAATACACTGCCAAATCTGTATCCACACCTCTAAAACACAGTCTTTTCCATATGAAACTGGCTGAGACCATCAATGCACATGTACCTGTCTTCTTTATTTAATGCTATGGGTACCTATACCTCATATTTTTCTTTCCACATAGTTTCTTGTGAGTTTTCCCTTCACTGATGTTTCTGAGATGCTCAGATTGAAGTGATCTCCCTCTCATTCCTATGGTTAACCATTTTTCTGGGTTTACTTGCCCAAAGTTTTTTTTTTTTGGTGTTGTTTTCCAATTATCCAGCTTTAACTTAGTGCTTAGAACTTTAAGGAAATATAATATGCCAATTACTAATATTTTTTCCTAAATTCTTTCTGCATTTTACCAAAATGACTAATTTTGCTAGTCTAAAGAATAACACATTAGATGCAGCAACAGTCTTGTAGTTTGTCTCATCTGCGTGTTGATATGATGATGCATGCATAATTTATTTTGTGGCTTAATGGAGGTCCTGTCATAAGCTGCTTTGAGCCCAGTGAGGTCGTGTCTCTCCATCTAAACAAATGAAGACCTCAGTCGTCTGAATAATTTCCTTTTCATATTTTGCAGGACCACAAATGCTTCTTTATTGTTGTTAGAAAACTGGGAAGGAACATTACATCTCACTATAATTTGTTCCTCACACACCATGTCCCTTCCTTAGAAACTTGTGAACGTGTTTGCCTTTATAAATTTGTAAATGCTGGTGGTGGCAACTTTACTTTTTCCACTTTGAATTTGTTTTCCCTTTAACTGATTTATGCAAGAGAGCTGTTAATATGTGAGAAGGATTCTGTTGATTAGATAAATCCCTCTCCAGTAGGGTGACTGCAGTGCAGCTTCTGAAGGCTGCAGAGAACTGGGGGTGATGGTGCTCCCTGCCACACTTTGTAGAATAGAGAGCGGTTAAAAGGCTTATTCTTTGAAGCAGGCGATGTGCAGCTATGGGGTGAGAAGCTCCTGGCCAAGCGCCGTGATGTGGTGTTGTCTGCAGCCGGTGGGTGGCACCGCAGAGCCGGGGAGAAAGAGTTCAGCATCCTGCAGGAAGGAGTCCTCCAGCATCCGTCTCCCCAGCCAGGATTGTTCTGCACAGCATGTCTTTTGGCACCGTGGTGGCACCGTTACAAATAACCTAATGGTACTGCAGTATCGATAATTTCTCCTGAGACACTGCTAAATGGCTGAACAGATCCCACCACCAGAAGGTTTCTCCTGTGTAACCTCATACTTTCCTTCTCTATTAGCACTTGTGTTCTTCAGTGGCTTTATATTAGTTCTGCAATGTATTTGTACCATTCAGTCTCCAAATCTCACACTGTAAGACGTTGCTTTGTAGATATAGCCCTTGTTTTCTTGCCTTAAAATGACAGAGGCACCAGTACTACTTCTCTTTCTTTTCTGAGGACCAATAGAAACAACTTTCTCCTTATTTTTTACCTTGTCTCTTAGCTTATGTAGCAATTGGCTTCTTAACTTCATCTTATGTTTTCTGCTATTATTGTTCCAGTATCTTCTTTCAGACTTCTAAGGAAGTATTTGTTCAGCACAGTGCAGTTTCTGCTTCGGCACCCTAACTGCTATACCAAGTGCCCAGGATGCTCTGCCCTTCTTGGGATAACCTAGGTGACCTGCTTCTGCAACTTGGCTGCTTAGTTCAGATACTTTCTGTGGGAAGCCTGTTTAGTTGGAAGATGTTGACTTCCCGAGCTTCAAGATACATGTGTAATATATATATGTATATATGTGTGTATGTATACATGTATATAAATTATTTTATCCTTTGTTTTGCTTTTTTTTTTGGTAAGTGTCACAGGCTCTAAAACATTCCCACAAATATGGGGCGTGAGTTGCAGGAACCCAGTGCTGGAGCTGTAACAGCCCGGAGGGACCAATTCACTGTCTCTAGGGCAGAGCCCACATCTCCGGGACAGACTGCACGGGTGGAATGCTGTGAGACTGGGAAACCAGCATTTCTGTCAGGAATTGCTAAAGCAGATGAAGGTGATGGTGCTTTGCCACTGAAGACTGTGAAAACAACAAATGTGACACTGAAAGCAGACAGTGTGACACTAGTGTAAATTAGGGTTGAGAGCAACCTTCTGAATTTCATTCATACATTTAGTCCAAAACAATATAATGTGTCTTGCTACCAGATGTGCTGCGTATTCCTAGATTCTTCTGATCTTGCTTGAAATCATAATCTATCAGCATACGTGAGGAATTAGTCACCATTAAAGAAAGCATCATAACGAAAAGTTTGGTTAATTGCCCCACGTCACATAGTTTTATCAGCAAAACAAAGTCTCGTTTTCTGGCTTATTATCCTGCCCTCTAATCATAAAGCCATCTTTTCTTTTCGTGCAGCCTCCTGTTCTCACTCAATGCACACCATTCAATTTCTGCAGCGAGTGGGAGGTCACGCTAATAGATCTTCATCTTCTTGTCTGTCTGATTTCTGTCCAGCGCAAGCAGGAGTCCTCAATACCGTGACAGGAGTCCTGAGAAGGCAAAGTGGTCTGTGCCCACGTAATCAGACAAGATAGCACACATTCAGCAGGGGGTGCCAAAGCAAGTCCCCAGAGTCCAGAGGTGGACAGTGGATTCCTTTATGGTTTGTTCTCCCTGGCATGATTTGGGCAGTGGTGGTATGGGAACAGCACGGCATGCATGCAGTTACAGAACCTCTGAACCTTCTGGGTAGCTGGCCAAGAGCAGCTGTCGGTCAATAAAACGGAGAGGACGTAGCAATTTTGAGCACTTGCAATGTGGTGAGATTTTTCCCTGCTTGGCACCAAATCAGCAGAGGCAGCTCCCCTCATACAGCTAAACTCACTGCCACTTCCAAAACTGAAGGTTGCTTGCAATGAAGTGACAATTATTGCAGAGTTTAAATTAATTAAAAGGTGGGACACTTACTGAACCCACTTTTCATGGTGATTTCTAATCAACAGGCCATTTATTAAACAGGCTCAAATAAAATTAAAGCAGCAGAGGAATAATTTATTTTTGTTTTTGTATAATTGCCTGGGTAGAATAACAAGGAGTTTGGGGTAATTTATGTGTGAACTGAATGCAGCTGGCAGTGGGCTGGATAGGAAGCTTCACACAGTTGATATATTATGTTACTTGTTGAAACCATTTAGAAAGAATGAGGTGGACAAATGACTGAAAGACAGCAGGTTTCCAAGCACTTGTTTGGGAACAGAGAACAAATGATCTCGAATCCCAGTGGATTGGCATTAAGACTAACAGGTTATGTTCGAGCTGAGTTGTTAATTGGTGTTTACAAGAAACTGTCACACGCAGAAGGAATGCCTTGTCTGCAGGCAGCAGAATTTGGCTGGAGGAGTAGGTACCTGAAATAATGCTGCTAGCGCTTAATTTCTAAAAAATCAAATGGAAACATCTAAGGTTTCTTGAGTTCTCCATGTATGGAATCCTCTTTTAATCTTCACCTTGATGGGTAAGTTCCTGTTTGTTGTAAAGCTGAGTAAAAGATATACAAGGGAAACTTGGTGTTATGAATGTAATCCTTAGGTATTGCCTGTCAACATGCTACAAGCTGCCTAAAAAGCTGTAGTTCAGGCAGCAGGTTGATCTGTTTGAAAGTCTACTGTTACATGGATGCAAAGCTTTACGAATATATAAAACCAAAGTGTAAAATTGGCTATTGATAGTAATGAAACTATTGTAAATTTTAAGTGATAAGTGAGGGAGTTGAAATAGGAAAAAGGACAGAACATGAAAAATGTGTCCAGTAGCATAAAAATAGAGATTTCTTAACTGTATTAAGAGGAAAATAGAAACTTGTGGCTCATTCTGTGATGCTAGTGGTTGAATTGTCAATAATTTTCTGGTCTGCATCTGGGAAGCAGGGAGGAAAAAAGGGAGTGCAAGGAAAATTGATGTATTTGTATCCTTTGGTGTGATTCTCTCCACTAAGGCAGTTAGAAATGACAGTAAAATGTAACTTAAAGGATGTATTATTTTTTTTTTAATTGGCAGGGCTCCACATAGGAGTCATAAGAGTCTATTGAAGAACCTTCTTGATCACTGATACTTTTTTTTTTTCCAGTAAGTGTTTAAAAAGGCTCGATGCAACATTTTGATATTCCTTCCTTTAATTTTCAGTCAGTCAGTCAAGGCCAATTGTGTTTATAAGAGTTACGTTGCTAATGTTACATACCAGTGTTTTGTGAGGTCCTTGAGCTTAAATTCTGGAACATCACAAGTTTCCAACTTGGATGATATCTCACTTTGGTAGGAAGACTGAACACGTGAAGGTATCTGTTGCTTGCTGTGTGTGTTTTAACACTTTAATAGATGGAAAAAAATGCAACTGTCAAATTTGTCCAAGGCTGTTTGAGTTGCAAACAAAGCAAGTTACCAGTGCTGAGTTGTGTGAATTGATTTGTAACTTGATAACAAGCAAATTGTGTTTTAAGAGTAGGTTTAGAACAAAGATTCCCAGAAACAGGGGTCTGAAAAATTACTTGGGGCACTTGATGTGCATATGTGAGTGTAAGCTTGCAGAGTCTCACTTGGAAGAAATGAATAGTAACAGTACTTGGAAGTTTTATGCACAGGAGTAACGGGAATTATGGTGTGACTGCTGTTGAACCACAACATCCAAGCTTGGTGTCCGTCCTTCTAGGATGAAGGAGTGCTAGAGGTGAAGGGTGCTCTTTCTAAAATACCTCTCCTCCATCATTTTCTTTCTAGGCTGAAGAATTTGGGCAATCCTTACATGTGAAATCCTTCGTGGCTTTGCTCATCCTCATCATCCTTCTCTGAAGCTCCATGACCAGGATGCTGGGGCAGGGGCTGTTTTGGCTCATAACTCAGATTTGCTGACTTGATTTACTGGGTACTGTTCAGCCCAGCTGGGGGAGGAAGCAAACATTTGGGGGAAAGGAGGGGTTATAAAATAATCCTTTGGTTATAACCCTCCTTGGGGAGGAGGGAAGCAGAGCCTTAACCCAAATTTCCTTTGTATGTAATTGAAATGTCGTAGCAAAGAGCTTTGGCAAGCCAAGCAGGCTAGGAGATGGAGAGAGATGTGCAGATCAGAAATCTGGCATGCCCTTCAAACAGTGGCGGTCATTACTGAGAAAATTCTGAATGGTTACGGTGAAATTTCCATCACTAGGGGGGAAATACCAGGATTTGGTACTTTCTAAAGATTACATTCTCCTACAGCGGTTACTCAAAGCAAGATTTAGCTCAGTGAAGTCTTGTGATGTGCTCTACAAAGGTCAGATCACAGTATGACTAGTGTTAATTCAACTAAACCTGGTCTCAGGGCTGAAGAAACCTGGCACGTTTCTAAGGGCTGCCTACTTACCCCGGGCCAGCGTTTTCAGGAGGAGTTAGCACTTGCATTCTGAAGTGCTTCTGCATTTAAAAGTAATTAACTTCACTGAAAATCGGCCCCTGGAGGATGGGAGGAAAGCTGTGCGGCAACTGGGCACGCAGCGTGCAGTGGTGCTGCGGCAGCTGGACATGTGCTGGAACGGGAAGCGTGCTGGGAGAACTAATGAACGGGGCTGCCGTATTTCTGGCAGGGATAATGCAGGGAGAGACACCCACACAGTTAGCGAGGCCTTTGCTGCTAGGGTGCACGAGGTAGTGGTGTGTGCACAGCCAGCGGGGTGCCTGTGGGGCAGCCGGAGCCCCAGGAGTGCTCCGGGTGCGTGCACCCTGTGCGGCTGCATGAGTGTCTGCTGGGCTGGGCGTCCTTTTTTGTCTTGTCCTGGGGGGAAGAACCGCACTTCCCCATTTTTTTTTTTCCATCAGTCCTGGAACAGCAGACATTCCTGGAGGTGTTTTCAGTCTTCGTATTCTGCACGGGTGTTTCTTGCTGCCGGGGAGCCCCCGATGTGTGGTGCCTGGTGAGTGAGCTCCTTCGGGCCGTGCTGTGCCAGCAGAGCTGTGCCAGCCTCCGCTTACCTTGCAGGGCCATTCTGGGGGGGTGCTCGACCACACTGCAACCACACGGCAGATCTTGTAGCCTTCAGACAGGTGCGAGGGGTCATGCTTGGCAACTCTACATAATGTAAGCCTGGTATCCTCAGGTCAGACTGCTGGTTTCTCCTCTTAAACAACTTCCCATCTTTTGCTTGAAACACACTGTAGGAAATTAACAGAAGTGCTCCAGAGGTAGAACTCCTTTGACCTGCCTTTAATAACAATGCAGAGTTGAGCCAGATCTTCTTTATTTTGTAATGCTCTTGGTCCCAGTTTTCCATGCTGATGCTTCCTCATGTCTCGTTGGTCACAGCATGTCTGTGATACGGCTCCTCAGGGTGCACTGGGGTTCAGTATTGTATAGAAAAGTGCAGCCCAGTTCACATGGCCCCTGAAGGTCTGTGGAATGAAGTGACAGTGGTCAGCAACACATCGGATGCTGAAATCATCCTTGTACACAAAAATAGGACTTGTGTCCTGCGTCTTTACAGTCTTTGTGATTTTCATCTATATTTCTACCCTGTGGCCTCATTATCACCAACCAGTAAGCCAGGCAGCCCAGTATGTGTTCTGAGGAGACTTTGTCCTTGCACGCTTAAATGGCACAGCCTTCACAGATGGGCTCCTGTGTTCAAGAAGCAAAATGAATGAATGAACACAACGTGTGTAATCTGAAGTCTTCTAAAATGCACATCTTTTTGGGGGGGGGGGGATGCCTCTGCGTATGTTCCCTCAGCCCAGATCTGCTAGCAGACTAATTCTCCTCACGTATTTTCTTTAGGCCCCTGATACAACAGTAAGTCAGGAATTTTATGCACGCTTTTGACAACAGCTTCATCATCGATTGCTTTAAACTGCTTGTGGAGCTGTGCCTAAATCCAATAATGCTCCAAAGTGACTAATCTTAGGTCTCTTTTCAGGGAGCAGCTGCGCAGTCATGTGCGTTAAGCCTTTGTCATTGCCAAGGTAAATACATTAAAGAAATTAAAGTCAATTTATGTGAAAGGGTTTGTTCTTAATCATTGCTTAGTCTGAAAAGTGTATTAGGTATTAAAAAAACCCACCTTATTGACTTGCAGTTTAAATTGTATGTTGGGATTATTTTTTTTAAAAGTAAGGTATGTACGTGGAGAGTGTTTCTTAATGAAAGTCTCTGCCTTTTCTTATTCCTAGCGTTTTGTTTCTTAACTTAACCTGAATGAACTCACCCAGCGGTGGCCAGACATGGCAGTATGAAATCTTTCCTTCCTGTACCAGGGTTTTCTTCAGTAACAGAAAACAGGATGTAGAATTTGCATAAGAATTGGGTTCCTAGCCATGTAGATACCAACTGTCTGTGGAGCTGCTCAGTCAAGTGAGAGAAAGTGAGAACGACCTTACCTGTTTGATCTAAGGATGTGCGTAGCTTTCTTCTTGCGTTCCCAGTAACGCAGTGTATGTTTCTCTGTAGTGTGTTCAGAGATTGACACACTTTGTCTGTACCGTGCAGTTTGCTCTGGTTTATGAGTTGATACCACAGAGCTCTGCAGGAAATGTGCATCCGTAGGTGACCAGCTTAGCCAGAAAAGCTTTTTAATGTTCCAGGAATAATGGGGAAAAAAGGTACCTAAGGGTGCCTGCTATCCAGGGTAATGCTCACCGGACACTTTGTTACTGCCTTTATTAAACTGAAAATTTAGAGTTTTTACCCTGATTTTAAAGAAAGTTAGAAAGTGCATGCAGAAAAAGTGTTTTAATCAGGGGAAAGTAGTCTGTTCTTTTTTTTTTTTAATATGATTGACCTGGCTAGTTTTTGGCGTACAGACTTCTCTTTTAAGCCTGGAGTTACTGTTGCAGTACAGTAAGACAGCTAATACCCTTCTGTCTGCTAAATTGTGCAAAGCACAAAATTAAATTTGTCCTGCAGCTCTGCCCAGCTGTATGAGTGCATCCAAGACAGCCTTTTTTCCTACACAAATAGGAGAGCAGGGTGTTTTAAAGGTAGTGTCAAACACAGGGATCTTGTGTTGAATGGTCTTGAACTAGGAGCTGGAAGAAGTGATGGCAGAGGATGTGACCAGGATGTAGTCTCGAGTCTGAGCATTCCTTTTACGTCGGTAAAGCTGAACTTTGGGTGGGGAGGAGGCTTCTGGATGCTGAGTCTGCGAACATCATGCAAGTCGATATTTCAGTGGAAGGTTGATTTAACGTTGTGTGTAGCATAATGCTGACGTTGCTAGTAGGGAACCTGACCATACTGTTGCCAAACAGTCCTGAGGATACAATAACCTGGTATTGGGGTTTCTGCCACATGCGTGCCCAGCATTGCCAGCAAGCCTGTAGCAGCCCATGCTGAAGTTTTTATTGCTGTATCTTTGCTTTGCTTGTTATTCACACCTCTTAGGCTGAAGATAACATGTGCCTGCACACCGTGTAGTTACTTCCCTGGTGGCTGTAGAGCTGCAGACAGTTGCTGTTTTATCTGCCCTTAGGTGGTGGACATCCACTGCTCACAGGCTGTCTTTTGTGTGGCTTTTATGTGGTTGATAAATGTTTGCTCTGAGCAGGGGATAAAGCGCTTAGCCGAAGATGTGGTGTTTGGCTGCTGCTTACAGTTAGTCTAAGGTAGCGCTGTTGATGTTAAGTTTGGTCGGTCTGGTGCATCGCTCAACGTCATGCTCACAAGTCCATCGTAGGTTGTTGGAGTTTGGTGAAACAGCAGAGAGGAGAGAGACAGTTCCTACTGGTAAATGGGAAGTAGGTCAGGAAGAGTCCCCAGGTTTTAGTAACACCACAGGGTAGTTATCCTGAGTGCATGGGAACAAGCTCCTGTCACAGAACTTATGACCACATCCTGCTGTTACAGACAGGTCAGTATTTCACTGTGACCATCCAGGGCCAGATTATGTTTGTGGTTACAAGTACTTCCACAGTAAATGTAGTTGCATCATGTATGCAAAATGGGGGCAGGCATGAACAAACATTTTCCTATCTCAAATTTTCTGTGGATTTCCTTTTGAATGGTCACACTTAAAAGATGATCTTTTTACACCTATCTTTATTTCACCACTGCTTCCTCTGTATGCAGGCATGCACAGCAGGACATCTGGCTGTGGAATGGGAGGCTAAAAGTAGCGTGCTTTCATGTATCCAGACAGCATCATTTTGAACTAAAGACAAGCTTCAGGAAAAAAAAATACAATAATATATATCAGATATAGGAGTGATAATGAAGAAAGAAAGCTATTAATTGTCATTTTCCAAAGGAAATAACAGGTAGGAACTGGCACTGTCATCCAATAGGAAAGCTGGGGAGGGACTCTTTATCAGGCAGTATAGTGATAATAAAAGGGGGAATGGCTTTAAACTGAAGGAGGGTAGGTATAGATTAGATATTAGGAAGAAATTCTTCCCACAGAGGGTGGTGAGGCCCTGGCACAGGCTGCCCAGAGAAGCTGTGGATGCCCCATCCTTGGAGGTGTTCAAGGCCAGGCTGGATGGGGCTTTGGGCAGCCTGCTCTGGTGGGAGGTGTCCCTGCCCATGGCAGGGGGTTGGAACTGGATGGGCTTTAAGGTCCCTTCCAACCCAAACCATTCTGTGGTTCTATGATCCAAGTGCTTCAGCTGTGATAGGGCTGGTGCATTTTCAAACACTCCTGTCTTCCCCATTCCCACGCCTTTGTTCTCTCCCCGCTCTTTCCCTCCGCCATCCTCAGTGGTGACACCACGCTTGTTTAAATGCCACCTTGCCCTGGAAGGATTAGACAGGTTGGGATGCAGTAAGAACTAATAGGTTGGTGTAGGATGAGCAGAAACTAACACTAGGAAACTATTTACATTTTTAAAGCATAATCCAAAAAATTAAGCTCCCCAAGAGAGGAACTGAAAACTTGTTTTATACAATTGTATGGATATCTCAAATTTGTACAGTGTTGCATTTTGAAATAGTGTTCCTCATACTAAAATCTCACGTAAGAATGTGACTCATGGTTTAGAGCACTCCATAAAATATAAGAAAAGGTAATAAGAGCGAGATTGATTCTGCCATCTTATGTTGATGGATTGACTCTGCATCATATATTAGCAGGATATTAGCAGCATATATTAACTTGTGTTAGCAGTTTGTTCATGGTATTCGAGGAGCTGCTCGTTCTTTGCTATAGTAACTGTCATTTAGTTCCGCAGAGAGAGGAATTCTCATTAATTCCTTATAGACACTGAATGGCGCAAACACAATTTTAAAACTAGCGAGGGCTTCTTTCCCTCATAAAATCTGTTACTCCTTACTGCTCTCCTGTCAGCCGTCTATTTGCTGCTAAAACTTACTGATTTTATGCAATCCAATTCTTTCTGGCTGTTCCTCAGTCTTTAAGAGTAATAAACAAGTTTCATAGGTGCAAATTGGTTTTCTTTTTAAAATTTCTTTTAAAAGTGGTTCAGGATAGATTTAGACAACCTCCATATGCCTGGTGACTATAGTTTACATAGGCAATGGTTTCATAAGTACAGATAAGTGATATGAACAGCCTGATGTTCAGCAACATGAATTAACACCTTGCTGTGGCTGAAAGGGGAGGCCCTCTGCTTCCTGTCCCTGCTCCATCTGATCATAAGGTGAGTCAATTCACGTCACCAACAAAAAAATATTGAGTTAGTTTTTTGTTTTAATCAGTTGAATTGGCTCTTTTTGGGATCAGTTGAGAGCCAGAGTCCAAGGTAAAAGCATACAAGGAGAGAACAGCTCTCCTCTAAGAAGCTATTGTTTTGTCTTATGAGCAAATTCTTCTGGAGAAGAATTGAGCCTCACTGCTAAATAAAGTGAGGCTGAAGGAATCTAGAGCAGAAGTCATATACTTCTCTGTGGTTAAGCTTTATATAAATCCTCTGAAACTTCAGTCCTGTGTAGCTTTGTATAATTGTACTGCGTTGCACACTTTTCTGCCTCATGTTTAAGTAAGCTATTGAAGTAATCATCTAGGCCGCTGTACCCTTGCTGAGATCAGTTTGGTAGCTGTGTGGATTTTGCTTCTGTTGCATTCCCTTAATGCAATTCGAATAGTTCTTGATGTCTCAGTCTTTCCTTTTCTTTATGGTATTTGTCTATAGGGGAGTGCATATTACAGTTCATCCTGTAAATACTTTTCTCTGTGTAAGCAGTGTTGACTTTGTCTTGGGCTCAGGGTGTTGTATAGTAACTTTTGAAGTTTACATGCTCTAAATGCCATATAATTTAAGAGCTGTTTATGGTGTGTTTTTTTCTGTTCTCCACAGTATTCACCTTTTTTGTAGGAAAAAAATTACTTCACCCAGTTTTGTTTTTTAATCCCTCTACCATTTTTATTTCTGCCCTTCATATGTTTAGCTGCAATATATTATTCACAGATTTTTATTTGTTCATCTCCTCAACATTTAAAAATACTAATTTGATTTATACCGTGAAGACTACCTCTGCAGAGAACTTCTTTGTCCTGTTACCAACCTGCAGTCTTGGACGAGTCATAGAGGCCTACAGATGTACAGCTGGGGTTGAATTTTAGGCATCTGAGAGGTCCCTTTTGCTTCTGACACTGCTCTTTGCCTGTGTGTGGTGTTGTGGCAAACATTTTCCAGTATGATAGTGTGAACTACCACTTCCAAGAAATAGGAAGAAAAAGTTCAAGATGCCCCAGTATAAAATCTTCATGAGGGATGCAGTTACTTCAGAGCCCCAAATTGCTCTTGGAAAACTTAATCGAGACAATTAGGCAAATCCTACCCAAAATGAAGCAGCGACTGGTATCTCAGCATCAGTTACATCTCCAAGAGCAAAGCTGCATATGGCTTAATAGCACAGTTCACAACTGTTAGTTTTTGGCTCAGCCTCAGTATGTATTTCAGCCTTGTATAAGGAGGTACTCATTTACGTCTGCAAGAACTTGGCTAATGGAAGTGTTCCACTTGTGGCATTCGCCCTTGGTTTAAAAAAATGGTATGAACTGTTACCCAAAATGTGATGGGCAGAAATGAGATTTTTCTCTTACCTGTCTTCCTTGCCAATCTTCAAACACTAATCACTCTCTCCTTTGGAGAGATGCTCAGGATAATTACATTTCTTTACATCACATTCCCACAAAACCATCCCACAAAACAGTTGTTCAGAAGCAGCCACAGCTTGGCCTCAAACCGGGAAGGGAATGCAAGCTATGCTTTGATCCCCAGGCAGATGAAGTTATGGTTTGCTAGTGCACCCAGCCTCCCTCAGAGAGACTTAGGACACAGAAGGTCTGTAGTACACTAGGACAGTGTTACCTGGCACAACAAAAAAAGCACGTGTAACCAGTTTACTTGGGGGCAAAGAGACTGCTAGGATCCTTGCATCTGGAAGGCTGGGAAAACACTGCTCTCCAGCTGATATATATCTTAGCTCATTCTTAACGTGTACTTAGCAAGAAAGCTGCTTGTCAGACCTGAAAAGTGGGTTTGTAGTCCCAAAGACTCCTCTCATTTTTCATTTTACATTAATTGCTCTGTCAGAAACCCATTACCTTTCACAACAGCCTTCTTTTGCCTATTTTTGACCATTATGGCTACAACAAGAACCCCCCCTCCCTTTTCTCATGTTCTCTCCCTTCTTCCCTGTGACTCCAAATATTCCCATTGCAAACGGGCTGCTTTGCACCTGGAAGAAGGTGGGAGAGCACTCCCTGGTAGTCACCCATCTGCCTTGCTCTTGGAGAAGTTTCACAGGAGCTGCGGGCAGAAGCTGCCCTGCCCACCAGCATCTGCCACGACCTATTTCTCAGTAGTGGTCTCTACCTGCAGAAGTTTTTTTTGTCTGATACGACATTATCTGATCTGAACCCTTCCTGTATCTTCAGCCCGCACCCAGCACACCAGCAGCCCTCCACCACCCCTGCCTTTGGTGGACATCCTCTGCACGTCCTTGCTGCTCGTGCCACTGCACATCCTCTCCTTTAAGCTTTCCTTCTGACTATAATGTTCAATATAAAGACTCTTCTAGTCAGCCCTCTGACATGTTTTTCAGGCTCAGGACATTTCAGCTACTGCCCTGCTGTTTTCTAGGTGAGGTTTAAAGCTGAAGCACCGGACTGCTGGCTGCATCTCGATGTTTCTTTATGGCAATGTGCTAAATAATTCTCTTGGCAGTTGCACTACATGAACTGCATCCCTCTGAAATAGTCTTTTTGTTTTTTTCCCTCTACCTAAAATTCAGTGACCTTTTTAACTAGATCTTTGCTCCTCCTCTCACTTTTCTAACAGATGCTAGTAAAGGAAACTTTGAGTGCTGCGGTGCACATCTTGCCATCTTAACCATCAGAGCCGCTTAGTTGCTGGGCGCTTGGCATGCTGGGGGAGCCTTTTGTGCCCCTCACACTTTCTTTGTAGGGTTTGTGTCTCCTGCTGTGTCCCCATCCATCCTGCCTGATGTGCATGTGCCAGCAAAAGAGCAACAATGACGCTGCCCTGCGCCGTATCTCCTTTTGCTTTGCATTTTAGCACAGTGTGTTTGCATTGTAATAACCTGTTGAAAATGTAACATACAGCATTGCTTTGTGCCTCTGCAGATTAAACCAGAGCACCTAAAGACTCAGTTTGTGAAGGAAGGAGTCGATGACTGGATAGAAGAGGAGTTTAAGTTCCTTGAAAATATTTTCAGTTTTCCATGTAGAAGCTGCAGTATATGAATATTGCATGAGTCTCATGTCCAAATTCTTGTTTAAATGGGCCTTAAAATACCACCTCCATTTATTGCAGAAGGAGTTAATACCTTTGTTATATCAGCTCTTGGAAGTGTTGTGACTTTGTTTTGGGGCCATGTATTTCCAGGTGATCTCTTCATTCCTTTAAAAGACATGCCTGGAAAGCAGCTAGTGCACAACCACGATCAATTGTTAATGAAAGCAGAGAAAAATCGTTCAGGCTGTAGATATTTCAGAATTGATGTGGCAGGATTTGTTATTGGTCTGGGAGTTACTATTCCCCTATGGCAGAAGTTTCACTAACTGATAAGCACACATGAGCTCATGGAGGGTGACAGCTGACTTGTTGTTTCAGTGATTTCAGAAGAAAAGGAAGCTAAATGATGAAATGATTCAGTCGAGGAAAAATAGAAGTAAAGGTAAGGGCTTGGCAGGAGGGTGTTGGAGAAGTGGGAAGCAGAACTGAAGAACAGACACCAAAGATGGTGTGTGGGGGGTCATCGGTGTGTCGTCTTTTAAATTCTCCTCACGTAGCATGGTCGCAGTCCACTACCCAAATCCGAGCTGAGAATGTTTCCATCTACCTTGCTGCCTTTGCCTGCCACAAGCCAGAAAAAGTGCTTGTAGAGGCAAAATTAAATCATCTTCTACTCAACTGCTCTGTGTATACAGCATTTCTGAAAGTTATTAAAACGTCAGTCTAGAAAGCAGAGATGGAAAAAATTGTTCAGATAAACTGATTCATCTTTTTCCTTCTTCCTCGCTCAGCTCGAGGAGGGCTTTCGTATTCTCGAAGTCTATCTATAATGACTTAAGTGATACTTATTGTGCTACATCTCTGTCAAGATAGCTGGTATTGGGCCTCGTTCACTGATAAGGGAGCTACCCTCAGGAAGCCTTGTCTGCGTAATTTCTTATCAGCACTCTGATTAGGTTGCTCCAAGTGATAACTGTCCTCCTCTGAATGCATTGCCTTTTAGATTCTTGTGAGCTACCTTCAGATTTTCACTCCTTGATTCTGGTCTTGGTTAGGCCGTAACTAATACAGTTTTATTTCTTCTAGCAAATCTGTCTTAGAGATGTCAGTCTGGAGTGTCCCGAAACAGCAGCAAAGTACTCAGTGATGTGGAAGAAATACGACTAGTATCTTACAGTTAGTTCTAAGGAAACCCTCATTGTGTTATTGTATCAATTAATAGCTCCTTTGCATCTTGAAAACAGCATGTGGTTTTCCTTGCTCTATCTCAAAAAGACCATATTAGAAAAAGAAGTAGTAAAGAGAAGTGCAGCCTGTGTGATGAGAGAAATAGGAAAGAGCTTGAAATGAGCTAGTATTAGTCGACCTGAAAAAAGATATGACTGAGGGAAGATGTAGAGAAATCTGTGACGACACACATGGTATGCAGAAGGTGAATAAGGATTATTTAGTTGTTTATCCTCAAGATGATATTAAATAGGATGCTCGGTGAACTTAACCAAGTTTTAAACTTTAAGTAGAAGAATGGAGGCACTGATTTATGTAGTGCATAATGTTTTTGTGGGGTTTGCTGTCATAGGACTAGTGTGGGGGTCTTGGGAGTGCAAAGGGACTGGGCCACTGTCTAGTGGCTTCTGCTGTCTTCTACCTGGGGAAATCCATTACATCTAGGCACTCTGGGGGCTGATCAGGGAGAAGACTGTTCTGTTTGCATGCTGCCTAAGTGTTTGTTAAGACACAGATTAATGAGTAAAATGGACTTTTGGTCTAACTATGCTATTGCCTCTGTTCTGTTAGGCTACTGAGTTTATTTACCTGGTGTGGGAAGCGATCAGTCCTTCAACCCCTTGTTTACTTCTGCATTCCTGACAGCATTACTGGTCATCAGCTGAACTGTCAGGCCAGTTCAGCTCTCATTGCTGGTACTAAAAAGCCTCATGCTGATTTCAGCCGGTAGCAGGTTAGTCTGTAACGGTGGTAGTGACGGTATCGTCTTGCACTGGCACGTCATACACCAGTGTGAGCAGCCCAGGATTCTGTTGATGCTGCTTGACCTATTCTATCTATTTGTACAGCTATTTACATAGTTGCAGAGGTGTAATTCTCCTATCATGTGTCAAGGTCTTCTGGATGGTAAACTGACCTCTTTGTCTTACCCCTTCAAGAGTTGCTTTCTGAATTATTGCTTTTTTGCAATGTTTCCCACAGAATTGCAAAATTAAGTATGAACAGTCTGCTAGGAAAACGAACTAGGTATAAATATATCAAGGGCAGAAAATTTCCATTTTAAACCTGTCAGTTTTAATAGTCCTGTATTTTCTTGCTTGTTCTCACTCAGCATTCCTTTTCCCATTGCTCATTAGTTTTACTATTTTTACACAGTTCCTATTTTACAAGTTTCCTGAAATGGCAGAGAGGTACAGTCCACCCACTCCACCCTTTTCCTTCAAGTGCAGTGTGATTCCATTTGCATTAACACGCAGTCAGCGCTCACATTTGTACGATGCCGCGTTCAGTGTACGTGCAGTGCAGGAAAACTTGGGAGGCAGAACTGAGTCACTTCACCACTAAGCAAACTTCCAAGTTCAAAAAGTAGCCAGTGGCTTTTATTTTAATGCCTGTGAAGAGGTGCATCTCTTCCATCCAGTTCTGGCTGAAAGAAATGTGGTTACTGAGGATCAGCCTGACTAGCTTCTATCGTGCCTTCGTGTGCTGTGGATGCCTGTGGGACTATTGCCTTCAGATAATGTCAGAAAACATTTGGCTTCCTGAAGATGAAATGGGAGAGGATAAGAGCACTGGGAAAATATTGTATTGTTCTGCTTTCTTTGCCAGTCGTGTTCCCCCCTACCACCCTGTTATATTGTTATATAGATTCATTGCAGAGTATAGATTGTCACCTTGGCCCAGTTATGTGTATAATAAGTGGAGTGAGCAGTACCTGTCAGATTTAATGGATTCATTGGAATGATTTCTTCTGAAGGGCTGATATTTATTTATCGCTTCAAAGCTTTAGATGCAAAATCAAAACCACAGACTATTGAAGACTTTTCATTGTTGACAATTATATGATGTGTTTTGGAATCGGCAAAGTCTGTCAAGTGGTTAGGGCTAGTGTAAGAACGATATCTGGAATCCTTGTTGTAGGACATTTTTAAAATAAAAATATAAAATCTGAACAAGAAGTTTCAGATTTTGGTTTTGAAAGGCAGGTGGATACGCAGACTGATGGCTTCTTTTAGCCTGTGCAGGTAGAGTCTGTAGGGAGTATCGTGAGAGACCAGCAGCTGCAGGCATCCTGCCTTCAGGCGTTCGAGGTACATGAGGGATCTTTTCAGGAGAGGGGAAGGGTGGAAAGGAGCAGCTTTACTACTACTTTTGAGACAAAGCATGTCTCTCGGTAGCATGAACCTCGGCATGAAGCTGTAGAGTAGAAAGTTAAGTGTGTTGGCATAGTGTTTTGTGGTCCCCTTGTGCCACAGAGAGGTTGCTGACACAGTCAGTTCTCCGTCACCTCTCTCACCATCCAAAGACAAAGTCTTGGAACTAAAACTGGTTAGCTAATAGTATGTAGCACAAGCTCCACAGGGAAACTGCTGCTACTGTGTATTGTTGTTCTTCTCATTCACATACAAATTTAACTTCATATTCAACAGGTATAAATTCTCCCTCCCTTCCTACATCTATCTGGACTGCTTTATTTTTCCCCCTATGGTCTTACTGATGCATGTCCTGTTATTATGTCATAATTGTTCTTAATAAATGTGTGCTATTTCAAGCTAAGAAAGACTTCATGTATTTGAAAATTTGTCTACTTTTCCAGCTATACCAAATAACTTAACAGAAGATCTAGTTTACCTGTAAACCTTTCCTTGCCTGTACTGATAGGTCACAGGCAGCTTATATAGTTTGCCTTCACGTTTGTGTTATGTAATTTTAATTATCCTGAAGTAATTGAAGTGGTGTCTCCTGAGTAACAGAAAAGGGTGTGATCTAACTTACTGTTAGTTGGGGGAATTTCTTCAAACAAGATTGTGCCATATTGGCAGCTGTAATTAATGGCTATGGGAAATATCCACTGTTTGCCACTTCTGTCCATCATTGGCACTGTTTCTGATGGCTTAGTACTGTGCACTGCTAACTGCTGTCACTACCCTCTTTCTTCCATCCATCACCATTGACTTTGATCTGAGTAAGACTGGCAGCGATGAAAAATGCAAATGGACAGAAAAAGGCAGCGAGAGTGCTAATTCTGAAAGTTTCGCTGTGGGTCTCCAGTCTCGGAGATGAAATTGCTGAGATAACTGAGGGATGTTCTGCTCCAAAATGCTCTCTGCCCACGTGTGTCAGCTGGGCATGCCATGAGGTGCTCGTGTTGGCCTCTGGTGGCTGACGGAGAGGGTCCCGGTGCGTGTGGATTCAGTCCTCGGGAAGCGCTGGGTCAGTCCCCGGCATTAGTGTCACTGTGGAAACCAGCGGGCAGAAGGGCCAGGAGTGACACACTTGTGGGCCCCTCCTTTCTTTTTGTGTACATTACAGTCGGTATACGAGTCCTCACCCTCCTTTTTACTATCTGCCTCTCGCTCTGTGGAAATAGCAAAGGTTGCGGCGCAGCCTGAACGCGAGCCAGGCGCCTCGCCGCTCCCCGGCCTCCCTTCCCTGGCAGCCCCCCCGGGGGGCAGCGTCTCCTCGGCCCCACCGCCGGGTGTGCTGGGCCCGGCCCTGCCTTCTCGCCTCTCCCACCCGTGCTCGGGCCCTGGGGCACAGGGCAGCCATGCACGGCCTCTCCGCATCCCGGCCCCGCTCCTGGAGCTGGGGCTGCCCGCCGCCCTCGCCCCCACCACCAGCAGGTAGGCGGGTGTGGGCCTGGGTGTGGGGAGAGCCTGTGGGGCTGGGGGCGGCCGCAGGCAGCGGGATGGGTGGGCAGCGGGCGGCTTCCCTCGTCCCCGGCTTTGCTGCCCCTCTGGCTTCCCTCATCCTTGGCTTTGCTGCCCCTCTGCCGGGGTAAGGGTGAAGAGGAGCTGCCCTGCTGGTGCTGCGTGGGCCTCTCTGGTGCTTGGGCAGGTGCAGCCCATTTGTCATGCTGGTGGAAAATGTCTTCTGAACGAGCTTTGTGCTTATGCTGTTTTGTACTGCTGTGTGCACACTTGTTGTGCAGGACTGTTGGTGTACTTCAAGCTTCAGAGTCTAAAATAGCATTTAAGTATGAAGTACTAGTGATGAAATGGTGTTGAACCAGTATTTGCCATGGTCATAACAATGCAGTACCAGTGCATATATTCGGAGGCTGGTTTCTATCTCAGCCTTGATAGCAGCTTGTCACACAAAGTGCTTATATCCAGCAGCTGAGCTGTGTAGTAATCATGGAGAAAAGCATGGGAGCGGCTCCATATTGATACGGTATCATGTACATTATTCTTCCAGCGTTCCTGAGGGATTACTAAACCTGCTGTACTTGAAGTGGTGCCTGCCTTGCAATGCCTAGTAGTTAATAGCTATTTCGGTGTCTTGTTCCCATTGGTAGCTTCAGTTTACGCTTCTTTTGAGTCTATTCGGAAACACGTTGATAATGAAACATGTTGATAACAAATGATACACAAAAGCCAATGACAGTCTCTGCTTTTTCCTCTTTAGATGACAATCAAAACAAAACCAATGAAAAGAAAGAAAAGAAGATGGTTTCTCAGAAACCCCTTGGTACAGTGGAGTATACTGTAAGTATTACTGTGTGGTTTGTTCACTTCTGCTTTTTAAAAGTGGAGTTGTTGAGGTTGACAGTGAGCCAGTGACACAAAACAGAAAGCAGGGAATGAATGCTAACTGATAATGTTTGCGTGTATGTCAGGAGGATTTGTTCCAATTACTGTTGTGTGGGGAGAGCCGGGCTCACATCCAGAGCTGCTGTTCAGCCCAGGTGCTCTGCCTCTCCCTCACAGCTGCCAGTCCTGTTTTTTACTTCTGCAATATGACCCTTTAATAGAATAATCAGTTTTGTTATTCTGAAAAATACTTCCACAGTTTTTCTCAGGGATTGCAAGCCTCTGCTTGGTCTTGAGATGACTGTGTGACCTTTCTCTAATCTGGAGCACTAAGAAAACATACTGCTGCCACTACAGCTCAGAGGACTGGCTCTGTACAGAAGGTCCCTGTGTGTCATCCAGGGTCCCTGAACAGAAGTTGCGCCCAACCCTCCCACACCCAATGTGACTGTAGAAGGCCAGTATTCTAGCTGGGAACAGAACAAGTGTCTGACTTAATGGGACTGCTGAAGGGATAATGAACTTTCCAGTGTGTGTCCCTTTTCCCCACTTGCCATACCACATATGAATAAGGTGCTGCTGCTTTAAAGTTTGTGACAAAATGAGAGGGATATCTGTAACACATCTACCATTTTATCTACTGAATAGTGTGAGAGAATATTTTTTTTCTTTGTATTGACATTGGCTTATCGCATAAGCTGTTAAACAGGGGGTGTGTTGGATCATCAAATCTATTCCCTGCAAACAGTCTGCTAGATGGTTATAGTTCAGCTGTTATGCTGTATGTGATCACCACAATATTTTAAGCTTCGAATCTTTCTTCAGGCTGGAAATCAGGACACCATAAACAGCATAGCATTAAAATTTAACATCACCCCAAACAAGCTTGTGGAACTCAATAAGCTTTTCACGCAGACAATTGTTCCAGGCCAGGTAAATCTTTTGTATTCTATTCCTGAAACCTGATTATTTGCTATGTATTTAGAGGCTTTTTACTGCTTTCACATATCTTTTGGGTACGTGGATGCAAGGATAATGGATGGTAATTTAAAACCCCTCAAAGGTCAATTTAAGAGATCATTACATGGAGGTGCGTGGGGGGCAGTTTTGTAATTGCCGTGTCTGACTTCTGTTATTTATTTGCTGTCAATAAAGCTTGAGCTCTGAAGCTCAAGAGGGGAATGGAGCTGATGTAAGAGAGTAAAATTCTTGGAAAACCTACGTGAATTTTATCTATAATATATTAAAGAATTAGAGAGTTAGATACAGTAATTGAAATGGCTCTTTGCCATTATTTTGGAGATGAGTCAGTTTTGGAGAATGTTTTTGGGAGAGTCACATAATGGAGATGGAAATATGAAGGCTGACACCTGGTTCATGAAGGGCAGATCTCTATTCCTGCTTTACAGACATGAAGAGACTGAAGTGTCCTGCTTTGCACGTAGGAAAACGGAGGCACAGAGATAGCCTTACCAAGCAGACAAAAGCTGGGATAAGCTAAATTGCTTTACATTTCTCAGCATGTTTATTTTAAAACTAAACTTCAGGTTTTTTTTAGTTTTAGAAATATCTTCCTTTGCTCTGACACTTGCAACAAATGAATGTGTTTTTATTTGGGGTGGAGGACAAAAGCCGTACTGCAATTCTCAAACTGTGAGAGAATGTAGAAATTCAAAGGATTACATTTTTACATACACTTGTGCTAGTGTAAAGCTTTTTACCCCTTTTAAATGCAGTGCATGTTGCTAAAATGCTGGGTCATATAAAGGATATGTTCTTAAATTTGGAGGTACAAGTATGTTTTCTGAAACAGGCAACCTAGAGTGAAGTGTTATGTATTTCTAGCACTAAAAATCCCAAATCTTCCACAATAGCCCAAAGAGAAGGTCAGAGTTTGCCATTATAAGTTAATTGCTAATAGTAATTTCACAGTTACTAGTTTTTGTAGCTGTGGTAGTTGCAAGAGAAATTGGTATTGCAACTTCGGGGTGGATGGGAGGATGTCTCTTTGTGTGGAAAATATGTTATTTTCTTGCCTGTTCTGCAAAACAAAACGTAGGACTAGATCCTATAATTAGACCTGCACATACCCCACCATCACCATTAATGAAGAAGGATTCTAGAATAAGTAGTAGTTAAGGACTGCATTGTAATCATAAGCAATCAATATTGGTTTGTCTTCCTAGTAGAAAGTAGTATTTGTAGCAAATAACTTTTAAAAAACTTTTTCCTAATGTTTTTACGTGTTTTTCTATTTAGATTCTCTTTGTGCCAGAAACAAGTGCTGCCAGGCTGTCTTCTTTCAGTCCTGGTGCTCCTGTTTCTCCTTCATCATCGGATGCTGAATACGATAAACTCCCTGTAAGTCAAACATTGTTTCACTGATCTTGTGCTCACAAAACAATTTCTGATGCTGAAGCTGAGATTCAGGCCTGTGTAAATAGCTCGGTTTTGAAGTTACAATTCAGGCCTCATGTATAGTGTTGTTAATGTTGAGTAACATTACTTTTAATTTGCTGTACTACAAATTTTGCCACCACTTAAAATAATCCAAATTAAGGGTTCTGTCTGAGCAGAGAAACCCCATAAAAGATCAGTTGGACCCAGAGTATATCAGAGCAATTGGAAATAGTGTAGTGTATGGTTTCTAAAGAATAGAAAGTTAGAACTGAAGAAGTATTTACTGTTTCACCCTGGAGATTTCTATGCTTTTGTGCAGTCTTTCTCTGCTGCTCTGCAGCCTTGATCCGGTGTGGGGATTCCGTATGGGAATATTAGTTTGTCTGAGCAGCCAGTATTTTTCTAGCAAGTGTACTATGGTTGTACTCAGGACTGCTGGATTTAATCTTTGTGAAGCACAATGGCATAGTTCAACTTTCATTTTACTCAGAAGGGTGGTTGTAGGTAGCATTTTCAGGGAGTTTAGCTGTCCGTCTGCTGGTATCAAAGCAATTAGATGTTTCAAATCCATAACCAATTAAGAGAGAAAATGTAGGGAAGCCTGGAGTGAATTATTGGATTTAACCTTAGTCCTACCCCTCTGGGCCACCTGCATGGGAATCAACACCAGTGCCAGCGAGGCTGCACTGTGTGTGGATGGGGCGGCAGGACTGGCCCTCTCTTAATGAGACTACCTCACTGAAATACTGTGAACTGTATTCAGAGCTTGACGTTTCTGGATTTCTTGCCTGTTATTTGTAGGGAGGGATTTTTTGTAATGTTACAAGATGTTTCTTCCTTAGAGCATACTGCATTAAATGTACATACGTACCTACACATTCATGACCATCATTTTTCTTCCTTAACCAACTACCTTCTTTTTTGCTTAAACTTGCTTTTTTAGTTGCCCAAAATCTAGAAGTAGATTGTTCTGGTCCTGTTGCTTTGCACTGAGCTTTTTCTTTTTTAAGGATGCTGATTTGGCAAGAAAGGCCTTCAAACCAGTTGAGAGGGTCCTGTCTTCCACCTCAGAAGAGGATGAGCCTGTGGTTGTCAAATTTTTAAAAATGAATTGTCGTTACTTCACAGATGGTAAGGTAGGTAGAACTTGGGCTTTTTCGGCATTGTCTAAGATTCTTTAAACGCGAAATCTGTGCAGATAGTGTGAGAAATGAGCACTGTGGGAGCCAGACATACTCCATGTTTGTAAAGAACATAAATGTTGTGGCTTTATCTGTCACTGCTATGTTTATTGCTGCCACAGTGATATGCAGTATGATTTTGTTCTTTAGTATTTTTTTAATATTATAATAACTGCTTTATGGAGGAACAGCTCTTCTAACCACCTTCATTCCCTTACCATGACTTAACCAGAAATATCTGCTTCAGAGTTTGTTTGACACAGAAAACTGCACTTCAGAGTTCAGACAATTCAGGATTAGTTGTCCAGTTACATCAAGTTGTGCAACAGCTTTATAAGATGAACACATGCCTATCTATTTCATTTATGACTTTAAGCTAAAATTTAACTCATTTAACTCTCCAGATTGTTTCCAAATATGTTCGTATTAGTTCTGCATTTGGTAATGAATGTCACACAAACTCTAATAAAAAGATAAATACTGCATGAGGAGACCTTTTCTTTCTTTTCCCTAGAAGCATTCTTGTGACATACATGTTCCCATTAGGAATGCAAACCTAAATTTTACAGCAGCAGTTTTAGAAGTGAAGGCACAACGCTTATGCAGTATCCTGACCCTATTCTCTTCTCAAGGTTGCAATACTTTGTTCTTGAACTGTCTGCTTTCATATATCTGCTCTTTAACACATCTCTTGTTGACTCTGTTCTTAGATGTCTGCATGTTTGGGCTTTTAAGTTCTCTGGAATTTATAATACTGGTCATACTAACCACTGTGGTTTAAAGATATTTTTTCCACCTTAATCCTGTGAATTCCGTAAGATGGATGTGTTTAGAGTTTTTTGGTTTATTTTTCCATGGAGTGGATGAGGACGGCATTGAACTGCTTTGCAATTTCCATAGACTCTTATTCTGTAGGAAGTAATGGAGGGCTACTTGATGTCTGCATGTAGATTAGGGCAATACTATTGCTTTGTTATATGCTGCTTGCTAGGTGTAGAGGATGCAGATTGCCTTTTTTTCCCTTTTTTTTTTTTCTTTTTTGCTCCAGGGCTGAAAAAGTAATTTGTTTGCAGTCAAAGCAGTGGAATGTGGGACACCATCTTTGTCAGTGTAACTAGAATCCCTTGTTGCCTTGCTTCCTGAAGTGAGTGGGGGGAAGTACAGCCTACTGATGTGTTGCTCATCTGGATAGATAGAGTACATAGCTGGGGAAGAAGCTTCTGCACTTGATTTTGATTCTTTCATCCAAAGACAAATGTGTGTACTCTGTGTACTTGTCATACAGGAGAAGCATATGGGAGAGACTTACAGAACTTGCTTTACAAGGGAGCAGGCACACATGCACTCATTTGCCAGTGCCAAGCCATCAGCTTTGTCTCCCCAGTTAAAAACAAAACAAAACAAAAACAAAACACACACACACCAAACAAACAAACACAAATTGTGGTTCTTTACCTGCCTATTTGTTAGTCTTTCCTGGCCTGCTTTGCAGATGACCTTGAATAATTGATATTATCCACAGTGTTGGTCATTCCTGTTAAACTGTGGTTCCTGTTTGTCATATGTGATGATTTGTGCACAGCACAAAAAGAGTTGGTCTGGTGAAGTTTGCAGTTTGTCTGGAAGAGAGGGTGCAGGACCAAGACATTAGAAATCTCCTTTGTAAACCTTGAAATATGGTGAGATGTCACAGGTTGAATGGTGGCTGATGCAGTCTTTTATTGAATAAATGGCTAGATCATGTTTTTGTGAATTAAATGCATCTTCTACAGCTGTGCAAAATATGCTTGAATCAGAGGTACCAGGAAAGAAACTGCTTCATATTAGGTACTGTGTATAGAAGCTTTTTGCATGTACCACTTGGAATTCCAAATCAAGGGGATTTGGAATTTAGCTTAGCATGGTAACCTTGACATTTCCATGACGAAGACTACCTTCAGGTGTGCTAGTTGCCTATAAATTCGTATATTGTGTGAGGGTGGCTGTATCTAGGATAAATTTGCTTGTTTATTTTTTAAATCCACTACCCTGTTTTGTCTGAGGTTGATTATCAGTCTCTAGCTCTAGCTTGTAGCAGCTAACACTGAAAGTTGGGTAGTTCAGATGTTCCTCCTTAGTAGCCAGAAACTTGGATGTCACTAAGAAATCTTTTTTCTTTACTCTCCTTACAATGTCTGACTTGATGCAATTGGAAAAAATGTTTTGTTACCAAATATTGCGTGACAGGGATATAAAAAGGCAGGAGAGAGTTTGGTGATTTTTTTTATTTATTATTTTTTTATTTTTAGTCTAGTAGCCTAAATGCTACTGAGTTATGATAAGTTAATTGCATGTGATATGTTAACTCTTCCTTCTTCTGTTGCAGGGTGTAGTTGGAGGAGTCATGATAGTAACTCCAAATAACATCATGTTTGACCCACATAAATCTGATCCTCTGGTAATTGAGAATGGCTGTGAAGAATATGGGCTAATCTGCCCCATGGAGGAGGTTGTCTCTATAGCTCTCTACAACGACATCTCTCACATGAAGATTAAAGATGCATTGCCATCGTAAGGAGTATTCTTTCCTGAACTTACGTTTACATATTTTCCCTAAGGGTCATGGAAATAGAGGGAGGTGGGGGGAAAGGGCTTTAATCACAGAATGCAGCAGAATATAAGAAACCAGGGGATGAAAATGCCAGCTAAAGAATGATTCAAAGGAATTATATTGTTCTTTTGCTTAATGCTTAGAGGAATTCAGTGGCAGAGAGAAATGGGTCATGAATATGGGAATTGCAGTGCAAAGGAGACCAGTAAAAAAATATATCAATGACAAGCATTGGGTGGCATGCCTTGGTTGGGCTCTTGCACTATCTGTTCTCTAAGGTTATTTCAGTGGAAGTGAAGACGGTTTGTTCTGAACACATTTGTTGTTACGAGGACCATTCTGAGAGTATTATTTAAAGCCTTTGAAGATAAGACCTTAACTGCTATCTTCAGGACTTACAAAAATACCATTTTGTAGAAATACTTCCAATTCAGAACCAGGGAAGCTCTGGTAGTTAGAATTTGTAATACATAATGGTCTTGGGGAGTGGGGGAGAGCTTAGTTTCATTTAAGTGTAGTGTAACCATGTTTAAGTGTAGTGTAAGCTTAATTTGTTCTAAGCAAGATGGTAACTCATCTACTTCCCTCCATTTTCTTATTTCAAGAAAAATTTTCTAGATACTTGTGTTATGCTCATCACTAGAGTGTCTAGTAACTTGTTAGTAACTCCTAAGTGATGAAAGTCTTGCATTCTTATTCACCTCAGACTTTTTAGCAGTAAGAAAGAGCTTACGCGGTTTGCTGGTGTGTGCTGTTAAGTTTTTAAGAATTTTCCTTTTAAGAGTGTTTTATGATTATCTTGCATTAAAAATAAATCTTTGTGGAAGTCTGCATTAAGTAGTAGGTTTTAGTGTTGATAAAAGCAAAAGGAAAAAAGATGTGTTGACAGTTACCACTTTGCAGTAAACATGTTTAAACAGGGTACAGCTTCTCTCTGATTTGCTTTCTTCTCAAAAACGCATTTTTACTGGCTAGGAAGGCATGAAAAACCTTTGAACTACCAATCAGTATAGCCTTGACACATTGTCAGGTGTGGGAAGTAACGATATTAATATGATATGAATTAAATTCCAGCGGCTAAATACATGTCCTGTGTTTTCTTTTGGTCACTGAACTTCTGATGACTTGCACGTTCTTATGACATCTGTACCATTTCTTCACCTGTGTCTCAGTCTGCAACGTGATTTACTCATTTTATTTTGGTATTATCCTTTCCACATTTTTCTCTGTTTTCTTTAAAGTCATTTATTTCCACTGATGTATGTTTATTTTGGAGAAAATAATTTTAAGTTGAGTTTCAGACTTTAAGTTGATATATTATTCATTTTTCTTTTCCATTTTTTTTCTGTTTCCATTTTGCTTTTAACATCCTATGTACAAACGCCATTTCCCCTGGCAGTGACATACCAAAGGATCTTTGTCCTCTGTACAGGCCAGGAGAATGGGAAGACCTTTCCTCTGAGAAAGATATCAATCCTTTCAGCAAATTCAAATCCCTTAGCAAGGAAAAGAGGCAACAGAACGGGGATTCATCCACAGTGCCAGGTGCCAAACAGATAAAACCTTCAGATAAGGAAAAGTCTGCTGATTTTGAAGTTCTTCAGTCATCTGAGAGTACAGGTTCAATCAAATCAAAGTCACTGGAGTTTACCAACAATATCACTGCCACTGAGCGTTTGGAAAAGTTTGCTGTGGATCCACGCACCAAGGAGCCTTCTGGAGAAAAAAACGTTTCAGACATCAGAACCAAAGACAACTCCCTTTTGGGAAGAGGAGGGGATGATTTCGTAGAACTGGAAAAGACATCATCTCGTGTGGATAGAGGGCTGGACGGGAAAATCTCAGTAATGGAAGGCTTGCTGGCTGACCCCAAGGAGTTGGGGAGAACTAAGCAGCAGGTAACCAAATCCGCTACAGAAGTCCAGGAGCACTTGACTGTTGATTCCTTGGAAAAAAAGGACAGTGTTGAACCTAAAGCTGACTTAGACTTAGAGCTGTGTGAAAAGCAAGATGTTATTCCAGAAGTAAACAAATGTGTCAGTTCCCCGACAGGTAAGGTGGAGACTGCATTGGACACTAAGAAAGAGCTAGAGAAAGATAAACTTATCGAATTTTACCTCAATAAAGATGGGAATGGGTCTCAGTCATCTGAAGACTTACACAAGGCTGAAATCCAGAAAGGTGAAAACAATAAAGCAATTGGCATAGACCTTACACTTAGCTGTTCAAAGTCCCAAGCTAATGAAGTCCATACAGTTAAAAGTATGGAGCTTGATTCCTGCTGCATTGAGAGGAAAGCACCTTCATTAGAAATCAGCTCAGCAGCAGCAGAGGAAAAGGATCTGAAAGAGTCTGTGGACTCTTCATTAGTACCAGCTGTAGACAAGACCTGTCAAGAAACACAGTTAGACAATCAATCAGAGATCAGACTGTGGCTGCTGCAGAAAATTCAAGTGCCAATTGAAGGTAGGTCTCTGGTTATCCTTGTTTCCTCTGAGACTTGGACAGCATTGTGACGGTAACGTTTGAATTGATATCCTTCTGCTCTGAATTTCCGCTTTCTATGTATAGTACTGGTCTTTTTCGTTGTTTTTAATCTTGTATATTTTAATTTAATATATATTTTTTTATATTTAGAAGAAAAAAACATAACTTTAAACTCCCTAAGCTTCTAGTTTAATAAGTAGCTTGCACGCTCTTTCCGTATTCGGTGATCACTGTTTATATAAACTTTACCTCATATAAACCTCACCGCTGGTTACTGGCTTTAAGAAGGACAATAAAATGTCATCCAGCTGGAATACTGACAGGGATGCATCATGGCATAGGAATTGTCACTCCATATTCATAACTTCTCGTTCTTCAGTGATGTTGGCCAGTGTATTTCTGATAGAATCCATCACAGTGTGTATAGCAGTGCTTTGCTGTGAAGTGGGTCCTTTAGTATTGTCGCTGTCTCTTTCGGGTGTCTTCGATGCTATGGAAATGCCTAAAGAAGTGATAAATAGGAGGATATGTAGAGTCTTTTATTGATACTTTTGTTTTGATTAGTCTTTTTTTTGTAAGTAAAATTCAGGAAGTTACTGGAAAGCATATAAGAAAAAGAAATCTCACTGTAGGTAGCACATTCGCATACTACTGTTTCTACTGTTACTCGGGACGTGTGAGCACTAGTCCATCCCAGAGCGTTAGCCTAGTGAGCTAAGGGGCATCCCCCCGATCCACGTCAAGTGGTGGAGGGCAATTAGAGTGGAAGTCTTCATTTTAAAAACATTTTTTCTTAACATAATTTTACCTTTCTTTTGGAAGGGTTTATGTCTTGCTAGTTGCATTTGATGATTGTTCTCATAGGAAAACAACAGCAAAACCAGAAAACGGCTGTATGTGTACTCCTACAACTTATGCAGCGATTTCAGTGCAATTGAGGTTACGGTTTAGTAAACATTTTTTTCTGTCAAACTGGCAATTTAAGAACTTACACCACTCTTATGTTTTACCCTGTCCCCCCTGTGCAGACAAAAGGTGTTGGTATGGCTGTTTGACCATCACAGTGGAGGAACTGATTGGGCTTGGTGTGCGTGCACGGTTGCTCTTTAGCTGGATCAGTTTCCTGGACCCACTCAAACACTGGAGTAGGAATGAGGGATCTAGCAGGAGGGGAGACAGCAGTGGCATTACCCTTTGCTGTGGTGCGGTGTGTTGAGCTGGCTGTGATGACCGAGGTAGTCAAGGTCTTCTCTTCTGCTGCCCCCTTCCTTGCCTGCTTCATGTTGCTGTTTGCACCCAGCATGATTGTCATACTGATGTGAGCTGCAGTGCTATTCTGTACGTTGCTGTACAACTGAGGGGGATACAGCCCTGATGAAATGGGAATAAATAGCCACAATATAGAACGAGCAAGGATTTGCTAAACCGGTTTCGCTATTTAATGACATTAGGTTTAATTCTGTGTATGATAATTGAGTCTTCTGTGCCGATATTTTATCAGTTGCCATAGTTGTGCTGTCCTGTAAACAGTCCATTTCTCCTGTCTCTTGTTCAGATATGCTTCCTTCAAAAGAGGAGAAGAGCAAAACTCCTCCAATGTTTCTGTGCATTAAAGTAGGCAAACCCATGAGAAAGTCCTTTGTGTCTCAGAGCACCACCATGTCTCAACAGTACAGTAAAAAGATAAAGCAACCAGAGTACTGGTTTGCTGTTCCTCGGGAAAGGTAAGCTACAGCACTTAATTTGTAAATGTGTAGTGCTTTCTAGAGTTGAATGTGACTTTCCCCTGTGTGGTCCATGGTGTCAAATGCAGCAAGGATGCTGAGATGAGGAGAGGGGTGCCCCCCTTTTATTGCGTGCCAGAGAGAGAAAGGAATGTTTGTTGCTGGTCCAGTTATACTTTCCAGAGGGAAGGAAGAAGGCAGTAAGTGTCACGTGGAAGATGAAAAGGGTGATACACGTGTTACTAGCTCATGATAAAAGCACTGGGGAATCATCTGGGTTTTGGGCATAGTGTAGGAGGTGAGGGAAAGGTGGAGCGGTTGCAAAAGTGCCAAGGAATCCACGAAGGTGCCAGTGTTAAAAATAGGTACCTCACATGAGCAAAGGACAAGAAGTGGAAAAGGGAGACACTTCTAACTGAATGGGTGTGGCTTTCTGACTTCGTGCCCATGAAAACAAACAAACAAAAAACCCCATGCATCCCTTTGTGATAAAATCCACTTAAAAGGTCTGTGCCCTTAGGTATATATGTATAAAGAGTAGTACTATACAAAAAAAAAAGTAAGGCCTGTGGTTTTTCCACATAAATCACCCAGGAATTTTCCCTGGCTGTGAGGAATCACATCCTTGGTCTTTCTCTTGCTAGAAGGCAGCAAGAGCAACTCTCATGTCTGCTGATGAACCAAAATACGGAAATTAGTGATCACACTTCCTGTGAATAGATACTAGAAAGAAAGAATCTGAATCTGTGATAAATTTCAGTGGTGTGTCTTTAAGATGTAGTTCATTTTTATATTTAAAAAAAAATAATCAGACTATTTATTTTCAAATTTGTAGTATATGTGTTAAGTTAATGTTTATTTCATATATTTTAGAAATGAGTGTTTTAAGCAGACCAGTAGTGTGGAAGCTGCTGACACGGGAGGAGGGGGAGAGGTTTAATCCAGCTGGAATGTGGCCCTCGGGAGTGTAGCTGCAGGTAGCTTTTGGTTTGCTCGTTATCTGCTGAACCCGGTCCTTGGCTTCTCAGGGATTGCAAAAGTATGGGTTCAGAAAATTCTGGTTTGGTGTATGAGTAAAGACTTCAAGGGGTTAGAGTGATGCTGCAACACAACGCAAGGTCAGTTATTGCTTTGGAGATAGCGTGTCTGGTGTTGAATAAAGCTACCGGGATTGAGATTGTCTCTGACCATTGTTCTGTGTAACAGCTAAATCTGTTAAACAAAGTGGGAATGTAGCTTCTGTACTTTTTGTTGTAAAAGCAGAAAATTTATTCTTAGCGGGGGGATCTAACTAATACACAAACTTACGCATTGATAATTGGTTTATGCTTCAGTTTTTAGAACAGTAAAATTAATTTCTGAAGTGAGCTATTGCAGTGTTTGGTCACGCTGGCTGACAAGGCAAATCTTGGCTGTTACATCTGCTGTTTGGATCTTTATCAAAATAGCGGTGCATGTTGCAAGATTGGGTCATTCCGGTGATGTTCACACACGCCTGTTTAAACACCACGGGGGTGTGTAAAAGGTTGCACAGAACCTGGGGCAAAAATTAAACTTGAGACCCACTCCACCATTTTAATGCAAGATATGTATTTGCCTAACAAGTGGGTGTTTTCTTTGAAGTCTCAGACATATCTGAAAGCAAACTGTGTAGTTCCCTGCTCACTGATGGTATTGCTTGGTACTCGTATTACAAGGTATGTGATCACTGGTTTTGCATCTTGAGAGGGTCACGGACAATACGCTATTTGGGATAGCTCTGCAATGTATTTTTGATGCAACATCTCAAAATAAATATAACCTGCATTCAAAATATCTTTAAATTTAGTAAGTTATGTAGGAAAATATCAAAAATACCTCTCGTCTCATTGGCCATAAAGCAGCGTAAAGAAAATACTTGCTGTCACTGTAGCTTGTGCAGCATCTTCATGTTTCCATCAATAAACAAAAAAAGTGAGATTGTGAAGAAATTAATGTGCACGTCTATAATCACTGTGTAAGTTAAATCACCAAATCACAGAATGGTTTGGGTTGGAAGGGACCTTAAAGCCCACCCAGTTCCAACCCCCTGCCATGGGCAGGGACGCCTGCCACCAGAGCAGGTTGCCCAAAGCCCCATCCAGCCTGGCCTTGAACACCTCGAGGGATGGGGCATCCACAGCTTCTCTGGGCAACCTGGGCCAGGGCCTCACTACCCTCATGGGCACAATCTAAATCTCCCCTCTTTTAGTTTAAAGCCATTGCTCCTTGTCCTATCCCTACTCTCCCTGACAAAGAGCCCCTCCCCAGCTTTCCTGTAGGCCTCCTTCAGGCACTGGAAGGCTGCTGTAAGGTCATTTAACTGTATTTTTCTGTGACTTATTACTGTTTGCTGTTGAACCAGCTTTGGTAACCAGTTGCCAAAATGACTCTGTTTTCACCCTGAGCCCTGTAATCTGCTGCTCCCAGCAGAGCTGCCGTTCCACGTGCAAACAGCCTGCTGCTTTTGTGCCCTTTGCAGGCTTCGGTAAAGCTGCATGTTGGGGAGTGAGTGGGGGATGAGGGACACCCTCCTTTTAAAAAGTTTTTTTTTTCCTCTACACAGGGAAAAGTGCTGGCTGATTTTCTTTATAAAGGGCATTAATAAGTTCTTCTAGTTCTTCTCTCGCTATACGTGACTTCACAGGGTGCTGTGGGTGGCCCAGTGACACTGATGACCCCGAGCAGCGCAGCTGAGTTAATCAGCGACTCTGGGGCTGCTCTGTGTAGCTTTGCTTAATCACAGAGGCATTCGTCTTAGCACGTAATGGGGGAGATGGACATCGCTGTTGTCTTATATAAGGATCGCCCAGTCTCAGGCAGCTTCTCATCAGGGTAACTGTTCGTCTGAGCAGAGAGGCACTCAAGGTTTTGGACAGTAATGAAAAGATCGAATCTTTTGCTGAGAAGCCTTGCAATGGGTGTAGCTTACAGTATCAGAGGGTGAGTCTGTGTGCGCTCTGTGGTTTTGTGCTTAAGGATATTGAGAAGGAATGTAGACTTTTTCTAACTTTGTCGATTTTGAGTAGCAGTAGGTGAGTAATTATGTCACTCACAGACTTCCTCAAGCTGTTGCAGAGGAGGATGTCTTGTGCTGGGACAGAGATACTAATGCATAATTTTGCTTTACAAACGTGCATCCTAGCAAATAATTTCCTCATTTGAGTGTTGACAAGTTTCTCAGTCAAGAAGTAAATTTGTTGGTTATCTATAATATAAATTTAGCAGACATATTTGGTTAATCAATATATTTATTTTGTGTTGATTTAAAATGCATCGCATTAAAATCATGCTGCTGAGAGGGCATCCACTTTCTTGGAGGTTACTTTTTGTGAGAGCAGGTAGGATTCTCAAAGAGGAAAACAGCAGAGTTTGAGCCTTACTTCCTTTTTTCAGTCTTAGCCTCGTCCCCATTGATTTTTGGTTTGGTTTTGGGGAGTCGGGTAAGGTTGTTTTTTGTTGGTGGTGTTTGTTTGTTTTGTGTTTGTTTTTTTAAGTTTGTTTCTTTTGGTAGAGCATGATTTTGCTTTGTTGTGACTCTTCTTCATATCTAGTGCATAAAACATTCAATTTAATGGGGTTGAAGTTGAGATCTTGAAGAACTTACAGCATAACTACCTACAGTCAATACTTGCATGCTTTCCATGCATTTACACAGCGATTTGCATAAAGAGGTGATGATTAAAAAGATCCCTATGGTGAAGTAACTCTTCTGTGCCCTTGTTAATGGAGAGGAATAGGTAACATAAAGCTTAGATTTAGACTCCTTTTGAATTATCCTTGTATGAGTATAGTAGTACTCTTAGATATCTTGTAGTCTACTACAAAGTAGTACTTTGATATCTTATTTATCAGGAGTCTAACAGATGGCCTCCAGGGGTCCCTTCCAACCTCAGCCATTCTGTGTTTTGAGGCCAGGAGCTGCAAGTGGACTTGGAGCCCTTGCACATGTATCATCAGGATACACAACCCTTCTCACCCGTTAATTACCTGAAATCATTCATTTATGGAAAACTTCTTTGCCTCTACCCCAGAGAAGTCAGATGTAGTCGTATTATGGTGGTGATGATGTCACTTTGGAAAGTCCTGAATTGAAGTACATCTTTTAGAAGAAAAACCATTTTCAGTTCCCTCTCAGGAATCAACAGTAGCTTGACAAGTTGATTAATACGTTTTATTGATAATTGCCTTCGCCATTTAAAAAATGTTCTTTTTCAGCGCTCTGCGTACCTACTTTTTCTGGCTTCTGGTTCCTGGATGTGGTTGTATCTATTACCAGGATTCAGTTCCTGTATTGCTCCTGTAAACTATGTAATTCTTTTTGCTGTTGGTTTTGCGGCTCTTTGTCTAGGCTAGGACACCTGCAGGACTCCTGAATCGAGTACTGTGAGCAGAGTATTCCAGCAGTTCTCACCCAAGTGTCGGATACCAAACCAACACAATCTCATTCTTTTCCACAGAACCTTGCTTTGTTTGTTCATTCAAGGACTGCACAAAGTATTGCCATCAGCGTGTTAATGCAGAGCTCCTGCTCCAAAATTCAGAACCATTATCCCAGGGTCATTCTGCCAAAGACAAAGCAGCCATCCTGCAAGCATGCCCTCCGCTTTTGGTTATTAAATATATCCTCCTGTGCTAGGCTGCACTGACATACATACCTGATTGTGCCCAGTTTACTAAACAGTGCAGTGGCATAAATATTCCACCAAGCTTTTGTCTTATACTGATTTTATCAGCAATAATTGTATTGTTTCTGCCAGACTTTTTTCAGGGAGAATATTTTTCTGATTGAAGAATATTGAGCTGTTTACACTTTCTTTTGGTAAGAAACAAATTGAATTTCGTTTTGTTTTGGACTGCAATTCCAGCAGCAGGAAAAACAATCTGTTCTGATGTGAAAAGTCTCTTTGAGTAGAAATTTTCTTGATTTATTTAGAATGGCTAAAATGCCATTTCTGAGCTACCTGTTATATGAAAATAATATAAAATCAGATTAATAAAAATGCTGGTCCTGATTTTTATTATTTTTTTTGGTCCTTCTAATAGTGAGGCTACTGAAGCACTGAAGTAGATCACATTAGGGGTCCCTCCCTGGGAGCTCCCCACGGCTCAAGCATGTTACACTGCTGGCTCTGGTGCTCTGTGGCATTGCCTGATCAGCACAGGAGAGAAATAAAGCAGAGGAAGAGTTTGCTGAGTGTTACAAAGTTCTGGTAGAGGTGTGCCTCTTTGTCCCCAAGGGAAAAGCCCTTCCTATAACAGAGGTCGTCAGTCTCCACATCTGGAGATTTTTTAAAACAATTTAGGCACTGACCTATAATGATTTCAGATGTTCATCTGGGGATGAAGATGTGATCTTAACACACATCCACTGCTGGAAATCTTTGTCTGTCAGCAGCACTTGTGATTTACTTGAAGTCACTAACTTATATTTCCTGTGTTGTTCTACTTTTATGGATTAAATCATCATTTGATGTCATATCAGATATTTTATGGAAGCCTAAGCACATGGTATTGCTACATGTCAAATCTCTGTCAGCAAAACATTTAAACAAAAAAACTCATTTAAACAATTAGTTTTTGAATTAGTTTTGAGATTCCTGTTCTGTTTAATCAAGGGATATTTCAGCTGTTCCGTTATAATTAGGACACTATGGTTGCAATAGTTCTCTCTTTCATTACTGTTGTTCTTGCACAGTGTTTACCCAACGCTAGTTTTCTCCCAAACTATTAGAGCTGCCCCAGTATTTGAAGTTTTATCAAAAATCAGCATCACCTACCCAGACTTGATTCCCATCTCTCTTAAAACTTAAACTTAAAACATAGACTGCATGCATAGGGAAAATTCTTTTTTTAAAAAAAAAAAAAGCGATATCTTCTCTTTACTCTTTAATATAGTTCATAGCTACTATAGGAACATAAAGTATTTCATCATCACTGTTATTGAGAAATTTCACTTGGTGGTTGCTCAAATATAAAATCAAAATATGTATTGAGTAATTTGTCTCTTTCAGATGACTGTTGGTAATGTGCTCTTTCATTAATGAGCACGGCAAATACAATTTTTAGGATTCAGGTTGCTCACAAAGTGCTTAAAAATAATAACTCTGACTTTACTGTCGTGGTTTTTAAGTTATGTTCTTTACAGGATGAGTTTTCTACTGAATTTATAACCTTCACTGTAAACTTGTTTTATGTTTTTGTTCCCCCTGTGCGTACATTACTATGGGTATATTTGTAAGCACCTTCACTTTGCTACTAAACTGTCTGCAGCAAGGGTGTTTTCCCCCCCCTTTTTTTTCTTTCTTTAAACAGTATTCCATCTTTCATTTTTGATTTGCATCTCCTAGGTATTTTTTTGAATGATTCTCATTATCATCTTTTGCTTTTGAATAATTTCTTTCTGGAGTGATTAACTTCAAGTTTCTGATCTTGGGCCTTTCCCAGCACTTTGTTTTATTGGTTTTTCTTGTTAGTACATGACACGCTCGTAAGCTTGTGATCACCAGAACAGCTACTGAGATCTAGGATACATTTCTTTGCAGGTCTCAGGTTGGCTGTAAGAGAGTTTCCCAAGCAGTGGCTTTTTTTTTTCTTTTCCCCATTTGGTAGCTTGGGAATACCAGCCTAACATAATGTTACAGTTTTATTAACACAGAAGGGATGCTCTGCATCCCATTTCAGAACAACCTCCCTTCTCCAATTAGCTATTTCTCATTTTGTGTTGCTGCTTTTTAAATCTAGAGAGTCTGGATTTATTTAGCATCTGCCCATGGTAGAGGAAAACTGAGTTATAGGCTACTTAGAGAAACTGAGCACGTACAGGTCCATGGGCCCTGACAGGAAATCTGCTGAGTGTACTGAGGCAGCTGGCTGATGTTATTACAGGGCTGCTTTCTGTCTTCCTCTGAAAGGTAATGATAATTGGGAGAGGACCTTAATAACTAGGAAGACAAATGCCGCAACCATCTTCTGAAAAATCAAGAACCTTTGGGAACACAGGCCAGTCATCTTTACCTCAGTCTCTGGGAAGATTATGGAGCAAGTCCTTGTGGAAGCCATTTCCAGGCACGTGGAGGGCAAGAGACAGCTGTTGTAGATTTACCAAAGGCAAATTGTGCTTTCCCAACCAGATAGCTTTTCTGTCATGAGATGGGGAGCTCTGTGAACAAGGAAGGAGCAAAAGGTGGTGTTAGTGAACTTAATCTCCTAGAATATTCTCACAGTCAAGTTTGAAAAAATGTTGTCTGGACAGGTAAGTGACAAGGTAGATGAAAAACTGGACTGCAGGGCTCAAAGTCAATAGGTAGTCAAGTGGACGCCAGGTGCAAGTGGTATTCCTCGGGGATTGATACTGTTCGATGTCTTCATCTAGGGTGTGGACAATGGGATAGAACACATCCTTGTCATTTGGGGGGGATGACACTAAATCTGGGATGTTCATACACTGGAGAGCAGGGCTGCCAGTCAGAGGGACCTCAACGAGGAGGCAGAACGTGCTGACAGAAGTGTCAGGAAATTCAGAGAAGGCAAATGCAAAGCTATACACCTGCGGTGGGGCAGCCCCTGCAGTGATGCAGTCTGGGGACGGGTGGCCTGGGAGCAGCTCTGCAGAAAAGGAGCTGGGGAAGTTGAGAGCAAGCTCAGCATAAGTCAGCGTGGCTCTTTGCATTAATGAAGGCTGGCTCATATAAGGAAGGGCACAGTAAGCAGCTTGGGGGAAGTGGCTATGCCCCTTTTCTTTTGGGTACCTGGTTTAAAATTTAAAATAAAAATGAAGAAGGCCTTTTGCAGGTGCTGCATGCATCAGGGGAAATTAGACGTAAAAGGAAAAAAAACAACATGGCATTGGTTATGCATGGAGCAGGTTGCGTGGAGAGGCTGTGCAAACTCTGTTGGAGATTTTCAAAAATGCAGATGGACAAGACCGAGCAAGCTGCTCTAACTTGGAAATTGGCTCTACTTCAAACAGAAATTGGACTAGGTGCTCTCCAGAGGTGCCTTACTGCCTAAATTTGTTCTGTGATTCCGTGATGGGAGAATGAATGCTGCTCTCCTACGTCCACCTGCATGAGCATGCTTTCCAGTCTTAGCAAGGAAACAGCAGCCACTAGTTTTATTGCTCTCCTGTTAGTGTTTGTAGGAATTAAGTAGCTAACTTTCCAGAGTAGGATTAGTGCATGTGAAATACACAGTGCTCAAGTTAAATGCCCTTTTCAGTTAAAACTCAAATTAGTTAGTGAGAAGATTGCCATCCTGCTCTTTCTGAAGCACCTGCGGAGAAAGCAAAGAGGAATGGGGCATGCTGTGTCAGCTATGGATGTGGGAAAACTGCAATTAGAGGAAAAGATCCTAACTAAAATTAGATCATACAGCTTTCAGAAATGTTCCATATTTCACTAGTGTTAGATCTATGCAAGTTAGTAAGCAGTCATACGGCTTCTTAGAAAGTGGGGGAACCCCTGACAGTGGGGAGCGAGACCCTCCTTTAGCCTCTTCCAGGCAGGTACCGGCCGGAGCGATCCAGAAGGCTGATTGCTTGTGCGTTGCTACCTTGAGCTCTCTCATTTGTGCGTGTTGTGCAGAGTTATGAACGACAGCTGAAATTTTGGCGTTGTATCCCAGCGTTAGCCATGTTGCTTGTTCTTGGTGAAGGGAGGCTCTTGATGCCTGAGGAACTAGTACTAGGTGTTCACATACTGCAGCTGTGTGTGCTTGGGTGTCTTACAAATGTTTCATGGGTACAGTTCTTATTTGATAACAAAAATTTAAATTCAGATAGGACATCTAGTAGCCAGGCACCACAGAAATGTTTCTGAATATTTAAAGGGGAAGGGAAAAAGTTGATGGCAATGCTGATTTGTTCCTTTTTTTTTTTTTTGTGGTTAGGAGGACATGAGGCAGCAAAGTTGATCCTTTATTCTTTGAGGGCAGTGGAATTGGGCATAAAATCTCTTGAAGCCAAAGTGAGTCAAGCCCCCAGATATCACTTTTACAAGGAATTAATGTAGCCATTGTGAGCAGGCAACCATTTTAGGACTATCGGTTCTGCAGTTAGAACTGCTGTCAGACTCTAGCCCTTACTGGTAGGAGTGTAGAACAAAAAATATAGACTTAATTGTAAAAACACCTGAAATTATATTTGTAAACAACATCCAACAGTTTTGAAATGGTGTGTTAAGATTACTCATATTGTTTGTGCATATCCTATAAATCCAAGTAACATGAAATGTGATAGGAAAGTGTCTGGGATTCTCTAAGATTTTACTTGTTCTGTTATTGACCAGGGAATTGCCAGGAGAATCTTTCTGGTGAATAAGTGAAGAAAAATCCAGTGTCAAAAGTACTTGCTGTCTTTATGTCTGCCCTCTTTAATTAGCATTTGATTTTGCTGCATTCAACTTCTTGTACAGTGGATCCACTAACATATTCCCGTTTGGACTTGCTTATGTTCATTTTAATTTTGATCTTCAGTACTATTTGTTGGAATAAAGGAATATGATAAATAAATGGTTTCTTTATAATTTGTTCACTATTCATTATGGATGTTGTCAGAGAACATCTCTTTGAAGAAAGTAACTGAGACCTGACTACATTTATGAAAACGCATACCCTGCTGGCATTATATCATTAACCAAGCTGTCAGTAACGGCTCGTTTTCCTTATGGTAACAGAATGAATAATTGTGGTGCAGTTAGCGTCTGTAAGTTTTAGAGGACAGCTAGAAATGTGGTGTAGACTTTATTGATGATACTTTATGGCTTGTTTTATGTGGAAGGTCAAACTATTGAAGTGATTTTTTTTTTCTGGATTTAACTTTTGTGAGCATGATCTAGTACTAAACCAGCGGACTTCTTAATATGAGTTGTAGGGGACTGACTTAGTCTTAGCTACTTAGTCTTTCAATGATGCTTTGGTTGTGTTTATAGGAAAAGAAAGAAAAATATATTGCAGGGAGAGAAAGCAGAGAAACCTTGAAGTGCTTCAGGCTGTTAGGTAGAAGGAGCTATTGCTTTGTGTGGTTTGCGAGGGTGGAAGTATGTGGGTATCCTGTGTGTCTGGCTGTCCCCTTTTGTCCTTGGGCGACATCTCTGTACTATGTGACAGTACATGGTTCATGGATCACTGAAAAGTGGTTGTTTTCTCCTTTTCTGTTTACAGGGTGGATCACCTGTACACATTTTTTGTTCAGTGGTCACCAGAAATATATGGGAAGGATGCCAAAGAGCAAGGTTTTGTTGTGGTAGAAAAGGAAGAGCTTGATATGATAGACAACTTCTTCAGTGAGCCAACTACTAAAAGCTGGGAGGTGAGTGCTTTCCGTGAAGCATGTTTGTATCAAGTGTGCATCCTGTTACAAATCTCAGCACTTGCTCTCTTAATGATTTTATGATGTTTCTTTATAACGTTTGTTGCTTCTGGTAGAAGCCTTCTCAAGGCAGCTGTCTCACAAATGTACTCATATTCCTTCAGTACTCCTTTCTTCTCTCCCCAGAAATGGCAGGCAAACAGCTAACAGTTTTCTGGCTTGCAACTAGTAGAAGTTATGTAAATATTTTGGTTATGTTATGTTAGCCATTTGCAAAGCTATACAGGCACATGTTGTATGTGTTGCTAAATTCATACTGTATTTATATGCTACTAATAAATTGTCCAAAAAGCATACATGCATGTGAACACCAGCACAGTTTGAACACCAACTTGGTGCTCCTTGAAATGGATTGGTGTGTGATGTTGTTGTTATACCAGACCCTTGCTTCTTAGGTGCACACGGTAGTTTAAATGTTAGCTGTAAGATGGATAGGTTTTATACTCAGACTTTGGCTTTTTCATCTGGGAGCTTTTGCTGTCGGTTTTAACTACTTGGTGTGCATGTGTTTGCTACCTGTCTGTTTCTCATGCATATAAAATCTAGTTTCTAGGGAAAATAAGCTTGTGTATGTTTTTCTAATGATATTTATGAACCCTGAAGCACTTGCTGTGCTACAGATGTGTGATAAGTTTAAAAAAAAAAAAACAAACATAATTTCCTAAATGGGAAGTAGCTTGATGGTGATTTTTAAAGTGATCTGATTATTTGTCTTAAACTTGTTCAAAAAATTCTACTGCCCTGTTTTTTAAGCATTTCTGTTTTCAAAGTATGCTAAAAAAACAGAACTCAGGAATGGAGCTTGTCATTCGAAATGTAGCAGCAGCATCTCTGATCCTAAATAGCTTTTATTTTTACAGTTTTGTGGTTTCTTGATGGTGCTTTGTGAACTGCAGGATGGAAAAAAAAAAAGTCTTCAGTCCTTGTTTTGTTCAGAGCTGAGTGCAGTCATATATTACATTTGATTTCACTCATCGGTTGCTATTTGTATGTCCTTTAAATTCAAAATGAAGGGGAAGGACTAATGATCCAAAGAACAAATGTGGGAGGGATCCAGCTGCACCGGGAGCCTGTCTCTCATTGTTTTATTTAAATATGTATTGGGGGAAGAATTGGCTGGAAATCGTTTTAAGGTGTGTCTCTTTTGTTTGTAACATATTCAGGCTTTACAAAATCATCGTAGGACTGCCAGGAAATCCCTGGTGAAAGCCCAAATTTGGGCATGATTACTGTGATACTTTCACTCTCCCTTTTGGGGAAACAGAAAGTGTGATTGTAGAGAAGCATATAAGCAATTTTATCAAAGTGTGTCATGGGCAGTGGCTGTCTGTCATACTCGTGGGCAGGAGCTCTTGCCGCTGGAGCACAGAAGTACAGTAGATACTGCAAAATAAACTGGTAGATGATGAAAAGGCAACAAATGTCATTGAATATTCAAATTCTTTACTGTGCTAGACCTGACCAGGAGGAACCTTCAGTGAAGGTATGTTGAACTATGTCCCTATTTAAACAGCATGGATCTGCTCCAGCACTTCTATCTTAGTAAAAAAACGTACGCTGTTCTCAGATGAACTTTACACAGACTATTTCTGCCTCAGGTAGCTTGCTTTCTCCTTCCCATAAAATCTTTACAAGATGCTGTCGATCCAGTTCCTGTAGTTGTTGATTCTTTTCATTTGCTTTTGCGTGGTCTGTAAATATCTGATTTTGCATCTCACTCTTTTTGCAATTCTTGAGTGTGAAGTTGCTGCAAATGTGTGCTTCAGTTACAGCGAAAAGAGCTGCATTTAGAGACTAAACAGGCATCTGCAGGGAAGAGGGAGCTTTGTGTGTGTTTGGAGTTGGATTGCAGTTTACAACTGAGTTAATAGTTCTGTGGTTGCCAGTATCTGTAAGTTTGGTTGCGTTTTCCCACAGGTACCTGTTGCTGTTGATTTACTGTGATGCTCCACCCCCCAGCCACCAGGAAGCCTAGAGAACAGTCTTTGTAAGAGGAGTTTAGGTACTTCTGATTTAAAATGAAAAAAAAATATATATATTCAATTTAAAACTAATAATGGCCCAGGAGATTAGGAGGGAAGAAGAAACATTCATGAGGTGGAGAAAGAACAGGGCTACAAGCAGAAAGACCCATTTTCCTTTAATAGTTTGAGGAGGGGGGGTTGTTTTGTGGTGGTTTGTTTCTGTGCTTGTTTGTTTTAAGTTGGCCTAATTTTGCAGTGCAAGCCTTCGGTGAAATTGGCCATGTGAGAAATGCTCTAACAGAGGGTTCCCTCCCATCTCTGAAGGGCCCAGGACTGGCTGAGCCTGGGCTGGAGGGTCAGGATGCGGCTGCACGGCTCTTCCAGCACCACGGGCAGAAATACCAGCGCTGCCTGGCTTCACGGGGGCACCTAACTTTAATCGTGCAGGCTGGGTTTTGTCCTCTTTTCCGAACCCCTGACGTGGATGTTGAGGCACCGGTGGATGAACGTGGGCTGGACGGAGCGAGCTCAGCGGAGGTGTCGCTCTTGTCCCCCTGGAGCTGCTCGGCGTGGCTGGCAAACCAGGGCTTCATCCTCCCCACAGCAAGCTCCTCACAAGTCCTGGTCCTACTGGAAAGCCCCCTCTGTGCTTTGTGGTGTGGCTAAACCTGCGCCTGGGGTTTGTCCGCTACATTTCCTTCTCCCGCCCCCCACGGGGCAGGTGTGCGTAGGGCCTCCGGGCGTTTTTGGCAGTTGGCAGCTCCTGCAAGTTCCAGCAGCGGTGGCGAAGGTGTGGGGGGGGTTGTGCAAGTTTAATCCTTGGGTGCAGTGAAAGATGTTTAGAAGCAGCGTTAGTAGGAAGGTATGTGGAAGCCCCACAGAGCGCTCCTCAGCCACATTTTGAGGTTCCTATTCCAAGATAACTCTTGTGGTAACAAGATCGTGGAAGGAAGGTGATTTAAGGGTTCCCGGTTGTTTTCTAGCTAAGGCTCCTTCCTTCCTCTTTTTTTCTCGTCAGCCCCATCTCTGAGCCCTTGCTGCTGCTTCCTGTTTGCCATGGTGGCACCGGGCCCTAAACCCAGCCAAAACCCCACGGCTGTGTGCAGCGTGCCTCATCTCACCTCGCCTGCAGCCCCGTGAGGTGCACTGGAGGATCAGCAGCTTTCCCTCTTGCCCAGGCCCCGTTTTGGCACCTGTGGCCTGCCCAGGCTGCACGTGGCTCAGAGCGTGTCCCCGTCTCTCTAAGCACGTTGTAGGCTGCTGTGTACTTCTACAAACCGGGGGGTTAAACGTATGGACTTGCCTTCTCGTTTTGTTTTCAGCTTTACAGGAAAAGGTCACGTGTGGCCTACCTCTAGTTGTGGGAGAGAAGCCTGTGCTTCTGTTTCACAAGTATTCGGATTCACACCTGAGAAGTGTAAATATTGACTGACCTTTTAAAATATTATCATGTGTTCTCCACACGATTTCTTAAGAAAATGGGTAAATAAAAGTTTTCTAAGAGTTGTTTGATTATTTTCAACAAAGAATGTTATAAAGACCTTGACTATTCCGAAAATGAGTATTTTAAAAAACTTGGAAAAACTGGATGCTCAGATTTTTACTCAGTACATTTCTGGCATGATATAACCGCAAAATATCTGTTAAAGTTGATTTATGTTTGTAGCTCTTTGCAATATTGCATCTGTTTGAGCTTGTATATACAAATGGAGAAGAAAAAAAAAAAAAACAACCACAGGAAAAAGCTGGTGGTTTGGAAAAAAAGGGAAGTGAAATTTTAAACTTTTTCATATTCTCATGCATTAGCACCTGAGAAAATAATATTTTCAAGTAGCTGCATGAGAGAAAACAAAGAAGTTTGTGTCCTCATTTAGATTCCCACAAGGAGAAGATGTGTGCAGCGTGCCTTGGAAGTCGGTGCGCTTTAGCCTTCAAACTTGGGACCAAGTATGTCTGAGACTGACCACGTGCTGTCACCTGCTCACCTCCGTGTTTATTAATCCCAAAGGACCCCACAGTAGTGGGTGGTCCCTGGGGTGTGCAGACGTTCTGACCGTGCTAGCCATGCTGTCTCGTACCTTGCCATTTGAGAATTTCCTTACTAAGGTTGCCTGTGCTGGATGTAACCATTCTATACAGTGGTTTTGTTTCATGCAGTATGACAGAAAATGAGTATGTTGCTTAATTAATTTGCTTCAGTGAAGGACTGACAGAATAAGAGCTGTTTTTCAGTTTGGACCCTTGTTCTCTCGCCTCAGATCATTACTGTAGAAGAAGCAAAACGGCGCAAGAGTGTTTGCAGTTACTATGAAGAAGAAGAAGATGATACTTTACCTGTCTTAAAGCATCACAGCGCACTCCTGGAGAATATGCACATAGAGCAGGTATGGCTGGAAGAAATGCAAGTTACCTTATTAGGTCTGGTGCTGTCTTTGCTGAGTGTGGGTCATTCTACTTTCTGGAGGTGATATTGATGCTTTTTAAGAGTTTGGAAGATTCGTGCAATGTCCTGCTTGCTGCAGCACTGGCTCACCTAAAAAAAACTTATGTGGAGTTTGAGTTGTGATACAGAGGACTGGTAGCTTTTTCAGTGCTTGGAGAGGGGGGTGCCAGTTTTGAAAACTCTTTTACAAGTGATGTGAGTGCAGTCAGCTGAGCTTGGAGTACAAGGCCATGTGCATGTGGTTGAGGTGTTAACCTGATGGCATCAGCTGCTACCTCAGCAGCATTTTTTTGGATTCAGAAGCCACAGCAGAGAGGGAATTGTCTGTAAGACACTACCCCTGATCTAACCTGTTGAATATGTAACTGTTTCTCCTTGTTCACTGCCCAGCTTGCCCAGCGCTTGCCTGCAAGAGTGCAGGGATATCCCTGGCGGCTTGCATATAGCACACTGGAGCACGGGACTAGCCTGAAGACTCTGTACCGTAAATCAGCATCTCTTGACAGTCCGGTTCTCCTTGTCATCAAGGATATGGACAACCAGGTAAGGAGTGCTTGTGGTGCAGGGGTTGGACTGAAAGGGCAACATTGTTTAAAACAAAACATGATGAAGTGCTAACCATGCTGTGTTACTGAAGTAACATCACACTGCAAGAAGGCCTTGGTGTTTTCTTTTATTTATTCTATTTATATTTTCTACTGCTTATAATAAGCTTACAGGCAGGAAACTTACATCAGCACTAATAGAAACAAAACCCCATAGTTCCATAAATACAAGTGCTCCTTTTAATAGTGCCCATGGAAGTATCTTCCCTAGGTAACTCAGTTAACGAGCTCTCACAAATAATGGAGGTCTAGTATTTCACTAGCTCCTAGAGGTGTCATTCCTGTTGCCATGTGTCTTTTAAATTGAAGGATACAGAAGATTTGCAGGACTACTTGCTCAATTGGTGTATTGCACTAGTTGCTTCTTCCAACATGAAACACCAGCTCAGAATGAAATACCAGAAAGTATTTTGAATTTATTTTTCTTGAATTTTGCAGTTCTCGAAAACAGATTAATCCTTTTATTCTGACAGATTTTTGGAGCATATGCTACACATCCCTTCAGGTTTAGTGACCACTACTATGGCACTGGTGAAACATTCCTCTACACATTCAGTCCAAATTTCAAGGTAAGTGCTGTTCGATTTCTCAGATTATTTTGTTGGATACCACATCTGAAACATTTATGAGAAAATTTTACGAAGGCAGCATATTTGAGTTTAGAAGATGTGCCAGCTGTTGATGAACGCAGTTAATCATTCATTGTCTCAGTGCAATCCTTTAAACAAAAATGGCTGTAATTTTCTGAAGTGCTGAGAGGACAGTCTCTGAGGGTAAGCAGAGGGCTTCAAGTTGATTGAGGGGCTGAAGTAGGGAGAAGTAAGGAGTCAAAGACTCACCTTGGAAGGCAGTGATATCAGGAGTAGCATATAATTTCATGCATGCTTAGGATCACAGTGATGACAAGCTAGAGATGAGAGTGCCACTGAAATACCCCTTCATGTCCATAGCTTGTATTTTTCAGTATTGAATACATTGGCCATTTTTAACAGAATGCCTGTTGATTTAAAGATGCAAGTAGAATTTTAAAAATTACTAGGGTGTCTTGTTCCTAGTTTAAATACCTGTTGTTCCTTTTCTTTCTACCTCTTCTTTCTCCCCCTTCAAAAAGAAAATAAAAATTAAAAATGACCGCACCAAAAATACCTTCTAGGAAGTCAGTCCCCAGTAGTTTTAGAGTGCCAGTATCCTCACAATCCAAGTGTATTTGTTTCCTCCCGCCCCCAGGTATTCAAATGGAGCGGGGAGAATACCTACTTCATCAATGGAGACATGACCTCCCTGGAACTTGGAGGTGGAGGGTGAGCAAATGTTTGGTTTTCAAATTGCATGGCTAGCTTTATTTTATCTTTTAATGAGAATAGAGACAATGGTAGTTGCAAGAAAAACTAATCAGCAAAATGGCTGAACTTAATTCTAGTAAACTGTTTAGGACAGATACCTCAGCAATCTGATTTCTGTTACAGACATAGAGCAATCTCCATTGCTTAGAGAGCAACTGATGTTGGGCAAGTAATCTTTTTTGGGGGGAGGGAGGTTGACAAAACCAGATGTTTTGGATAGATACGCTGCTCATTGCTGAAGAGGTTTGCCGCTGGAAGATAATCTGTAATGGCAGTTTTGCCATAAACTTCCAGGGTTTCTCACATGGTCCTTGTTAAATGGTTGTTATTCTGTTGCTCCGTAGAACAAGGATGCAGACAGTGCTTAATTAGATCCTAAATTTCAGAAGTCAGTGGGTATGAAATCAAGGACTATGGCCATGCAACTAACTGAAGCTGACAGCAGGCTGCACCATGTGACATCTGGCCATGGTTTGCATTGGGGGTGCATAAACACCTCTCCTCCTAAACTAGGAAGGAGCCACATCCACAGCCAAAGTGCTGGGGAGGTGTTCCTGATGCCTGCGCCGTGGGGCAGTTGGGCCTCGGCCATGCCCGAGAGGCTGCTCGCCAGCAGCAGCCAGAGCCGGTGGCGCTGAAGGTGTGCGCTCAAGGCTCTGTTCTGCTGCGATAGCTGGTATGAACAAAGCCAAGCTTACCTGGAAGTGCTTTGCCAGGGTTAAGCCCTTCATGCTCAGTCCCAGCGGTTTTCAGAATTGCCTTGGTTCTTCCGTATCGCTCCTCTGTAGCTTCCAGTTTTATGTAACTGTGACGTATGACTTGAAACCTGATGTGTGTTTCCTTTATAGTGGCCGGTTTGGCTTATGGTTAGATGCAGATTTGTATCACGGGCGAAGCAACTCCTGCAGCACCTTCAATAATGACATCTTATCTAAGAAAGAAGATTTCATAATACAGGATGTAGAAGTATGGACATTTGAATGAAGTGCTTACTGACTGCCTTAAGGACTGGATCCATTAGGCACTTAAAAAATAGAAGGTGCGGGCTGCCTCACGTTACACGCTTTTTTCTCAAGTTGTACCAGAGCATGACTACGCAAAAAATAACCAAGGAAAAACAGAGCTGGTTCTGAGAGGCAGTAGGAGACAGAACAATAAAAGACCAGAGGCGTTTTTTACTCCCTCCTCCAACATTCCTCCATCAGCGATATGATGCTTATGATAACGTTCATGGTGTATAAATTGAAAACTTCTGTAACTGTGAAAAAGATACTGTGGGGAAACTATAATTGTCTAGTACATTCCATGTGTATTTATGTTCAGTGTACAAATGCTAACCAAAAATAAAAGGTTACTTCACCAAAATCTACAGCATACTGTTTGCCATGGAAAAGAATCAGAAGTAGGTGTACACAGCACTTAAGGGAACATGTTTTTAAAGTCTTTTTATTTATTGTTCTTGTATAGTAGATTTTTTTTGTGAATGTATTAGGTATGATTTTTTCTTTTTTTTTTTTTAATGTTTCAGACCTCAATTTGATAAATAATTTCTATTCAGGTAGGTTTCTTAGGCATTGGCATTTATTCTGAATCAATTTCTTTGATTTCTGGAGTTAATTTTTATATTTTTATTTTGTACATGAGATTTGGTTTTCATTTTACCCTAATAAGAGGGTTTGTTTTCTGGCAGAAACACTTGAGTGCATAATTCTGGTTTTCTCGGAGATGAGGGAGAAGGTGGTTAGTGCTTCTCATTAACTCTGCTGCCACGTTCCTGTTAACAGATTACTGTTTTGGCAGCATATGGAGACACCGGGCAAACTGCCACCTAGTATAGACTGTATCAGCTCTGGTGCAGTCAACAGAATTGGGACAGCATGCTCTGAGCATCTGTCCTAGTGCTATGTAACTGTTTATGAAGGACGTTTCTAAGAGAGGATTGTTTTTCTGTATCACCACCAAATGATTCAAAATAAACCACCCACTGTGCTTTTTTTTTGAGCATTTCTTTACAAATTGAATAACTGCTTTGTTAAGGAGAAAATGCAATCTTAAGATTTAGAGAAGAATGGTATTTCCCTAACAGGCCAGGTCATGTTAGTGTAACAGTTGTTTTCTTAGTAATTAATATATGACTTCCTTCCTGAAAAAGATTTGAAGCAACGGGTTGGCTTAGGATTTGACATGCAAAGAAATTGTCGTCTTTGTTTTCATGAAATAATTGGATAATTTTCTTCTTTCCCCCCTCAACACCAACAAGAGTCAGTGTTACAAAATTAGGCTAAACTCTAAAAAGGTCAGTACTACTAAAATTTTGGCAAGTAGGGAAAGGGTGACAGAGGACTGGCAATCTTCACTGGTTTCTAAAGAATTCTGCTTTCCAGTTAAGCTATGCTTTTATTTACACAATCCAAAGCTGACCGAAACAGACTTTGTGGCTACACTAGAACACTCTCCTGCCGTTAGTCTCGAATGCGGGGTTGTCCTGAGAAAGGCAGGTTTTAGAAATGGTAGTGTGCTTCCATGCATTAAACAGTACAACCTAATTCTAGAATATCATTAATGAAGTAATACAAGTCAATTTAGTTACTGCTCTTCCCTTTTTTTTTTTTAATGTATTTAAAGAAAAAGAAGACAGTGGTTTTCTTTCAAGAGCATTAACAAATCTTAATTCTGCACAGAAATTTCACAGCCTACAACCCATGCTAGATACAGCAAGTCTGTACCATGCTGCACGTAAGCTTTTCACGTTCCCGTCTACGTGGTCTACTACAGCCGTAAATGAATTTACTGGTGATGCTGTAAAATATTTTCCCAGTTGCTAGTAGCGTAATGCTTTGAAGATACCAGAAATATCTACTAGTTTGCTCTTTTTATGGTGGCAGACCACTTACTAGTTTAAAAAAAAAAAAAAACAAAAACAAACAGAAAACAAAACAAAACAGAAAAAACAAATAAAACCCCAACAACCCCATGCCCAAGTTCAGCATTTTCCATACATTTCACTGTTGCTTCTCCAACGTACTCCATTATATTATACTTGTCAGAGCATATCTAAATGCTGTGTTCTATATTCAAAGCAGTGTTGTTCAATCGGAATTCTGTGACCCTTGAAGCTATGAATATTGAATATATGTAATGCAGTGCTATCACAATATTTTCAATAAAGGAATTTATGCATTCAGAAAAGTGTGGCAGATCCTTTCCTTTATTGATCCTTTCCTTTATTCACAGCCCTGAGTACGTTTTTAAAGATGAAAGGATCTAGCTTAAGTAACAGGTTATGCTGACGAATATCGAAGCCTCTCCCCTTGAGAAGAGCATTCCAGCAATATCGTATTTCAGAAACGTGGTAAGAAGCTTTTGTTTTGTTTTGTTTTTTTGTTGGGTGGCATCTCCTCAGATGGGGCCCTGTCGTGCGTTCGTTCCCTCAGGGGCAGGCTGTAGGGAGAGGTGCGGGTGCCCAGCGGTTCTCGTGGCTCTCAGCTGGGGCGATTGACGCCTTTCCTGTTCCTCCTGACCACCCTGTGAGCAGATATCAGAGGTCTGCACACATTTTTGTACATTTTTGTACACACCATTGTTGTATGTGCCCTTTTTATGCTGCCCAAGTGTTTGTGTATTTTTCCTTCCAAGCCAGACAAAGGCATAAAGCTACCTAAGGGCACCGTGTTCCTGGCTTTATTAGCGATTTATGGCGTGGGGACAGGCGGCGTTAAGGAACCGCACACGTGAAGCCGACATTTGGGGGCCGGCGGTGGCTGAGGGGAGGCCGGGCGGGGCCGGCTGCGGCCGCCAGGGGGAGGCCGCGGGCCCGGCGGGGAGGCCCCGCCCCGGCCCTTGGGAGGCGCCCGGCGGAGGCCGAGGAGCCATGGCCGGGGAGGAGGCCGCGGCCGGGGCCGGGGCCGGGCAGCTCGGGGCCGAGGGGAAGGAGCCCGGCAGCGGCGGCCCCGAGGGGCAGCAGTGCGTCTTCTGCAGGATCGCCCGCCGGGAGGAGCCGGGCACCGCGCTGCTGCCCTGCCAGGTGGGCCGACGGGGGGGCGGGGGGGGCTGCCCCTTGGGTCCGTGCCCGCCGAGGGCCCGGCACGGAGCGCTGGGGAGGGCTGGCGTGTGAGGGGAGGGTCTCGCTTGGGCACGGGGGGCTGGGGTCCTCTGTGCTGCCGTGCGGGCAGCCGTGAAACGCTCGTCAAAGGAGCGAGCCCGTCGTTTGTACGCGGTGGCGGCATAGGTAGTCACCGGGCAGCACCTTTCGCTGCCAGGTATTGGGAAATCCTGACCGCAGAAAGTCAACCGAGAGCGCAAAGCATGCTTGTGAGCCTCCTGGGAGGCAGGCTCCCAAGGTACTTTGATGTAGCTGTGGAAAAAACAAATAAATGTATCCTTCAGATTTCTGTCAGGTGTTTCAAACATAATGCTGAGTATCACAGCGACACCGGGGAAGATCACCGTTGTTGCCCAGTGTCCTCATCCCGATCGGCCTAACCTGTGTGTATTCTTTTTCAGTACGAAGACCTTGTCTGCTTCAGAGACATCAGGCCCGGTGCCCCCCACCACTACCTGGTGGTGCCGGTGGAGCACATGGGGAACTGCAAAACGCTCAAGTCCGAGCACATACCCATCGGTAAGGCTGCTGCGTTTAACCTGGAGGAACATCATTTTCCACAGTCTTAGGCAGTGTGCTGTCGGGTAAATCACAGCCTTGAGCACTGGCTGTGGCTGTGAAACACCAAAAAAACAGGTGGTGTGAGTGAGTGTGGGTAAGGACGTGCCCTTGCTGGCACCTGGCCTGACGCTGGTGCTGTTCCAGAGTAACGCCGCGCCAGTGCACGAAGCCTCTTCTGCGTGCATGGACAGCAGGTGTCTCTGCGCTTTGTGGGAAAGGCCACTCTGTTTTTTACATTATTAACGTGCTGCTCCGTTGCACTTTCCTAGGTATATATGTGGTTTTAAATTATATGGAGAAAAAATGAGATTTCTGTGAAATATGTATTTTATAATGCGCTACGTCATTTTTCAGGAAAAGGGGTAGGGAAGAAAGAAATGGTGTTACAATAAACTTAAATCACTTTTTAAAAGACAAGATTCTAAAATATTCAAACTTCGTGTTGAGAGGCTTTTTTTTTTTAATGAAAACATTTTATTACAGGTGATGCAAAAAAATCATTATAGTAGCATGCTGCATGTTTTGAATCATTGTATTTGTCTTCTGAATGTAGGCTAGTTTTCTCCAGAAACAGCTTCTGTATGTGTTTTGCTTCAAGGAAATTCTTTAGACTTTTGCCTTTGAAGTTTCTGTATTAGGATTTTTTTTTATTTTTTTTTTCCAGCGATAAAAGTTTTGTTCCAGTAATAAGTAGGACTGAGTGTTTTATATTTAATTCTTGTTTTATCTCTGAAAGTTTTGCTGTGTAGAGACATAACATGGGAATTAGTCTGCATCATTCTAACAAGTCAGTGTTTGGTGGTAGTGGTTTGGTTTTGGTGGTGGTGGTTTCTTTTTTTTTTTTTTTTAATAAGGATATGGTGATACCATGGCTTTGGCCAAAGTTGTTAGAATAGTTCCACACTTAAAATTGTCGTTAGTTTGGAAATCAGTACAGTAGTGATTTTTCATACCAAACTTTGCACAACACGGTCTTTGACAATCTTTGTTTGCGTATGAGTTGAGTTCTAGTATTTATTATTTGGGAGAAAAATAAACAAACAAACAAAAATGAGTTTGTGATCTGTGTAATCATTGTTGAAGTTAGTTTTTGTTTGTGAAAAATACCTGCTTCAAATTACTTGACTCAAAGACATATAATGTGTAAAATATTACTTAAACGTTAAATGATATGTATTTGTATTTCATAGTGAAGAGAATGATGGAAGTTGGAAAATCTGTCCTCCAGAGAAATAATTTTAATGACTTAAATGATATAAGGTATGTAATGGAAGCCTTCTGTGTTTGTTGAATATGTTCTTGACTCTTCAAAATGCTGGTTTTGAGATAGTGTTAATGACTGCAGTATAATTTATTGAAGAAATTGGGGTTGCACTGACTTACCACATGACTTGTCAAATCACATGTGCTGGCACTGAATATCGACTTTTTTCTGATCAACGTCTAGCGCAGATTGCATTCCAACTCCAATTCTCTCTTCCTTGTGGGATAGGGAGGGCACTTCAGAACATTTATCTAAAGGTCTTCTCCTCCATTACGTGCCTCTAATTTCAGCTTCCAGGAAAGGTAAACTTTGTCCTTTTAATCGGGGCACTGCAGCACTGTGTTTCAGTCATAACCTGCGTTCACTTAATTTCAGTGCTGCTACCTTTACTATAAGCCATTGTGTTTGGTTGCCAAACTGAAGTGAAATGTAACATAGTTTAAATAGTGTGGAGTAGAGGGAGATGGGTCTTCCTGTTTAAAATGGGTAGAAACTACATTAATCTAGTGGCAGTTGACTTTCCAGCTGAAAACTAGATTTGACATATCTAAGGAATATCCTGTTTTCTACTCCTCTTTTTAACACAGTGCATCTTAAATAGAGAGATGTGAAAGAAGAGGTTAATGGTCTTCTGAAAAAAATTATTGAGAGCATAATGAAAGGAAAGGATGTATTTTTTGTTCATGCTTTTATGTAAAAGGAACACATTTTGAGTTAATTTCTTAATTCAGTTGATCTTGTTAAAAACTTTAATATGTTCCACTTTCTGACTTAACATCACCAATGTTTTTAACCTGTTTTCCTTTTCTGAAGAATGGGTTTTCACTGGCCTCCGTTCTGCTCAATATCCCACTTGCATCTGCATGTCCTGGCCCCAGCCAGTCAGCTAGGATTCTTATCCAGACTGATTTACAGAATCAACTCCTACTGGTTTATCACGGTAAGTGTAATGCATGTGAACTTTCCGTCAGGTTTTCAATTGCAAGCTGAAAATGTCATGTCTTTCCAACACTTTAACTGTGTCTAAAAATAACACTTTAACTATGTCCAAAAATTCTTGGAGTAATAGTTGTAGTAATGACAGAAATAACTGATTAACTTTTGCATTCATTTTTTGAGAGAATACAGTAGTAAAATTTAATATTAATGTTTACGATTAATAGGGGAAATAGAGCGACAATAACATTAACAGCAAATCATACAGTAGTTCTGGATTTAATGCATCGCTTAGGGTGATGTGATGTGCTTCTGACTACACTTTGTAAGTATTTATTCTTTTATGTGAAAGGGTTATATTAGAGTGTGAGGGGCTGTGTATCGTACACGCCTTGGTTTATCCAGCGTAGGTGCAAAACATGGCCACCTAATGGCTGCTTTTGTCAGTTCATATGTTTTTCTTATCTTGCCATCCTTAGACTGAAACAAGTGTCTGCTTTACAGAACCAGTCTTTGTACTGATCTCTGTCGGTAGAGATCAGGAATGAGATGGAACTGGTGCTGACTAAATCACTGCTTGAAAATCTCTCTGGAGGACTAATACGAACTCTCTCAGCTTTGACTCGTCAGGAACCTGTGCTTGCAGCGTAGCTCCAGCATCCTGGTATCATTGGACAACCCCAAAACAAAGTTGCTGAAAAAAAGTCTCTCTTCTAAAGAAGAATATAAAAAGCCTCTTAAAGAGGAAAAACTCGGCTGGGAGGGGGTACCTTGCTGGGGCTCTCAGCTATCTCGAAACAAGCAGATTGCTCTGCTGTGTAGCAGAGCATCACAGAGAGATTTGGGCCTCCAGAAGACTGTAGCTGTGTAGTTATACTGCTTACTGGTTTGGATTAACGCAGAGGGATCCATACCAAATTTGGCTATCCAATATGGATGCAATTCAAAAGGTATTTTGCCCTGTTGTCAGGTTGGAAAATGTTCTTGGTTTTTGTTTGTTTGTTTTTTTTAGTTATAAGGACTTGAACGTGATACATATTTAAGAATGTAAAACAAGATTCAGATAACTTCATTTTCAGTCGCTCTGTGCTTATCTAGCTTTATTTGCAAAGGAAAACGTAGTAGCTACTTAACACCTATTAAGTCATTGCCATCTGAAGTAGCTGATTGCATATTTACTGTGTGTATTAAAACATACTGGCTTTTCACCTTTTAACTTGGTTCCTTTGGAGATCTTAGTAGGACCTCAAGCACACGTTCAAATTAAAAGATTAATCCAGTGGAGACTGGTGTTTAAATAAATAAAAAACACCAACAAAAAAAACTGACAGTAATGTAAACTGATTTCAGAAGTGCCCAGGTGAGTCTCCATATGCTTAATTTGGCCTGCTAGAACAACGGTGGCAGACCTCCTTCTACCCCATTCCTTTCTGAGGGTGGGTGCTGTCACACACAGAAAATATCACTGTCCCAGCTGTGTGGTAGATGCGTAAATATGGCCATATGGAGAGAAAAGTATGTGTGAGCACAGTGACCTAACCAAAGAATGAATACTTGCCTGATGACACGAGCAGCATGTGAGTGCTCTCCATCTCTCAGTCGCGTACAACTGGTGTGCGGTTTGTTGGTGGTGAGAGGCCACAAGACGCTGCTCTGGAGTGTCTCCCAGAGAATTCCCTTCCTCAGAGCCTGGTTGTTCTGAGCACGGCTGTCTTCCAAGGTCCTTAAAACATGCTGCTTTCAATACTGTTTCTTCGCTCAAGCATCCTCTGACTGGCAGAGTTTCTTTTTCCTTTTCTGATCACTTAATGGGTGATGCAAATGGGGAAAAGTCTGCTGTTAAAACAATCCTTGTATTTTACTTCTGCTGTTGTATGCTGTATCTGTAGAAGTGAAAAGTATATGCTCTGTTCCTCAGCATCACGCTGTTACTGTTTTTAAAATGTGTTTTGTTTTTCAGTAAACTGAAGGTTCACTGCATAGTTAATACATGGCTTTCTCTCTTTCATAGGCTGAACAACTGATTGAACGACTGCAAACTGAAAACGCTGCCAGTTGAAAGCACTCCTAGCCTTGGGTGACTAGCCAGTTTGTTCCTTGGTTTTGAACTCTGATTTAAGGTTGCGCAGTTTGTTGCCAATTTGTTACCGGGGTAAAAAGGCTTAGTTCCTTACGAGGAAATACAGAATTTATAGCTGTCAACCTAATCCTCGCACTTGGGTACTCCAGAAGTCTGTGTACTTCTCTGCCAATAAGGCAGTGTATTTTAATGCTAATTTTAGGTATGTGTATGCATATATAATAGACACATGTGTTATACATAGACACATACACATATGCAAACAACTTCTCCCAGTAAAATGCAGGGTATAGCAGCAGAATGTATCCTAACTACATCCTGTCCTAAGGAAATAAGTTAGTAGTAACAGCATGCACATGGTACCAAAGGTAATATTTGTTGTGGAATCTAGCTTTTGTTTTAAAGATCCATTGTTCTGCAATTGCAAGGAACATCTAAAATATTTCAGTTTCCATCTGTACGTGTATGATACGTTACCTATGCCTAGTTAGTAGTAGGTACCTTGCAGAAAGTACACTACTAACTTCTGGTGCTAAACCACTTTAATATATTACCTGTCTTACTTGCATGACAGTGACATTGTAAATGTTAAATACAGTATGTGCCCAAGACGTGATAATGCTATAAAACATAGAATATAGTTTAATTGTATGTGTAAGTGATTGTATGTTGGACTGGAAGATTGTTTCCTTCTTATGTGCACAATATTTTTAATTAGTTACTGTATGTTTACCAAAACGTGAAGAGTTCAGAAGAATTGACTTAGTACACTGCTGTTCTGCATCATGGTAGAAAAGACATTTTGAGATTATTCTGATACTGTTCTCACATGAAGTCATTTAGAGATTACTAATGCCTTGGCTAAATTTGATTTCTAAATGAGGTCACGAGAGAAATGGGTCTTTAGTGCAATATGTGGCAGGCTTGCATAACAGCAGCCTGATTTGGATTTGGAAGAGCAGGGACTCAGCCCAAAATTGGAACATGCAGGGATTGCGTTCGGAATTGGTTATGGACCCTGCTGAACGCTTGCCTTCACTGTAGGACTCTAATCAGTAATCTTAGAGCTCTGTTTTTCAATACCATGTTAAGGCAGACTGTTTGGAAAGTTCACACTCCCGAAAACATGGAGTGGATTTTCTTTGTTCCCAGACTTGGTGCTCAACTAATCAAGTGTCCTTGGCTGATGCACCCGGATGCAGCTGAGGTGGTGATGGTCTGTCGCGCCTGCAAGATTCCCCGAGCATAATCTTCTCAGTGTTTTCCACTGATCCAGCACCTCTTGCCTTAGCGGGACAATGCGTTGTAATATTCTTACAGCAGGCTATACATCGTACTTGAGAAGATTCACACCCTTCTAAACAAGTGTTTTCTACCCAGAAGAGGTAACAACAGTCTCTTCTGTAAGAGCTTGTTCCTAATGTCATGTTATTCTTACTACTGGGCTCTCACGTACTTCGCGGTTTTAATTTGTAGTGTTAGCTAGGAGGAGTATGAATTAAAGGCACTGAACTTCGATTAATTCTGTGCAATAGATTAGGAGGCTTGAGTTGTTTCCTAACCATATGAAATATTTGAATGTTAAGATTTTTCAAGAGCTAATACTCTGCGTGTTCTGATTTGTAATTAATCTATGTAACTACATTTAACTGTGATATGTAATATTTAAAGTACCAACATATGAACTGTTGTCAAAAGGGATTAATAAATGGAACAAATGCTCGTCTCGGAGTGATCTAACCGTGCAGCCAAGGAGGTGTGCTGACCACGGTCAGTAGCTGGGTGCTCGCTCCTCACCCTTGCTCCAGCAGGATGGGGCAGAGAATGGGTCAAGATAAACACATTTTAATACGTGAAGGAAAGAGGAGGAAAAACCAAGACCAGTAATGTAAAGACAATCACTCACCACCTCCCACAAGCAGCCTAGTAGCAATGGCTGCCCCAGCCCCCAGAAATCCTCCCTGTGGTTCTTACTGCTGAGCACGATGTCAGGCAGGGAATAGCCCTGCAGGTCAGTTTGTGTCAGGTCTGCCTGCTGTGTCCCTGCAGCTGCTTGGTTTTGTGCACTGGCCAGAAGAACGGTGTGTTAACAGTGCTGCTATAGTCACAGATCCCAGACAGCACCGTATGAGCTACTGTGAAGAAAATTAACGCCATCCCAGCAAGACCCAATGCACCGTCAAATGTATGCAGCAGGAAACATGAAGCTCTGCTTTTACATGTTACACTTGAGGAGGGTCACAGTGATGGCAATTCCTCAAACAAGCTCCAACATGAAGGTGTATAAATGGAGCCCGATTTGTTACCGAGAGGAACGCTCAGTATCCCCGTAGTGTTTTTCAGCACGGACCTGTGGTCCATTTTCCTTCTCTATTGACGAGCGTTGTTCTCAGACTTGGCAGATGTTTTTTAATCAGGTTGAGAAATATTTTCTTAAGAAGTGTGTCCCAGCCCACGGCAGGGGAGCTGGAGTTAGATGGTCTTTACCGTCCCTCCAACCCAAACCATTCTGTGATTCTGCGATTTTCTGAAAGGTCTGTTCTAATGCTTTGGCTATGTTTCAGGAGCGCTGGCTACCCTCTGGAAAGACAGCAGGCAGGCCCCGTTCGTTGTGTCACCCTCTTCAGCAGCAGCATTGTAACACCATTTTCCAGCTTACCCAGTCGTCTGACTCCAGTGAGCAAAGACAGCTACAAAGCTCTTGGAGAGAGAACTTGGCAGCTTTTACTCTGCAGTGTACAAGACCCAAAGGAAAGTTGTTTACCCGCTGCCCCTGGCTCTGTTGTTCTTTGATCCAGTATTAGCAGTCCTGAGAAAAGCTGCTTTTTTGGCTACTTGTTTAGGAATGACAAAGCTTTATTTGTACTTTTTTGCTCAATTGATTTACATAAACTCCCAACCTAATGCGAGCCCAGAGAATAATACTTCTATGCTGAAGTACTAATTGCCCCCTTCAGAAGGGATGAAACATGCACATACAATGCTGTTCAACGTGGAATAAGGAGAAAAAAAAAAAAGTTTCAAGTGTTTTGACTAAGGACAGCATTTTCAATGTGATTAAACTGGTAACAGCTCCTCAAGGTATGCTGAGGTCTTCTTAAGCATGAGTTGTAATTAAATATATAAAAATGGGAGCAAGTTGGTAAAAATCATACCTGAAATTTGACAAACTTGGAAACAGTAAAAAATCTACACAAAAACTCGCTGTCATTTCAACTGTTGTGCAATATTTATTGAAGTGCTGAAAGTGCTTTCTGTGTTTGACAAGAGAAAATACAGATATTTCCTGTAGAATGAACGCTCTCGAACAGGTGCAGAATCCACATGCTTCAACCGGAAGAAAAGAAAGGACTACAGAGGGAGCTGAGAGGCTTGCTACAACAAATGTGAAGTTCTAGGAGAGATTAGAAGAGCTGAAATTTGCTTGGCAGGACAAGAGCACCTTTTAGTAGGTCGGAGTGTACTTAAGTACTACAAATAACTTGCAATACTTAAAACTCACATCCTACATTTTTTGTGACAATAATACTAAATTCTGTTCCATTTACACTAATGGGAGCCTGCTGCATAGAAAAAAGGTTTTAAAAACTTTCTTCTGTAGAATCAAATTGAAACTCTACGTTGCAGATGAGGAAACAAAATTTTATAACGTGTAAACTAGTAGCTACATTCAGTCATGTCCATGAGATAGCGTGCATTCCTGTCTGTACAGAGTTCAGGACTAATTTTTTATTCTTGAGTGTATCAGTGGACATACTGACCAACTGTATCGTCTCTTAGACTTCTTTTGAAATACTGGCTATTGCTGAAAACAGGAAATTAGTTTTGACAACCTGTGTGCTGGCCCAGTTTGGCAGCTTTTTGGTGTTGGTAACCATTGCATGGGCACGTAAAACAGAAATATTTGTCACTCTTGAATGTTCATCTAAACATGGCAGACAGGAAATTTGGCCCTATAAATGGTTAATAAAAAAAATCCATCCCTCTATAAGTTACGTTTTAAATAACAATCCTTGATGTTGTTCAAACTATGCCAGGGCAAGTTTTCATAGTCACTTACAAAGTTGGGAGGCCCATTTCATTAGGGCTTACTCCGCTTCTGTCTGACTTGGTCAGAAGTACGCTTAAAGCCTTTGCAGATGTACTCCAGTGACATTTAAACCAGCCAGCAGCAGCAGGAGTGCAGCTGAGGCCGTGTTACTATCTGACACTAACTACATACATGGCAGTGGAAGCCTCTGTTCTCGTTTAACTACCTGCCCCGGTCTTAATTAAGAGTCTGTGAGTCTCCATGAGCTGGACTTGCACCGTAGGGTGCTCAGGTTACTCACTGCCTCAGCTCTGCGTCTTTGGAGAGTACTGTGTTATTTTTCCTGATACCCCATTAGTCAGCTGGCGATACCTGAACTGCCTGGTCCTGCTGCCTACAAGTTATGAACTATTGCTACCGCTGAATCAATTGGATACACAAATTGTTGGAATTAGGCAGACCACATGCCATGGCTGTATTACAAGAAGTTTGATTCATTTTGAAATCAAAATGTATCCCCAGGCTTTACCTAATGGCAGCTGAATCCTTAATGTGTACTCATGTCAAGGAATGCTTTTCCAAAAAGCAAAGCATTTTAAGCGTGTTATAACGACAAGTTATGTGTCTCGTTTTAAAGTGCAAGCTGTAAATAATTTTACAGAGGAGTGGTTTTGAGAGCTATGTGAACACCAACCAGCAGTGTGTGGCGCAGCACATATTCCCCAGCTTCCAACATGGTAAAATTAAGTGGTGATTAAAACTCATCCTTTGTTTCCCCTTCCATGCTGCACCTGCATCTGGCTGTCGCGTTCTCCAAATATACTTATTTCACCACATTCATTTCATCCTTTTCTCTCCTATTTTCATTGTCTTTTCACTAGGAGGTTAATGAAAAGTGCATTTTTGTATGCTCAGTCCGAAGAGTTATTTTGTTACAAATCCCCATTAAAGTGTCAAACAAAAATCATTATTTTCTTATGCCCTCTGAAAAAAACAAAACAAAAAACTTTTATAAATAGCATAAAGTAATTATCATTTAAATCAAGTTAATAATTTATAATATGCCTCAATTTCCTTTTGAGACAAGAGAATATTCTTATATTAAAGACTCATCAAGTAATGTAGTTAACAGCACATAGAAGCTTTTATATGCCCTGGTAAAAAAAAAAAAAGAATTTTGTGTTCCCAATGTATTGTTTTCTTGGTGGGAACTATTGTAAGCACAGTTATAACAACTATTGTATATAACCAACTCAGCACTGAAAAAGTTCCTCCAGAAGAACCATGAAGAAAATTCTTACCACTCATCTCTCAGTCCCTAGTTTTAACTAGCAGATCATTTTTGCTCCCAGTTTGGAGAACTCACAACCGTGCTCTGAAAGCACAGCTCAGTGAGGCACGTGACTGCACCACTACACTTGTACTTACACGTTTGGCACTGCAGGATCTCTACTCTCTTGTTGTAAACAGCATTGCTACACTCTGCTGAAAGAAGTAAAAGAGACTTTTTTTTTCTTCTTTTCATATGTGCACAGTGCCTCAGCGTACAGTTCCTGCTGTCTTTCACGTCTTCGTGCTGTAGCACCCTGCTCACTATGAAGGGGTATGGCTAAGTTCACCAAAAAGGCTGCAGAACTTTGTCATGTGGAGTACGACATAGCATCAGAAGAAAGAACAGGTAAAAATGGTGTGAGATACCGGGAGGAAAAGGACAAGAAACAGAGATGGTTTGGAGAATAGACTTAAACACCAGGACTAGTGCAGTCCTCCAAAATACATGCAACGTGCAACGTATTTAGGAATCATGAAACATCCTTGCTGTATGTACCGTAGACCATTAAGCAAGTGGTATTTCTGTATACTTGGGAATTTGCATATGCTTCATGGAAGTCAGCATAACTTCCATCTATTTAGTGTGAAAATAACCTAAACTTTTGCTACATATCAAGCTCCCGTTTGAAGAAGTATATGAATTCCCCAAAGAGTTTTCAATTCCATATTTTGTACACCAAAATCCGCCCACGGTGAGTCTTTTATAACCTGCAAGAATCAGTGTTGTATAGCAGCAAGTTAGCAATTTGCTTTCAGCAGCCTAAAGCCCTAAGTCAGCAGGGATGCTCAGAGAGCCACAGTACATCGTAGTGGATGATGACAATGAAAGGACAATCCAATGGCAATGTGATGGATTAGCTGATTATTTGTGATTTCTGTCCAGAACAGCTATTGTTTTTATGAAAGCTTTGTTTTTTTTTATCCTTCTCACCTGTTTTCTCTCCTGCGAGCATCCCGTTAACTTGCCGAGTTGAAGTTCCACAACAAAAACCTCTTCCAAGGCGGTGTCCAGGCGCTTTTCCACGCGGAAGCGAGCAGCACAGCCCGTCAGACGGCCGGGTCTCATTCCAGCAGCGTGATGACCACGTCGTCGTCTTTTCCTTGCCAGAGCATCTCGCCTTCGAAGCGGACCAGGCCGTGCTTCCTGGCCCTCAGCAGGATGCCCACCACCTTGTTGGAGATGGTCACGTAGGTCTCGAAGAGCTGCCCGAAGGTCACGCTCACGCGCCCGTCGTCCCCGGTGCGCCCCGTGTTCCTGATGACCAGGCACAGCTCCTCCACCTCCCGCCCCACGTGCGAGTGGGCGTCCTTCCCCCGCTGCTCCGTCCGGGAGCCCTCAGGGGGCCTCCCGTAGGCGGGATCCCCTCTGGGAGCCAGCGCAGGCTTGCAGGGCAGCCCGCCCTCGCTGCTGAAGGGGTTCCTCCTCTGGTACTCGCTGCGGCCCTCCGCCCAGCTCTGCCAGCTCCTCCGCAGGTCGCCCACCGCCCCGGCGCTCTCCTCGCCCTGCCCCTCGCACCCACCGCGCTCCATGCCCCAGCGCGGGCCAGGCGCACGGCCCGGCCGCGGCGTGCCCCGCCAGCCCTGCGGGCCTCGGGCCGGGGGCCGGGGGCGAGGCTGCCGAGGACGAGCCGCGGAAACACCCCGGGAAACGCAGCGCCGGGACGCGGCCCCAGCCCCGCGGCCCCTCACCGAGCGGCGCCGCCCCCGCAGCGCCCGCCCCCCCCAGCGGTTCCTCCCACCCGCTGCGGCGCTGAGCCTGGGCTGGCCCTGGGTCCTCCCCGGGCTCTGGGAAACCAGCAGGCGCCCTGCGCTACGCCTTGAGCAGTTCTCCCCAGGGGCTGCCCAGCGAAGCGCTCCTTCAGGCGCCCGGCTGCATGAGGATCGTCTTCACGCCGACTCCAGTCTGAGTGCTGCGGGATGAGAAGCTCTCCTCAGCAGGAGGCTACGCAGACACCGCAAGACCGCAGCCCGTGCCTGTAAGCAGCAGGTCACGAGCAAAGCCTGACCCGTGCTGAGAGCCACAAATCCCCAAATCCGCACGGCACATGCAGGGGGTCCGGGACACGGGGCGGCTGCTGGGCAGGGCTGCTCCCGTGAGAGGCTTACTGAAGGCTGGGTAAGCCGGGCCTTCCAGCTCAGCGTAACGGGGTCAGGGAGCACGGGATTGAGTTTTGATATATCCTAACATCAAGTTTGGATATTAAAATATAATAAAAGGATAACTGGCAACACAAAAATCATTGTTCCTCTCTCCGGGTAGCTGTATCTCTGCCCCTTTCCTGGCAGTCTGTTAGGAACGCTCCGCTTCTACACCCATGTCACAGCCGCCACCCTGCTTCACACACACACACACACACAAAAAAAAAAAAACACCACGCAATTAGACGTACGTTTAATTAGTCACAAATTACACACGCGTACCGACACACACGGAAACCGCAGAAGGCTGAGGCGAAGCCGAGACAAACGCCGCTCACCCGTCACCTAGCGGGGCAGCTCCGGCGGGTGGGGGCCGGGCACAGCCACCGCTGCCTCAGGCCCCCTGCGGGGCGCCGAGGGGCAGCTCCTTTCCCTTCCTTTCCCGTGCCGTGCCGTGCCGAGCCGAGCCAAGCCGGCCAGGCCCGCCCGGCGGCGCATGCGGGGCGGGGAGGCGGGAGCCGTCCCGAGATGGCGGCGCGGCCGCCGGTGCCGCTGGGTCGGTTCCTGCTGCTGCTGGCGCAGGAGCACCTGGAGTTCCGCCTGCCGGTGAGCGCCCCGCGGGCGGGCGGGGGGGGCGCTGCCCTCGGGGGCTCCCCCCCGGCTGCAGCCGGGGACGGCCCGGGGGCGGGCGGCGTGCCCAGGACGCGGCCGCCTTCCTCGGGGCCGCCGCTTGGGGCCGGGGCGCGGGGCCGGGCGCAGCCTGGAGTGGGAGGCTGGGACGCTGCGTGAGGGGGGAAGCTGTGGAGGCAAACCCCTTCCAGCACCTCGCTGTCTTTCCTCTCGCAGGGATCTTCCCAGTGCCTGACCCAGGCTGCTGCTCGTCGTCTGCGTAGTAAACAAACCCAGTCATTGCCTTCCTTCAGCACGGCAAGCTTTAGCACGCGGAGAGATCCTTATCGCCCCGCTCTCCGTCTCTCTAAGTCTTTCCTCGCAGGCCCTGTTTTCTGCGCTTCTGCTTCTTGTCGCTTTCCTTTAGGCAGTATTAACAGCAGCGAAAGATGAATGCGGGAATGGAAAACACTGGGATTTCCTTACTGAAATCTTGCGTTTGATCTTACTGTGCTGTACGTTGTACAGCTTTGCATAACCTGTCAGTAACTTGTTCATTTGCAGCTGAGTTCTGAGAAATACAATCAGCTATTTTTACAGCAGAAGAGTCTATTTTTTTTCATCTCGTAAGTACTACATACGAGCTGAATTTAATTGTAAACCTCTGCCCTAGCCACACAATTACGCTAAGATTTTTTCATTGTTGGTTTTCACAATAAATCCGTAGTAAATGCCATTCTTTCTTCTATTGCTAAGTTTTTGTTTATAATCCCTGTAGAGGTCACGTCTGCATTAAAACTTGTAATATGCTGTTCTTTCTCTGATACATACATATATATATAAAGTTTAAAATGTTGGTGAATACTCCTAAAGCCTGACCTTTTTATTTTCACTTTAGGAAATAACATCTTTGCTCTCGCTCTATGGTGGACAATTTAGCGATCAGCAGGAAATTTGTGTAAATGTAAGTGGGGACCAAATATTTTACTTGAGTGCATGTATGATATGCAAATATGCCCTTTATGATATTTTTATTTAAAGTGTGTAACCGAATATATTTTGAAGTTTCTTAGGAAAATAAGCTGTCTTCCAAAAATGAGCAATTCTGAATTTCAGCTCAGATTTTGAGTTTAGGAAAAGATGCACAAAAAGCACATCAGGATGTCTTCACTTAGCTATATAGAAAGAAATTGTGCCATCTACTGGGAGGCTCGTTTCTTTTCAGAATAGCTGAACCATGAACGCATTTTAGTAGGCCGTGTGAATTTAGTGTTTACCTCTAATTTGATGAGACAGTATATCCAAAAAAGTGAAGCTGGCAAGCTATATGATTCTGGTCTCAATGCTTAGTCAGAAAACATTACTAGCTTTTTGTTGTTAGTTTTGTTTAAGTAGGTGTTATGATTCCTTAGAGGATGAATAATCGAGAAAATTGTAAACAAACATAATATTTTTACCAAATCTAAGATATGGTGGGGAAATTGAATTTGCAATAAAGGTTCTTGGCTATTCAACCAAGATTTAATTTTACCTTAAATTAAATGTTTTATCCTCACATTCCCTGTACTGTTAACGTGTTTTTTTTCTTCAGCATGTATGTTCTGTTTTGATACAACAGAATTGTGTAATTGTGTAATACATGTAACATCCTCCAGGTAGGCATTTGCATCACTCATCTTCTTTTTATTTCAGTCTCCGTTTTGGATTCTCAATATTCCTTCAGAAGAGATGGCAAGGAGAATAATGAAACGGACAGTATGTGCAAAGTAAGAGGTGAAAAATCTTGAAAATGATAAAGTAGGCTGTAAAAAACTTTCACTATATGAGGGAAAATATTAATTTTGTATGGAGTCTTAAGACTTACGGGGTCCTAAGTCTTAAGTCACTGCTTACCTCTAGAAATAAAGAAGTATTGTCGGACCCTATAGGACCGATTACATAGTATGCCTGTCCTTTTTACTTAATTTACAGTCAGCACCAGGTCTTGAAGCACTGTTTTTCACTGCAGAGCCAGTACTCGTCTTGTAGTGTCAGTGACTTCCCAGTTGACTTGAACACTGTTTAGTTAGTGGCTCATTTTAAAACACATATGGAATTAAAAGATAAGAACAGTGATAGGTAAAAACTGAAAATCAAGTTTAGAAGGGAATGGTATGAGAAGATATATATTCCTTGTCATATGTGCCTGAGGAATTAAAGCACAACAGAACAGCTTACAGGCGTTCTATATGGCATGCTCTTTCAAACAATACATACAACTGTCGTATGCTTATTTTATGTAGAAAGCACGACTTGCCCACTATTTTTTTCTGCCCTTTTACCTCCTATGGGGAGTTACGTTAGCATAAGATTGCTGGAGCATCTCAATTGCACTGCTAATGAAAATTAAAAGCTCTGAAGCATATACTTATCTAAATAAACTCTCAGCAGCATGTTGTGGGCTTTTATTTTTTTATTTTTTAGATAATTAAGTGTAAAGGTAAGAAGTGAGCCTGAATTGCTTCTCCAACAGCAAAATAAAACTCAAAGATGAATACTTGGTTGTCCCTAGTATAGCCTATGTTGTTAGCTTTTCCATAGCTCCATCTATAAATATAGTTTAAATTCTTAAAGTAAATAGAAACAGATGCTTTAAGAAGAAGTTACACACTGTTAAAATTTACTCTTTTTTCAGGGTAAATGCAGGTTAGAAACGTAGCCCTAAATATTTGTCAGGAAAGGAATACTGTAACTAAATGGCCTACCACTGACCCTTGTCACTTAGTAAAGTGTAGTTCTCTTTTACATTTCTGTGAGTGAGCTAAATCTTTGAACGCTGGGAAGTTTTTCCCTTAGGGAGTCAACCACCATCCTTGTAAAAGTACTGCATGCCACCGCTGATCCTTAAAGGTTGTCTTTGTGTATGGTGTGTGTTACAAATACACATAGGAATGTCTAACAATATGCAGTGCCACGAGGGTTCCGGTTGTAGGATTTTTTTCTTTGATATGGATAGGGCACTTGGGATATCTGAATGCTGGAGGGAAGGTCTGCGATGTGGTGTGTGGTGGTGTGCCTTCACTGCAGTAGCATCAGTTCTATCATCTTCCAAGGCAATGCTTTCATTGAAGCCAGCAATATGGAAACAACAAAAGTGTAAGAAACAGCATAGTGCTAAAAAATCTTAAAATGTCAAACATCTTAGCCAAATCTTCAAATGGGATAGAACCACTGATTATATCTCTGGCTACATAAGACAGACCAAACAAAAAAGCATCTTTGATGCATCAGCTTAGGATAAAAGAAAAAGTATTTCCCTGTTCAGAACAAAACTTAAATGTGTGCTAAGACATAAATAACATCGTCCTTTACCCCCATGAAGCCTAAGCATGTTGACCAAGAAGGATTGGTGAGAAGGAGTGTCTGTAAGGCATTTCCCTCTTCCCTTCCCCTTCGCCACTTCTGTCTTACCGCACTCTAAAAATATTGGTATTTTCAGGTCTATATTTGAACTGTGGGGTCATGGCAGGTCTGCAGGGGAGCTGTATGCATCTTTGAAGAACTACCCAATGGACAAGATGGTATGCATGCGAAGAATTAAAACTGTTTTCTTCTTCACAGTAGTTAACACTGCAACTGTATTAATGAGAATCTTTGCCATTTTTTCAGCTTCCATATCTACAGCCCGACTCTACATACAAAATACGTATTCATACTTTTAATAAAACACTGACCCAAGCACAGAAAATAAAGAAGATAGATGTAAGTAGATGTTTAAGGTACCATCAACATTTATTTTTATCTATTTATGTTGTTCTTATTCAATGCTATCAGTATTCTCTAAGATGTATTGAATTTGGGGTTTCCTGAATATCTTAAAGCAGTTTACAGCTTATGTCTCGTCACCTGTAAATGAGATCTTTCTGTCTGACTTAACATGTCCGTGAATTCCTGCCTTTGTGTTTGTTTTTTTTTCCTAGGCAGATCACATAAGGCATATATAAAGACAAACAACTGTCACATTGCTGATTTATAGATGCAGAAATTTAGGCTTATGGCCTAGAACTATAAGTTTCATAGAGAGTTAGATGCCAGTTTTAAGAAAATCTCTTATCTCCGTATTAGACATTAATTGTTGGATTATGTGGAACAGCCGGTCCGCTGACTTTAGTTGCAAGCTGTGGATTGTTTGCCAATTTTCTGTTCTGTCCTTATGTTTCTGTCTGTACTTGTGTTCTCCTCCTAATTACATCACTATTTTAATTAGGATTTTTTTCTAAGTTACTGTTTTTGCTTTTCCACGCTCTGTTTTTAGTCACTGTTGATTCTGTAGAATTTTAGGGGGGTTAGGTTTTCTTTTCTGGGGGGACACGTATTTTAAAAACTTGACCTAGAATGTGTAGACTGTTCTTTTTTTTTTTTTTTTTTGCATAGGCTCTTGAATTTCTGCCATTCAACGGAAAAGTAAATTTAAAGAATCCAGAACACGTCTTCTGGATTTTGGAAGATTATGGAATGGACCCTAATAATGTTCCAGAAGAGCCCTTTGATCTGTATTTTGGTAGATGGGTGCGTAAGTACAGTTGCTTCAGTTTTTGAGCTTGTGTATTCAGAAGAGTGTTCTTCAATTTAAAATGTAAAAGTTGCCTTGAGCTTTAATGGAAGCATAAAGTATAACTATGACTGAATATATCACTGCATAAAACAGTGATACAAGTCTTGAAAATCCTTACTGTGACTAACAAAAAGCAGTTTCATTTAGCAATGTAAAAACAGGTGGAAAAAATGGTTGTAAACAGCACCAATGTCTCCACACAGCTATGGTATTGTAAATCCAGGTGAAGCTAAAAGCACCAGCAACCTGTTTCAAAATGTGAAGAAATGTTAACAGGAACAGTAGATGGTTTGCCACCATGCTGACTTGCATCAGCCCTGCTGGAGCATTCTGCAAGTGCTTCAGGTGGTCCTGATGAGTGCCTCAAGAGAAAGGTATGGACTGAGCTTTTGGACTCAGCAGTTACCATGTAGTTGTGAGTTATCACGGGCTGAGACTTTGGACCACAGTGGGTCCAGCCCACAAGTCAGTGCACGTGTGAGAGGGCACTGACAGTGCTGTGCTGCTCACACACAGTAAGGGTCATTTTCAAAAGCTGTCTAGAGTTTGTCATCTGAGGTACTTACTGCAAATGTTCTCGTCTGTTGGCTGGTAAACGCTCCAAACCTTCTGTATAATTAGGATATTCTGAGGAAATCGAATCTGGTCTTTTATATCTTGTGAGGGAAATGTGGGTCCCCAGAGGACATCTTACAGAATGACACCAGTGACTGATTGAAAACTATGTTCTGGAATGCCCTGGGTCAAGAGCAGTTAGAAGGGAGGAGAATCTCTGCTGAGGATGCACAGCTGTGGTCGGGGGTTGTATAACGATAGCTGCGTGAGAAGTTAGAAGCCTGCATTACCTGTTAGTGCCTCTGAATACTCTCCATGCCTGTGATTAACTTGATAGCACCCTGTGTTGTGGCAATAGTGCACAATGGTGCAGCTGTTGTCCCACCTGTGCTGGACTCCTTAAATGTTCAAAGACAGGTAAACCAACCTGGAAAACTTAGAGAAATGTGTTTTATTTACCCAGTAAAACTGATGGTGGCCTGAGTCAGAGAATTGTGTTGGAAGAGCTTTTGAACGTGTTCAGTTCCGGACTGTTTTGGTCATCTTCAATGTATTTTGGAAGTCTGATGGACAAAAAATAATAACATTTGGGCCTTGTCTGTTTTTCCAGTAAATCCTGATCTGTCAATGCTATCCTAAATTTAGATTTTGTGCATGACAGAAAAGCTGGTGAAGATCAAACTTCTGTGTGACCTTAACCTGTGTGCATACACTTGTTTACAAGTACTTTATTTGTTAATATTTTAAAGTTCTTTTAACTCTGAATTGCCAGGAATTGTGATTCTGATACCTAGAATAATAGCAAAGTTGCTCTAATATTTATTTATTTAGAATAATTTCCACTACAAATGGTTTGTATATTTTTGATCTCTATCTTGAAGTATTTATCTAGGTATTGCATCAAGATATCTGTTGCTTGGAAAGAAGTCTGTCATACTTGCAGAAGGCAGAAAGCAAAATGATGTATTATGAAATGACGAGTTTGCTGTTTGTTGGATAGTGTCAGTTAAGCAAGTCCATCAGTCTGCTTATCTCTTGTATCTAAGACGTGATGGTGATTTCAAATCTTTCAACAGATTGCAGATGGCCAAAGAGAACTCATCGAGTCCTACAGTGTAAAAAAGAGACACTTTATTGGAAATACTAGCATGGATGCCTGCCTGTCTTTCATTATGGCAAATCATGGAAGAGTGAAACCCAACGATATTGTATATGACCCCTTTGTTGGAACAGGTATATTCTTTTCTACTGGAGGGAAAATCTGGGAGATTGTGTCACTGTGGTGTTACAACACCTCCTACCTGACGCAGCAGCTTCAGGCGTTCAACTGACATTAGAGATTGTACCAAAAGCAACATGGGGGTCATAAAGTGAATCTTGAAAGGGATTTTAGGGGAAGGAGACCAATTTCAGATGCAAACAGACTTCTCAGATGTGTGAAATAATCTTAACTTTTTTTTTTTTAAAATGTAACATGGTTTAAACACCAGTTCATGTGTATTGTGGACCACTTAGGATCCAAAGTGACTGAGAACTGAAATTTGGCTCCAACATTCCCTGCAGCAACTTTCAGAATGTTGTGTGGAGTAGCATCCCTGGAGGTGGCTCTTCTGAGAAGTGCTGAGGGCACTTCTGAGCCTGTAACACAATGTAGCAGTTGTTAGGTCACAGAATTCAACAGTGATGGGCTCCTTGTGCTGTTGCATCTTTCCTTTAGGACAATGCTGTTCACAACATTTATTCACTCCAGTTGAGATTTTTCCTAGTTAAACCAGGAGGGGGAGCTTTTATTCCACATATTAGTCCGCATGCCATAGAAGTACCTTTTACTTAAGGGAAACTCAACTTTTTTGTAGTTGAAAAAGATCCATGGTGTCAGATTGTGGCATTTAATCACACAAGAGAATATCATGTTAAGCTATCTTGAGTAGTTTATTGAAAAGAAAAACAAAGGCTGTGTTGCTGACCTGGATTTTGCTAAAGTTTGACCATTAAGACCACGTGAGCCACATACAATTAAAAATCCTTAGTAGGAGGATGAAGAAAATTCACTGCAGAAATTATTACAAAGGTGCTAGGGAGAGCGAAGGCAACACTACAGCATCACTAGCAGGACGAATTTTTATTAGCATGTGGATTCTTTGTAACACAGAAAACACAATAGGAATATTGTGTTTTCAGAAACACAGGACTTCAGTAAACTGTATGTGTTTGTCTTCAATATTTGTATTCATATACAACCTGATTTTTTGCATGCATAATAATTTCTTACGACATTTACTCATCCTCCTTGTTCTTGGGTTTGGGTAGTACTCTTTGAAAGGGTGACAAAATTCCTCTAGTTCATCTGTAAGCAGTTTGTTTCACTTTGGTGTTAGTAGTTTTGTTTCTTTATCTGCTAAACCTACAGCACAAAAAGTTCTCTGAAAGAAATTATTTTCTTGGGAGTGAAAATGAAGAAAAAAATGAAGGGGTAAAGATAGAAAAATTGCATAGAAATGGTGAAGCTATAGAAATTAATGTTGAATGTTAAGACTCAAGTGATTCAGTTCAAAAGTATAGCATACACAAAATTCTCCCCAAACTGCCCAGTGATTTGAATTAAAAATTTTGTAGTTTTACTGCAGTAAACATCTGCAATGTACAGATTTGAGATTAACAGTACACAGGGACACTAGAGATGCTGGGTAAGGCAGTCAGAAAACTGCATTTATAATTAAACAGTGTCACTTCTTTTGCACCTGCTCTTGGTGAATAGGATCCAGGAATTTCAATAGTTTAATGAGGTCCTTTATAGGATTTTCAAGGTTGTCAGGTGCAGTAATGAGCTATCACAGGAATTTTGGAAGGTAGTTTAGAGTTGAGAATAAAGCAGTGAATTTGAGCTTATGAGTTTGGAAGGAATGTACCTTTGGTACTTGAGGAGTACTTTGAAGAAACTGTAGTTCAAATTTCTTCACTGATGCAGCTTGAATACCTGGATGGATTTCTTCACTTTTTTTTTTTTAATGCTCTAAAAATAAATATTACTAGGTTAGAACAGCCTTGCAAAATGGTGCTTGCTTGTTGGAAGCAAACTGGTTTTGCTACATGAGCCAAACAAGTCTTCTAGATTAGTGTAATAATGGACAAGTGGAATTTGTCCTTGGAATGAAAAGTGCGTTTGACTAGGCTGATTTAAGAGACTTAATTCCCCCCTGGAGGTTTCTGGAGGAAGAAATCAAGTCTTTTATCTGAATATTTTGTATTGTCCTGTTTGACAATTTGTTCTTGTTACCCCAGTAAGCCTATTGCTCGTACCTCGGGAAGATGTTTGTCCCTAATTTCCCTTTGCCAATTCATGATGCTGTATAATTGCAAATAACACAATTTTATTCTTCGACATCGTGGAGGAAAGTGATGTGACCAGACCCTCATCTATGCTCAAGAGATAGGAAAAAAAGACACTATCCAATAGAAAGGCATGAAGTTCTGTGCCATTGTCATTAGGTTAATAGCCGTCAGTGGACGCAATGGTCATCTGATTAACCCTTAACATACTCTGTTTAATATAGGATAGGTCAAAGCGCTGGCCCAGTTAGAATATTTAAGTTTCTATGTAAGTTTCTGTGGACAAAATTGAACTAGTATCAGCTGAGATATAAAAGCTATAAGTTCATGCTTTCCTATCTCATTTTTTTATGTGATTAAAAATATTTTTAGATGGGCAAAGTACTTTCTTCTTACTTTTTTTATAGGACTGGGTGGTATGCCATACTTGTTGGGGTCAGGGATAGCTAAATTTGTCTTGACCCTCTGGAGGTACTGCCCATCTGTTCTGAGGGATTACAGCCGAGAAGGGAAATGGGTGACTCCTATGGGGTGAGTAACCTTGCTTTTCCCTGATCCATTTCACAAGAAAACCATATTATTTTTTTCTCCCTCACCTTCAGTTTTGGTAGTTTATTAGCATACAATGCAGGAATTTTCTAGTGCCCCATGTAGGACCTTTAGCCTGTACATGCAGAATGTGTTGTAGACTTGCTGGTGCGGAGTGGTTGGTGTGGGGCAATGCAGCTGCCTGAGACACTCATTTTCAGGCCGCCAGTGAACGCAAGAATTCGTGTCATCCATGCAGGCAGCTTGCGTGCTCCTAGTGCTGGTGAGCTCTCTTCTTGCAGCAATTGTGCCCCTCGTTTTAGTGGGACTGCTTCTACCCATAAGCATATGGCATCAGTAATGTGGGGTTCACAGCCAAGTTCTTGGTTACAGTACAGTTGTAAACTGTTCTGTTAGCTGTGTACTTTCTGATTAACAGCACAATTCTTTGATAATCTTCTGCCATCCATCCTTTTTTTTGTTTGGAAGTTGTTAAAGACTTAGTGGAGGTGCTCTTTTCTGGGGGCTATTCCGCAGTTGCCCAGTTTCAAGGGGAAACCACACATGCTTTTAGCAGTTTTTTTAATTAGAAATGCAGATCACAGTAGTAAATAACAAAAATAGTAAACAAACTTAGTTTTATTGCTAGATTAGTAAACTAATAAATGTGTTGACAAAATAGCAGCATACACAAAAAAAAAAGGCATCTCTATATAGCTCTCAACTAGCAAAACAAGGAAACTTTTTTGATACTGACATTTACAGTGGGGATATTTATATTTTTGAGGTTCTTTACCATTGCTTCCTAATAAGGGACTGACTGCCCACGTACAAAACAAGCTTAATTTTTGACATAATTAAGGAGACTAACTTTGAGAATAGGTGCTGTAATATTGCCTTTTTTGGCGGTAATTTCTCAGATTGTTTGCTAGAAGTGCTTATAAAATAGAATTAACAGTTTTGATTCTTGTAATGCTCAGAAGGTCTAATTGCTTTAAATACAGAAAGCTACAAACAAACTCCTCAGAAAGTCTCCAGAGATGAGTGGCATAGGAAGATCATGTATAACAGAGAAGGGATTTAGTATTAGCATCTCTGATTTTAATTGTGTAGAGATTTTCACTGTTTTATAGTTGTATTTTTTTTTTCTTGGGCTTAGCTTTGAGTCTAGTGCTCTACTTCTGTAAACTCCTGACGCTCCTGAGGAAAAAATCCTAACACAGATGACATTCATAACAACAATTTACACCTTTCCCCTTTTTTGCCCTTTATAGGTGGCCTCCTTATCTCCTCGGCACACTTTGGAGCATATGTATGTGGTACTGATATAGATTACAACACAATCCATGGATTAGGTATGTTACACATTTCTAAGCCATTGAGATCTTACTCTTTGGAATTTAAGAATTCTGATGATAGCAGGTAGTGCATTTTAAAGCAACGTTAATTTTCCCAGGATTAATTTGTTCATGTGTAATTTTATTGATCAATTTACGTGTGTCTTAGCTGAGCTATTCTGTTAATTTTTAAGCACTAAATATTTGAGAAAAGGAATAATGAAAACCAAAACAAAATTCAAAATAGTAATGACAATAGCTATGTGCTTTCGTATTCTGTGAAGTAGGAACACTTTTACATAACCAAACCCAGCAAGCCTAGTCCCATTCTTACTTCTCTGAAAAACTGTTGTGCAAATTAGAATGATTTCCTGCATAGGATTATGACTGATGGATAGTGCTTCTCCAAAGTTGACATTTAATAAACCAACATTTTAAAAAATGTGTTCTTTGACACCCTATACAGATGGTACAGTGGAATTATTTTTCATCTGTTTTCATTATGTCTTGTTTTTGTGTACAAAGTTTATTTTATCACAAATACTTGTGTTGGTGAGTAGAATAAGGCAGGAGATAAACGCTTGTTTTGTGTGACATTTATATGAAAGGTTTTGTTGTTGAGGATGATTTTTTTTTTCCTTTCTCTCTCAGGCAAGGCAAGCAGAAAGAACCAGAAATGGAGAGGGCCAGATGAAAATATCAGAGCTAATCTCCGACAGTACGGTTTAGAGAAGTATTACCTTGATGCCCTAGTTTCTGATTCTTCACGACCAGTATGGCGAAAAGGGATGCTGTTTGATGCAATCATTACAGATCGTAAGTTTGTTAATGCTTTTTGTTGCCTAATTACAATGACTCAAATATTATTGCCTAGGTATATGCATATGTGTATTGATTTAATGTCTCGATGAGTGCTCAGATCTGCAGTTTCCATGTTACAAAAATGACCTTTGAATTCAGCACTGTGGAAACTGGATCTGCATTTTGACATCTCTGCATTTATTTTAAGGATAGTTATAAATGTGTAACAAAGCTGGAGATAATGCTGTCTTCCATGGAGACAATATTATGACTGACAGTGAAAATCGATATGGCTGAAAATCATCCTTTGAATGTGTCTCATTCAGTAAAGGCATAACGTTACTGATGCGTGGAGCCTTCTTACCAGAATGGTCTGTGTTGCTTTTAGGACTTGATCTGCAGCACACTGGAGTCTGATGGACTCTGAAGACTTATCTTAAGTACTTATTGGAGTGCTTCCAAAGAGAGAGTTTAATGCATTTACGATACACTTAACAGCTGGAAGCACTAGGAGTTTGAAAGGATCCTCTGTTCTTCTAGAAACCTGTGTGCTTAACACCATTTGTCTTGCCTGAGAGGAGTAGAAGCTAAGGGAATAAATGGAAGACTTTGATAGAGTAATTTCTGATGTCTAGTACTGGCTCATACTATGATAAATTCATATTAGTTAGGAATAGGGAGGGTGACTTTTCTCTGTGGGTTGCTCCTTGATTTGTATTTGGCCTGTTTGAAAATAAGACAATGCAGAATATTAACGTTACTTAGAACTGAATTTGTGAATTGTGTCGAAACTTCTGTATTTACAACATGGTGACATTAGTGCTTCCATGCTGAAATACTGAAATGAGTCTTACAAAAACAAATGTGTTGAACGTGAAATAAGCATGTTATGCTATCAGAAATTTGCAGAAACATGTAAGAAAAGCCACCTCTGGCTGCTCTTATCTGTATGAGAATTACCATTTGCAGAATGTGCTGGCAAGAAATTCCAATTATACAATGTCGTTTTGAAAAAGATCAGCCAAGTGCTATAGCAGAGGTGTTTGCTTATGTCGAACAAGAGGATGGGATTATTTGTCACATGTTGAAAACGTAAGGATTATTTTTAATGAACAAAACTGTTAACAGAAAAGCATTTTCTGTATTGTAGCTAACATCTAGTATGCTAGAAGCCTCTTACAGCTGAAAGGCTTTCTTTGAAACAGTGTTTAAGCAATTCTTTGGATCTTACCCTTACCAACTTTCTTTGTAATTTTTTTTTTTCCTAAACGTATAAGCCATAGATTATGCATTGTTTTATATGTATAGCATAATTGTATAATGTTATTTGGGCAAAGACAGAACTTCTCATCTCTGCACTATGCTTTCACTTTGTATAGCACCATATGGTATCAGAGAAGCTACTCGCAGAACAGGTTCACAGAAGGAATCGGTTAAGTCAGCTGAAAGAAGGTAAGTAAGCTACTCAGTCTGACGTACAATATAAATGTCTTAATGGTAAGCCAGTCACAGTTTTAGAATCTTTATTTTTTTTCTTGGTTGACTGTCAGACCTTTAAAAATGTTAATAATTAAAGAAGAAAGGCCCCTTTTGTTCTGTTTGCAAAACCAATGTGTCACTTCCTGAAATCCTTTTGGTTTTGTTTTACCTGCTTATAACTTGTATGTGTCTGGATTTCAAATTCTGCATCTCACCTCTGTGAACCAGCAATACCGTGTTTCCTATTCTCAATGTTCTCTTCAAGCCCTGCATGTTGCAGAATCAGTTTAAAATGGAGTACCTCTATTTCAGCTTAACCTTCCCTCTTGGTTTTCCACTGCTCCTTTCTCTTCACAGGTAACACATGGCTTCTCCACTTACATGGCTTTTCTTGTCTTCTTTTACTCTAAATTGCCCTTAGGGAAGATGCTATGCAAAATAACTATTTCCAACGTGCTTGTGTTTCAGTGACTTTCAGAAGTACTGAAAATGAGAGTAAATAGCCAGTAGGGGAATTTGGGAAGTCTTATTCCTCAAAGTAGAAGTTACACGTTTCAATTTACCCAGGTCGTTTTGCAAATCTCAGGTAGTGCTACTCTTTTATAATTTAAAAATGCAGGCTTTACATGTGCTTTTATGTTTACACTTGTGATTTTTTTGTTTAGCACAGAAAATCACATCTTCATTTCATCGAACTATCATCTGAGTGATATCTTTTTTGACCTATTGAAGTTTGCGGCAGAATATCTGGTGATGGGAGGAAGATTAGTTTACTGGCTGCCGATATACAGGCCTGAGTATGTATCCTTGATTTCTGGTATGTAGCATGTCAGAATGGATGCTAAATTCTAACTGTGATTATTTGGGCATAATACAGCTGGAACTTCCATAGTGCTAGCGCTGAAAAGTAATGCTCAGGCATCATATTGTTAGAACTTTATATGAGGGGAAGTAGATTTTGAAATAAGGTCTTTGAATGGCGATAATTCCTGTTTACCAAAAAGAAAAAGCTGTCACATCTCCTTTTAAATGCATGTCCAATGGCTTGAGATTTAAGCTTAGAAAATTAGGCTTCTAAGGTGCAGATGGATTCCTAAGGTAGTTGTAGAAAGGCTCTTACTAATACGTGTTTGTATTAGAGTAGTTAGTAGGTGTGCATGACAAGGTCCTGTAAGAGAACATTCTTGGCTGTTTGGGGTTTGGCACCACTAATTTTAGCTTTCTTCTGAGAAATCTAAAGTCAAGTGACCGAGAGATGGCAGTGAGAGGCAAGAAGTACACTTCTCGCAGTACAGGGAAGCAGCCCTGTTAAGGATGAGAGAGGCCAGCAGAGACTGCAGGATGCAGTCTGCTCAGGAGTGCAGCTTTGGATTGAGTTTAAGAGAAGAGACATCTGTTTGCGTACCTGAGTTTAGCATCTTTTAGATAAGTTTTGGGGTTTTTCTTGCTGTTATTGTTTTTCCTGAAAAACGTTTTATAGTAAAGTGGGGAGATGATGTACAGTAACTGTTTCTGAGTATCTCCCAGATGTAGGTGTGTACTGAGTGTAGCTTCTACACTGTCTTATGTTCCTATGTATGGCCAAGCTATACTGATAGACGAAGTGGGTGTTGTCCCTAACTTCACCGTGCAAAAAAGCCTTGTGACAGTCTTCTGTATAATTATCACATGCTGTTTTGAAAATTTGGAAAATGAAAGAAGCCAATTCTATTACATCAAATTTCTGTGTGCTCTTCAGTAACAGAAGAGTGTGCTTAATAGCTTGTGGTTTTTGTTTGTTTGTTTTTTAATGCTATAATTGATATTTTAGGCTTTTTTATATAATACTGTTCACAGGCAAAACAGAGAGTGCCATTAACAGTGTTACACACATTGTTCAAAATGTCTTTCTATACATACTTTTAACCCTGATAGGATTTACAAGTACACAGGGTCTTAGATTTCCATGTCAATGAACTCTGTTTGGAGTTATGTTTCTTCTGTTTGTCTAGATAACAGAGCTTTTTATCTAGTCTTTGAACATTGGTAAGAGCATGCATCCTCTGTACAGCAGAATACAGCGTTTATCTTTAGATAACTATGAGCTACCCATTCTCGTTCTACTTTAGCTTCTGTTTTGGGACATCAGCTCTCTCAAACTCTAGTTGAATTGCCTCTTAAACAGTACATTTGTACACGTAAGTATGAATTGACTTTATGCAATGAAGTTTGTAATATGGAAGTCACTGTATCAGTGCAGTATCATCGTTTTATCGTAATTTCAGTTGTAAAGATGAACACGAGAAGCTGTTAAAACAAGAGTGTAGAGGAAGGATAAGCCGCTGGCTACTAATTTATTGTGCTCTCAAATATGCTTAGGCAACACCTGCCATCAGGTTCATGTGGTATTTGAGATCCTGGTGTATTACCTTAAATTAAAAACAGAGCTAAATTAAAATGGGTTTCTGTTAAAAGCACTGCTACTGTATTACTCTTTTGATAATGTTCTGAGTTTCAGCTGGGAGTGCAGAAAGATATATATGCATTAATGCTAACAGACAAGGTTTTTTAACAAGCCGATAATGATCTCTCACTCTGCAAGATAGCATCTCACTCCAAAGTTTACTCTTTCAATCTGACATTGAAATCATTATTGTCTGAATTCTTTTAATTCCTCTGCAGCCAGGCTTTATTACGGTTATGAAGAGAAACTTTTAGGATACTGTGGTGGAGTGCCTACCTTTGTAAGAGTGACAGGCAGTTTGGTGGTAGTGGGTGCATCAAAAGTTTTGTGTAGTAGAAAGAAGAATTGAGAATTCATTCGATTCTCCCTTGTCAAAAGCATGTTCTGACTTGACCTAGCAGAAGTTATGCCTTGATTTTGGACACAAGAAGGGACTGAAAGCTTGTTTGCTTATCTGGAAATTTTGGAATGATGCAGAGATGCAGTACTTTTAGTTTTTTATTTATATACAAGTCCGTATTTGGATTGTTTTATTAATTTAACAGCTCACTATTGTCTTTAAATTAAGAAATGTCAAGATTTCCCTCAGCTCCTCGAGGGATCCTTTTATCGACTTGTGCTTTGTGAATTTGCAAGGCTGCTAAAGCTTCAGAACTAACGTTTTTATTCTCTTAAGTGAAAAGTTTGTGGCAGGATTTTGTGAAGAATGACTTTTTTTTCTTCTTTTCTACAAATACTTTGTCAACAACTGAGCATATGAAATTATTGTTAAATAATTGTAATACTAGAGCTTGCATGAAACTTATTCTACCAAATCCTGGGTTAGCATGGTTGTCCAATGAGTTCTTCGTTTTCCACCAGCTACTGTTAGCAAACTTAAAACTATGGTCCAGAGAAGTTCATATCACGGCCCTGTCTTGTCAGTAGGGCTAGATAAGTGGAATTTGATTTTTGTACTGCTTTTTTGGTTCTTTGGCATGGTCTTTTCAATGCATCTCTGGTTTGTGTGTCTAAATAGTCTTGCAGGTCTGCCGATTTGTGGCTTGCCTGCTGTCATGCACAAGCCTATGCCATACATACAGGACAATCCATTTTCAGTTATGTTGGATTTTACTTCTCTTTCACCTGTAACAACACATCTGCTTGTTAAAGTGCAGAAAATCCACTTCTTTACAAGAAAAAAGGCAAACTCCTCTGTTGTATCTTTTAAGTTCCAGTGACTGGTTCCAAAATTTAGTTCTGATTTTTTAATGTCTTACTTCTGTTGACCCCCCAACCACGGGGGAATCATGTGAGCAAGCATTTTATATAAAATCCTAGTCACTGACAATACCCCATATACCATTTTCTGTATCATGTTACAGTAACTATTATAGGAGAGCTTATTACAAAAATGAGGACTACATGGCTGACTTATACTCCAGTATATCATGTCACATCTCATTTTATATTATTAAGCTAGGTTAATAATCCAGTCTCATGCAAAGCTCTTAAATTTTAGATTACTTCTTTCAGCATTTGGAGAAATAGAAGGAGGGAAATTCCCTTTTTCCACAGGGAAATAGTATGAGATGGAAGTCATTTAAAACACTGTAACTGCTTGGCTCTATAGACGAGGCTTAATTGCAAGCCATGTTGCTACCATCTGATGGTAAAAGCTAATTGATTTTTCTCCGTTTAGAAAAAGTCTTCCATCATTTGACAAGACAATTACAATGTGATATATTTGCAGCATCATCTTCTGAACTCCAGGAATGTCATTGCTATAGGAGCTGGTTTAGTATCATTTGGAATTCAAGTGTAATGTTCTCCTTTTAGGGAGGTGGAGTTAAGTCTCTTGTTGCTGCATTTTTATTTATGTTGACCGTGGAATCCTTTTTTTGTTTTAATCACAGCTCCTGATTGGATGGGTTATTATTTCTGATTGGGCGAGATGTTTTCCCCTCGAAATGATACAGGCATGCATACATTAACATAATGTAAATACGTGTATAAAATATGGGTGGGGGACTCTTTACAGTAACATTTCCATTTCTTCTACACATTTAATGTCACAAGATGATTGGAATGTATGATTGGAAGAACTCTGAGCACCAATACCTGAGCTTCTGGTAACTTAATTTAAAATGCACAGCAACTTTCTAGTGTAAGCCATTTTGTGAAAATCTGTGTGAATTTTGTTTCAGATGCAAGTGTTGCAGTTCATGAGCTTACAACTCTCTGAATGTTTATTTCTTCCAGATATACAGAAGAGATCATTCCCCGCCACCCATGCCTGAAACTTATTAGCAACTGCGAGCAGATGCTTTCCAGCCACACGTCAAGGCGCCTGATAACCATGGAAAAGGTGAAAGAATACAAGGTAAGCTTGAATTCTTGATTATATTATGTAAAGTGGTAGCTGTTGCATTCATGAAACATTTGTGCTATTCAGCATTTGATCTTCATTTCTCTCACACTTGAGTTTTTTATGACAGCTTTTGTAAAATTGTCACACATTTCTTCAAAGTAAATTGAGTAGTGATTTAAGGGACTCTACTGGTTTTGTTGTTTTCCTTTTTCTCCTCAGCTTGTGATAAACTTTTCGTCCTGAGCAAGCCCCTTAATAGCATGAAACTATGCTTGCTTATGGAAATTGCATACTCTTTTCTTGGAAAACTGAACTCTGTGAATCAGATCTATAGAGAAGTTTAGATGCCTAAATTCCCATTGATTCCAAAGTGTGATTTGGTGCCCAAGTAAGTACTAAATGCCAGATACTTTGTGGATCTGCCAGTACTGGTAAACCATATTCAAATGTTACTTCATTTTTAGAGTGATCTTTAAATCCACAAGGGACTAAACAATATATCTTTTGGAAATAATATTGTATCTGTGACATAATTACAATGAAGCAAGGATTTTTTTGTTTAAATTTGTCCTTGAGAGGGGACGCGCTAAGCTCTTTTCTGGAGTCCCTGAGTGTGGCAAATACTGCATTTAGGTCTCCTTTCTGCTCTTGCTGCTTCTCTTACCTGCTAAGACTGTTTAAAAAGATGCTAAACCAGTGTGAAGCAAAATCTTAATGAAAACAGAAGCAAGAGGTGAGCAAATGTCTTAGGTATATTCCTTTTCAGTTGGAAGAGCTATTTGAAATGACAGGAGATGCTGTCAGACTGCTGTGTCTGCATGGTGCTTGCAGAAATAACAAAGCAGGATTTCAGCACTATATTCATAATGCTAATGATGACTGAAATTGTCAAGCAACACCTGAATTTTTGTAAAACACTGTATGTGGAGTTCAGAGCCAGAGCTGCCAACTTTGTCAGTAGCAAACCACAAGGGTAAATTTTGACGCTTTTTGGCATGCATGTCTCAGGGTGTCCATGGAGGTTTTCTGCCGGGATTTTTTTATATGCCAGCTGGTATGCGGCTGCCGGTGCTGTAGGATAGGATGTCCTAATTTTAAAAATATGTTCACCCTTCTGCGAATAGACTTTCATCATTTGTTATTCTTGTTTTGTGCATCACGTATTCTTCAGGACGTGCTTTGACAGGTTCACGTCTGGAAGCACTTAGCTTTGAGCACCTGATGCTACTTGGCAGGCTTACTGCCTAGATAAAACTGTGCAGGTGCTTCTGCTGTGGACTCCAGATGTCTTTTTAGATAACTTAAAGATGCTAATCACTGTGTATCGTTTCTAATAGCACAAAACTTGTACAAATAACAGTACACAGATTGACGCCTTAACTACTGCCTGCTTGGTTTGGGGTCTTGTTGTTTGGCATCTAACTACTTGAAGATCTTCCCACCCCAGCTTCCCTTACCTGACATGCTTCATATTCTCTTGGTTCTCTAGGACATATTTTTTCCTGTCTTAACGTCTCAAAAATCCTTTTGAGTTGGATGCTTATGACTCATGAGATATGATCATAAAATTAAGTATTTGGAGCTTTGGCAGTTTTTACTGTGAAAGAGTGGGTTATTCTGAATATACAGACATTTGTATCTCAGACAGTTCCCATTTTCTTTAATAAACTGGTTTGTAACGAGAACTTACATATTTCTTTTAGTTCAGCTTAGTGGAGTATTCACAAGTGACTAAGAAATTTTACAAATTATGTAATGCCATTATGCAGTCCTTCGGTTTCCCACTGTTTGCCACCAATAGTGAATTGCAAATTTCACAGCAAATTCAGTTCCCTTATTAACACTAACTTCTTAACCGAAGACAAATTTGATAAGTTACAGAAGGTGAGATTGGTGGTGTAATTTGATTGTGCTTGTGATATAAAGGAATCCAAAGTGCCTGTAAAAAGTGAATACAAGTCTAGTTGAAATATTGATCTGTAATTAATCATAAGCATGAAGATCATAAATATTAGATTAAAACCATCACAGAAGTAGGTAATATAAAGTTGGTATACAGCTGAGTGACTTGTAAGCATCCAGTGTGTTCTCTTGAAGTTTATAATGCAATCATGCTGACTGGAAAATATTTCTTACTGAACACAATGTTGATATGAATAGATTTTTCCATGTGTACACAAGATGAGCAGAAGAGTTGCTTTTTCTTTTAACACTTTTGGACACCAGTGGTGATCATTAGTAACTCCCCCTCACACTCCATTCTTAAATTATAGCAATGATGATAATAAAGTACGTGAAGGCAATTGTTGTAGAGGGCAGCTAGCAGTAGGCAGATGGTGACTTCTATTCTTCTAAAACTCAGAAGAGCTAGAGAAACAAAGAATGAGTGGAATGGGAGAGGAGCAAAATGGAAATGGTATGAGATAAGAAGTCACTAGCCTGATGTGTTACTTCTTGTATAGGTATCAGTGGCCTTTCTGCTGGTATTAAATGGACGTGGATCTCTTAAATATCTTTCTAAACCTGAAACAAAGCTTTCTAATTTATATTACAGTGGGCAGGACTGTGTGAGTCTAGCCTCATTGAACTATGGAGAGAGGTTTTTCGGAGCAGTAAAAACACAAGTTCCACTCTCCAGAGACTAAACCATTCACATATAAGAACTGAAATACAGTGGTAGTGGAAGAATGAGGAGCTGTTGTGTTGGCTGAGTAGATTTGTGTTGTAATGTCTGTCGCCTGTAATCTTCTAGGAGTCCAGTCTTCTGCTTTAGGTCAGAGGGTGTTTGAACTAATTCTTCCACACTGAGTCAAGTGAAAATATATCTTCCACTGTTCTGGTTTATTTTTCAAAAGCCTTTAAAAATATATGCATATAAGACTGAAAGATCTTCATCTCTACTATCTATATTCGAATTGTTACTTTTTAAAAAAAAATTTAAATGTCAAATAACTGGTAAATAGTTAATAAGCAGGAAAATTGGAGTATAACAACTTACAACTTAACAAGCGTTATTATCACAAGGGTTCTTGGGAGTCCGTATCTGGTGATCAACCAACTGTCTCAGAAGGGATGGACTTACTAACGGTGTTTAACTGTAGGGTGACTTGGTGTTCCCTTTCTTTACTACAGTGTGTCTAGCTTTTTGTCTTCAGAGGCTGTGGATTTCCTCATAATGTTTGTTTCAGCCATTGTAGAATTGCTTGTGTTTGTTTCGTTCCTTGGCTGGCTGTCTTAAAGAAATAGAACACATCTATTTGGCTAGTAAATGCTACCTAGTTTTAATGTTTCTCATTAGTACTTAAAAAAAAATAAAATTTTATTTATATATAAAAGGAGAGGTCTGTAGTTGACAAGGGTTAAGAGAGACACCTAGAAATTACAGGGAGAGATGAAACAAAATTTGACTGAAAAATGAAGTCTGTATGACTGCCCATGAAAAGGCCCTGGAGCGTTGGGCATGCAAATCCACAACACTGGATGTGTCCAGCATTTCCATGTCATGGGGTCGCTCCAGAGTCTTTACTAGCATAGAAATTTTCCTACTGAATTTAACAGTGTCTGTTCCTGGATGTGACCCTGCATCTGTGATTTGGGAACTGCTCGGTGCTGTTTATAGCTGTATAACATTAGTACAAGTGGTTTCTGTAGCTACTGTTCAGCACCAGATGTAGAGTGGTAGGAAGCTGTGATAAGGCTAGGAAGATCTTTTAAACAAAAAATGAATGTGGGTTATTGCCCAAAGGCTGAAACAAGGTGTGCCAGATTCATAAAAATCTGTAAACTTGCGCATAGTATCTGCAGAAACTTAAAGACAAAGTTTTCTTGTTATCTTCAAGCCCCCTTCTCTTTCTTCCACCTCTCGTTATTTATCAGGGACACGATAACTTTATTTTTTTTAGTGTTGTCTTTAGAACAACTCAGTGTTAAGTTGAAAACACAAATTAACAAAAGCAGTTTGGTAACATCTAGTTCGCAAGAGCTTTGTTGGTTTTCAGTTGTCACAGAAGTCATCGTAAAACATTTCAGAGCAGAAGTTTTATGTGATAACTGCTGTTTGCAATTAGTCTGCTGTTTTGAGAACTTGAATAATTCAAAGTGAGAACCAAGGATGATTTAAAAGGAATGACCAGTGGCTAATCAACATCTTCGGTCCTACAAATAAAGGAGGAAGGCTTTGTCTTGGTGGTAGGACCAGTAGGCTGGGGAAGGAGCTGGCTTACTGCCAAGTAGGCTGATCATTGCTGATCAATCTTGGCACGTGGCCTAAGGAAATGCTTTCTTGGGAGGTCTCAGTATGTTGTGCCAAATAACCAATTACAAACTTTATGCCTTGAAAACTATGCATACTTTTTTTTTTTCCAAAACAAATGTGGCAAAAGCTAGTCATCCCTAGATGCAGTGTTGTATCACAAGTAGTACTCCTGATTCTTCCAGTGTATCATGTTAAGAGGAGGAAAGGGGCTACATGTGTTAAAACAGAATTGTTCAACTCCATTCCCCAAATTTAAACTTTAACACAAAAGGGGGGAGTGGAGAAGGGGCAAGTGAAAGGAGAAACAAGTATGCTAACTGGGCTGGACTGTTAATGCACTCCAGGGAGTTGACCATGGTATGATCAATGGCTGAAACCATTCCCAGGATTTGGTCCAATGCTTTGTTCATTACTGTGTCCCGTCCACCCTCTGTAAGAGATCTTCTCTAACTACAAAGCATTCCTGCCAGAAATTCAGAGTGCATGTTCTACCAGTTCATACCACTCAAATTAGAGCTCACGTGAGGATGTTTGTCTGGTTTCCTTACTGAAATGAACTGGTGCTCGATGCCTAGGCAAATTCCAATCCAAATAGTCAGAGTGCTTTTCTGAAGATGATTTTGATGTGTTTTTATCTTTGTGGAGCTGAATGCAGACTTTCCCTATTGCTTAGATTATACCTGTTTGGCTCCCTGTGTAGATAGAAAATACCCTAACTTAGAATTTATTCAGAAATCATTAATCTTTGAAATCCAAGACTTCCTTTTACTTTGTTCAGTTCTCATATTCCCTGTAAAACTGTTTTGATTAGTAAATGTCAACAGTGAGTGGCATCTGCAGATAATTTAGGGTTTCTTATTTTCTTTTCCTATTTAAGAAGTCATTCCCAATCCGTTCTTTTTCTTTAAAGCCATTAACATCTTTATTGGGCAGTCATGTCTGTGTAAGGAAGAGATAGGGAATGGAAGCTCTTAAGCTGGGATTATGATGTGGGCCAGGAGCTTTCTTTGTAAGCTATTCCAAGAAACCAGTGCCTGACTGCAGATCTCCTCTCATCTAGCAAGCAAAGATTTGCATAGCTTTTGATGAAGCCTGGATTTACAAAACTGATTGTGCTGTGGTGTGAAGCACCAAGCGTGTTTCCATCTGATGAATGCAGATGCTCCTCTTGAAGTTTCTTCTCTTACATATATCCTCTCTTTGTCCTCACCAGCTTGGGGGTAGAGGGAGTTAGTTCATTTCTTCCTTCTTCCCTTCACCCTGAATCAGCAGTTTGTTACTTAAGAAATCAAGATGAATGGAGTACAGATGTGTGACCTCTTAGAGGTTATAAGGATTAACTTTTATGTTAAAAGTACTGTTGACCTGTATATCGTTACCTTTCAGGGTCAAATATCCCATCCATTTCTTAAAATAATTTCTTAAAATAACTGAATTAAGTAAAATCATCATGAAAACACTTCCCAGAGGTATGAAAATCCATCACACACTTTGGTCAAAGAGGGTTTACTGGCCTGTAAATTCAGGTGAAAAACAAGTGCTCTTTTCCTCAGCGTGGTACTGTATAGGAGACCTGGACAAGTGGCTACAGGCTGACTGTAAGAGGAAAGTGTCTTAAGTCCTCCTTGTTTCCTGTCTCCCAGTAGTAATTTTTTTTTTCATGGACATGTTAAAAGGCATTGATTATGACTCTGAGAATGGTCTTAGAGATGCCTGTCTCTCACAGGTGACCAGAAGACAATAGTACAGTGTCTGGAGTGGCTTTTCTGAGGTCATTTTCTCCTGCTATTTTTCAACATCACAATATTTAAAAAGAACTAACTGGATGCTGATGGTAGATGTGCTTTACATGTTAGATATGCACATGGCACTTAACATTTAAGAAGTTCATTTAAACCAGTGGCATTCCACTGGTATCTGAGCTAGGATAGCAGATGGGAACTGCTTCATAAGAGTAGCTCATTGTGTCCAGAAGAGGGCACTTGTACATGCACACAAATGTCTTGTAGTGTTGAAAAATCTTTGTCTCACAGCTTTAGGATGCATTTTAAAATACCCAAAGCAAGACGTGGTGTTGATCCTGCTAGGTGAAAGCCCAGAAGGGCTGCAAAAAAAATAGCTGAAGAGGGGAATGTCCACTAGAATTTAGTTCATTTAGTGTTGGTAGCATTTGGAAATGTATGAAAATACTGACTTAAATCTACTTCCATGTTACTGCTGCTACTTGTGCTAAGGCATTCTAGAGTAACTTTTTTTTTTTAATATGAATGAATAACCCTGAACTGCATACTGAAGTAATGAACCAATCTGTATGCTGAAGCATTGCTTAAAAAATTTACAGTAAACCATGAGGATGCATTAAGAAGAAACATCTAGTAGAAAAGAAGTTTAGTTCTGTTGTGTGCTTGTTTTTTTCTCTTTGCACACTTCAGTTGTGCTTGTGAGGCTGTTTATCTCTGTTTTATCTTGGCATTGTGATAAACTGCCATCAACCATAAGTGTTAAACTGTTTCAAAAGTTGCCATCAGTTTTTAGTGCTCAGAAAAAAAGTTGGTGTATTGTTTATTTTAGAGTATTGATAAACATCAGTTGACAAGTATCTTAATTGTGTAAAGCCACAGTACGTGATGAACTAAACATTTATATGTAGTGGCCCATACAATGGGCCAATTTTCTAAACTGTTTTCTTGGCTAATGTCATGTGTAGGGATTTACTATATCAATTTTAATTTTCAGAAGTACGTGCATTCTGTACAAGAAAAAATTCTCTGATAGCACTTCAGTTTCTGTATGAACTCTCTTTAATCATTCGTATTCCCCTTCCGTTTCTGTCTGCTTTCTACAAAATGAGTGATTGAATTCTCCAGGTGGTATTTTTTCTGGAAACTAATCTTTATATTTCTGTTTATAAAAGTTTGTGTGGCATAGTACTCTGCTTTCATTCATTCATGCAAGGGTTGAGTTTTTTTTTTTGCTTTGTTTGCTTACAGCTTGTTTTTGATCAGTGCCAAAGTTAAATGTTAAGAGTTTTCCATAGGATGTATGTGTTCTTGTTAATCTGAATGAAAAGTTCAGCTTTGTATTTTTTGCATTGTTGAATGATTTAAATGTTTGCCATTAAATTTTAAATAATACTTTACTTTTGCTTGTAATCATCTGAAAAAGTCTGAAGGAAAAACAATGGCAATGCACGCTGAACACACAGCCATAAAAACTAACACTTGCATTTTGATGCCATGCAGGATCAAGATCAGAATTCTTACTTGCTGGATGATCAATACATGCCGTACAGGGGACACAATTCTTTTCGTGAGAAGTATTTCAGTGGTGTGACAAAGAGAATTGCCAAGGAAGAAAAAGACAACCAGAAGTAAAATACAATATAAACAGATTAAAAAATGAGGAAAGAATGAAGATTGTGTTTCTTTGTAAGGACATCTGGATATGAACATTCATTTGGATGCTTCAGAAAAATAAATACTGCTTTTAATTTTAAAGCAAGATGAAGCCCACAACACAGGTTGAGAGCAGTTCTTTTTAATTAGCTTTGTTTATAGCAGATTTTATTGTACAAGTTTTTTTGAGTCTTATTTAATTTATATTTGTACTTTCAAGTTATAATGATGATTGACTAAAACCATTATTATTGTTCTTTCACCATTAACGTTTACAAAAAGTAGTAGTATTATTTGGCTTCTTAAACTGTGAACATCTGGCTGTTTTAGAAACACGTGGTGGTGATCAAGGATTGCTTATTGTGAAGATCATTTTCTTTTTTTTTCTAAATGATATACAGTAAAACAGAAAAGTTTGTGAGTTTTTATTTTTAATTGTTGTATGCAGTAACTGTTCATATGTATTCTGATTTGCTCTGGCTGAGTCCAGCAGTGTTTAAAAAAAAAACAACAAAAAAAAAACAACAAAAAACACAAAGAAACAGATGTGTGTGCACACACGTGTGCACACAGGCACACACGCCTCTGTGACCTGACAAACTCTGGAGAGCCTATTAAACCCTATGAAGCCTGTCCACATCTGAAGCTCATCTGTACCTTGGATTTGCTCTTGCATTCCTAAACCTTGACTCTTGGTCAAGCCAACTGTCTGCAATTTTTGGTTCAGAAACTGATAGTTAAAGCAGTAACAACAGCATAAAATCAGTAATGGTTCCCTAATGGTATTAAGCCTAATCAAATCTTTGAAATTGAAGATGTAGTTGTTAAAGGGAAAACTTTGCTGAATCTGTACCATGTCCATCATGAAAATACCTCATTTGAAAACCACTAAGCCCATTAATTCAGGATGTTAATGGTTCTTCTCGTTTTGGTGGTCAAATATGGCCAAATACTCTTCAGCAGGGCCTTGGTGAATGTATCTGCTAGCTCCAGCCAGGGAAAGCCTCACTTCTTAATTTGCTGTAAGCTACTGACTGTGGCCACATTATGATCTTTGTAGATTATGATCTTTAAGAGTCTCTCCAAAAACCTGGTCATATCAAAGAAGTATGAGTCGTTGTGTATCTGGAAGAGTTCATTAATTCAATTTGCTCCTCTCTGTGTTGTGGTCCTCAGCTGCAACAGGGAGAGCTCAAATATTCGATGACAACTTTCTGACCTTCTGGATCTAATCTGTGGTGTCTTAGGTAGTTCTGAAATAGTGATTTATTTTCTCTGTTTCCATTATAAATCACTTTGTTTTGAGACTCTTAACGTCAGTCATCTAAGAGTTGTTCTGGGCTAAACTTGGAGCAAGATCAAAGCTCAGAAAATTTTTCAAACGCAGAATTTGAATTGATCACTTTCAAATATTACATCAAAAAATAACTGCTTCTGAAAACCTGTCTTCATGTAACTTCTGACTTCAATTTTAGCATTACAATTTGGCATTCAGTCTTTATTACTTTACAAATTAAAATTACTTTCTGTTTTTCAGAGGCAAGGAATTTTTGTAGATGGATTTATTACGCATTTATAACTTCACTTTTGTAAAAGTTACTCTACATAGACATGATCTAAATGGTTATACAAGATGTAAGGTAGTGGCAAATCTGGCCCTGTCTATTAAAAGAGAATGATTTAGTTTATTTCTCCTCTTCTTGGTCCAATTTTTAGACCATTCAGCAGTGGTGGTGCGGCCTCTGTTTAGCAGTTCATACATAACGGCTCTATCGTTACTGAAGAATACCTTTTTGAACAGAAGCTGGGAGTGTGTTTGGGGTACTACATAAACACCCACTAATCAAAAAGAGCTTAGAATTGAAATCAGATGTTCAAGCTCTGCTGATCCCCAACATTAAAGCCATCACTTGGAAATATTTCTGATCCCTAAACTTCTCCGCATTTAACGTGCGTGCTCCAGACAATTGTGTGCGCAGGCTTGCAGAGCAGAGGCGTTTGTAGCTGCAGAGCCGTGACACAGCCCTCGCGCTGCCTCTAGCAGAGGACTGACAAGCGGGTGAGTTATCCTTTCGACAGGACTTGGCCACCGGTGGCCGCGGTTCCTGGCGCGTTCCCTCGATCCGGTTCCATTCAGTCTCTTTCCGTGAAGTTCCAGCTTCCCGTCCCTGGCAGGGAGGGTCAGTTCGGGAGCCCGCGCTGAACTCATTCCGTTGTCATTCTCTCCTTTGGGGTGGTTTGGTGCCATTTTCCAGTTTTGAAAAATAAACGTTATTTTTGGAGCGCCTTGTTGTGCTGCAGCAAATTGGAGGGAGGGAGGAGCTGAAAGCGGCTGCAAGGTCATGCGGGGAGAGGCCCTCTCTTCCTGTAGGGAGCATTTTGTTGAGTCAACAAAGGGAAAGGGTCCCTGTCTCTTCGCAGAATCCCATTGCTTGGAGGTGGTGTTTCTGGCTGCAAAGCCTCCCATATATCTAGGGAAAAGTAGCGGAAAAGCAGTGGAAGTAGATTTCTTCGTTAATTGTGTGCCCTGCCTGCTTATCTCTCTCTAATATTTTTTTTATCAATTACTAGCCAATTTGAACAGGTTTGACAGAAGATCAAGGTTTAATGGGGTCTTGCAGATAATAAGAATCTTTTTTTTTTTTTTTAATGAGCAGAAGTGTTGAAGAAAAAGACCTAGTTAATTATCTCTTCCAAGAAGAAAGGCTGAAATAAGAGTTCAGCTCTTGTTCAACATCAGAGAACTTGCATGGTAACAAGACCTTGAGACAAGAATGCCAACAACCATTTTTGTTCCTGCTGCCACGAACAGTGCTGGTCCTGCTGCTACTTGAACGTCTCTTTAAAACTAAAAGACCCAAATAAAAGCATGCAAAGAACTTTTTTTGGAGGAACGTGAAGGCCTACTCGCGCTATGACATGACACCACCTCGCAAAGGCTGAGACTCGGTGGTTTCCTATCATCGCTCTGATGGAAGGAGTCAAGCAGATGTACCAGCTTGCTGAACATCTCAGGGAAAGAGCAGTCCTCCCTTTAAACCAGCCTAAGAAACCCGTGTCTGTTGTTGGGACATCTAGAGCTCGGTCTCCGCTAGCAGAGCAAGCCTCTTGTTTCCACAGGACGTGCACTGGATGTTGTGCTGGTACCACGCACTACAGCAACTTCCACTCGCTGGGTAGGGGCACTTGAGCTCTTGAAGGCAGCTTTTGGTGGAGCCTTCCTTCCTCTTCACTTTTTCAACAGGGCAGGTAGGCTGTGGTGGAAGTCCTTAATTGTTTGGCCTCTCTTCTCCTTTTTCCACTAGCCTTATGTGCAGTATTTTAGCTCAGAGCTGTGACTTACAAGAGGGTCATTTGTACCCGTACATGTGGAAGTTGGCAGAAGGCAGCCAAATTTTTCTGAGTTCTCAGTCAAGACTCACCTGTCCAAAAATACTGAAAAACACTGCTAAGAAGATAGGCTTTCTCTTAGGCTGTTCTGATACACCAGTTAACTGCAGAGCTGTTAACAGGCTGAAGCACCTTAATCATTCTGAATCTTCTCTTCCATCAGTACTTTTTAAGGTCTCTTTGTTAATGGTTACTTCCACCATCCCCAGAAGAGCTTCACAGCCTCTGGGCCACCATCCAGAGAAGGTGACCCTGTGACTTTGCACTGTCCTCAGGCCACCAGTCTTCCAGAGACGAAGATGTCCTCTGGGAGAGGGCAAGACTGGAGCAGATGGCCCGCAGGGGTTACCAGTTTCCCTGTCAGAGCGCAAGCAGCTCTGGGGTTAGCTGCCGGGAGACTGATAAAGGCTCCAAAAAGCAAAGGCTGGCTCAGCTCCCGTCACCACCACGTTTCTCTTTTCTGATTCTTCTTTCCACCCCTTCACCGAAGCTGAGAAGAAAATTTAAAAACATTCTTTCTTTGCTGTTTAGTTTGGTCTGCAGTCTAAACTGAGGTCCAGAGCTGAACAAGGCTGTCTTTTCAGTTTGGAAATTCCTTCCTCGCTCCTAAAAAGAACAGAGTTTTGGGTAATCAGGAGAAGGAAGGGGCCAGTATCCCTTTCTCTTTTGTCTGCTATTTGGAAAAAATATTTTTTTAACCGCGTTTGCATATGCTGCTGATTTTGGTCATCGCATCATTTAAAACAACTCAATGTATATCACCTGCCTGTATGCTGCCCTTTTAAATATATTTCTCTGGTGTTCTTTTATTGGCTTCTTGGATTGTAAAAATCTCTGTTTATGTATGTATGCTCACAACCGTTTTCATTATGGGTTTCTATCATTGCTGCTGCTATTCTGTACAGTGTCTCTAATCAGTTACAGCTTTCCTGAGCCTACGGATGTGGAGGATACCTCTCAAAAGAGACGTCAGCTCTCTTTCAGCTAAAAAGTCTAATCAAACTCAAGGTCCTGGAGAAATGACAAGCTGCCTGGCTAGACTAAAGGTATTGGACCTCAAGACAAGTTTGCCAAGTTAGATCTTTTTAAATTCTTGTATGTCAATTAAAATGAGGTAAGCAGCCAAAAACTAAAATCTATTGATGGTAGATCTTATTGTCTTCATTGCCACTGTTGTGATTTTAGGTATGTCTCAGTAAGATGCCTGGGAGATACATTACAGATTTCTGACAAACCGCAGCAGACCTAGGCACAGGAGGCTTCCTGCATGTCAGGTTTGACAAGGAGTATTTTCAGTACAAACGGTTAGGAACAGGACATTTTGTTTTATTTAAAATTCCACAAAAGTTGTTTTTTTAATTCAGTTTTGGGGTACGGGATGAAGAGATTATTTTGTACAAGGAAACAATGGTTGCCAATAATCATCTAGGAATCTAACTGAAAATGTCTGTTGCATTAAATAAAATGGTTAAAATAAACAATCTTGCCTTCTAATGATATCAAAGCAGTGTTATATTTTTAATTCTTTCTTTTCTGGTTTAATTCTTTCCAAAACTAAGTTTTATTTAAAATATTTTTTCAAGCTTTTATTTCAATGCAAATGTCATTTACTGTATAAAATTTGAATTTAAAATTTGTTGTTCATGGATTCATTCTAATAAATTTTACACTAATACAGTGCAAAATAACCGGTCATGTTACTGTATGTTATGGGATTATTAATAAATTCTAAATAAACACATAACTCTTAACAATCTCATCTGCACAAGGAGATACCATTTGCAAAATTGTTATATAGCAATTAATCATAATGCGTCCTTCTATAAAGAGTCTGCCCCAAAAGATGTGATGTCTCTGAGTGATGACTGAGGATGGATATTTAATGCCAGGACTGGACATCTGAAAAGCAAGTCTGCTTGCTTTATCCTGGGACTGATAACAGAGATTTCCACCATAGACTGGGAGTTATGCTGATGACTGCATTTTGGAGCAAGACTAATCCTTGGTCTTTTTTCTGTTGTGTGCAGCACAAGGAGAAACACAAGGGCATAACTTCAGTACAGGATAAATTTAGGTGTGAAAGTTCTTAACAACTGATAGGGAAGGTTCATTTAAATAATGCGTTTTGTTTTTTTTTCAGCTAGAGGTGAAACATAGCTTTTGTTTATGTGGACAAAATCTGGTGAGCAGTTGGATCTATTCAATTGGAAAGACAGCTCCTTCCGCCCAGGCAGTCTTCTCCACAGAGCTGTGGTCCTGCTCTCTGGGCGGCTGTGTGTGATGGGGCAGGCTGATGCCTCTTTGGCTGCAGTTTGTGCTTTATAAATTGCTCTTGCAGAGGTGTATGTGCACCTGTGGGCTGGTGGTGGTTGCTGGAAAGCAGCTTATTCAGCAACAAGATGAATGTCCTCAGCCCCGTAACCTCAAGGGGCTGGTGCAGACAGTGTTTGGTGCCTGGGTTTTGCTTGCCTGAATGATGGCACCGTACAGCAGTGGGCAAATATCCACAAGCTCCCAAATACTGCATACATTTGCTCTGCCTTATATTTCTGGTGCTCTCTGGGGCAATGTGACCAGCTGCAGCTTGAACTTGATAAACTAGTGCTGTTTGCTGCAGGGACTGACCTGCCAAAAACCCGCAGAGGCTCCGTGCCCACGGGGCGAGGGAGGTGGGACCTCCCGGCTGACCTTCCTCCTTGTAAAACAAGGCAAATGTCCACCTCTGAAAAATAAATTATATAATAATAACAGAATAGCATTTCTAGCCTTATGTAAAGATGGCAAAGACAACAAAGGTATGGCATTTTTTTTAATTAAATATGGATTTCCTTTTTTTTTTCAATGTTTTTACTCTAAAGGCAAACCAAAGCATGTTTGTGCCAAGAACTGTTACACCCCTCCCCCCTTTTTCTCTCTCTCTCTCTCTTTTTTTTTTTTTTAATTGTATTTTTATATGCTTGGCAGAATTAATGATGAAAATCTTTCCAGCTGTGACTTTGCCAGAATCCTTTTCTGAAGCTCCTACTAATTTGGATTAAAACTGGATGGATGAAAGCCTCAAACAGCAAATCCTGGCAGTAGATCTGCTGAGGCCCCACAGCATAGACTTCTCCAACTGTTCTTATCTTCTGAGGCAAAAAAAAAAAAAAAAAAAAGGAAAAACAAGCAAACATAATTTTGCAATTACACAGTTGTTAGCGCTCCCTGCGCCTTCCCCCTTCGGGGGCCGCAGTGTACTCGCACGGGGCTCTGCGGTGAGGCCCTCCGCAAGGCCGGGCTCTGAGGTTGTGAGGGCAGGGTAGCAGTGGAGGCTGTCGGGTGGAGGTGGAGGCCATCAAGGCTCTCCTGTGCCAGCTGCACCAGGACGCAATGCCGGGCCTGCGTTTCAGGAGGCTCGCCGCGCTGAGGGCTGCCTGTCTGACATGGCGAAGGCACCAAGTGCCCCACTGGAGCTGGCATCGTTTTTTTGCTCCGTCCAGGCCTTCTGCCCGTGCAGGCAGCAGCTGCAAGCTCTCCGCCTGCAACGAACGATTAAATTAATTTCTTCAAATTGGACAGATCAATCTCTGGCACACGGCCCGTGCTCTTTCCCCTCCTGCCTCTCTCCAGGAGAGCTTTCTGGAACCTTGTGTGCTTACCAAGACCTTGCTCGCTGTGTTTCTCTCTCCGCAGCCACGCAAGAGACAAGACAGTGCCCTAAATCCAGTGACAATGGCAGCCTGTTCTGGTGGCCTTGTAAGAGGGTGCCCACTCCACCTTTCTGCTGTTATGAGCAGAGAACGTAATTCAGGATAACTTCTCCTCCTAACAAAATCTGTAGGAAGCTGCTACCTTCAGACCGTGTCCCTGAAAACTTCTGCCACAGTTCCCATTTATAGTCTTAGTGCATAAACAGGGCATGAATTTGGGCACCCTTAATTTTAAAGATACTTTATTTAATCATCTTCTAATTATCAACAATCAGCAGGTGTGGAATCCCAGTTTTGAAATAAAAATGCGTATTTTAACAAGTTGCTTTGTTTTTCCATTGGATTCTAACTCAGGCTGGTGCATTAGAATCTAAGCGCACACAACGTAAGCTACAAGGAGCACACATTTTTGTGTGAACAGTTCTTACCGTATTCAGTGGTAATAATGCTTACCTATCAGAGAAGAGACTTTAGGTAAAAGATAGTATAGAAGTTCCTTGGTGACATTAAGGTCTATGTGAACCTTACAGTGAGAATAGATTGAAATGAAATACCTGAAAAACCTTTGAACAAAATAACCTAAAAAGTTAAGAATTTTATACAACTCTAGTTGAATTTGATTAAAGTTTTTAATTCATTCAACCCTTCAAGAACAACAAGAGATGGAAGATTTTTGAATCCTACCTCTGAATTTTCATCTCACTAAATCATTTGGATTGATTAGGCATGATTTGGATCACACCTTAGGAATGTATACCTAATTAAAAGAGCGAGCCATTTAATTCACTACCAATGAACTGGACAAAATGATTCACTGTTTCCCGTGATACTTCATTCTATCTTGATTTATGGAAACCATGTTTTGGGAATGAAAATTCCAAAATTTTCATTGTTTAAACCAACCATAGAGTGCTGTGATTTTTTAGAATTTCCAATAGCAGGCTTTCAGGAATTGCTATGTGCCAAAAAAAGCAACTAGCAAGCTTCTCGGAAGTGCAAACGTTAATCACAAAAGACTTAACTAGATTTAGGGTCCTAGCTCTCGAAAGACATTTGGAAAATCTTATTAGGAACTTCTCTATGCCTTCAAGTAACTGCTAATAGTTTTCTCAAAAATTTAAACATGGTTTTTGCATCTAGTTTCAGCAGGACAATTTGTTATCTAAGGCGTTAATCTGTAGATGTTAGATATGGAGTGGACTGCTGTGTTTGTCTGGTTTGCCCTTGTACACGGTACTTGCCACAGGATTTCCCTGCTTTAATTCCTGCTTTAAGTCCAACAACTCTGGCTGTGCTAAGGAGGTTGTTTTTGTATTTCTACCACCGGCACTTGCTGTCTCCAGTGGAATGCTTCTTTTCTGGTTGTGTGAACCATGTGCTGCTCGGTAAAAGGTCAAGTAGCAGAGGAACAAGAGCTGATGCCTGTGGCATTACATACATAGAAGCATACCACTGGTGATTTCTTATTCATGATTGTGCTTTATGCCTTCTCTTTAAGGCTTTTTTTTTTTTTGCTTGTTTTTCCATTGCTCATAATATGGATTATGCAATATCTCACGTCAAGTGCTTTCCTGAGAAATCTTTTATCACCAGTATGGAATTGCAGTGCTAGTTTGTTAAAGCTTGCTTTCCAGATACTGATTTTGACTGGTGTTAATTGTTTTAATATTCTTGTTTTCTTGTCGTTAATTGGGTCTTATGCCAAGGTTGGTACCACCAAGTTGGCAAGCCAATACTTTGTCTTTTACTAAATGAACTCACCATGAGCTTTATTCCAAACATCGCAAGTTTCTGCATCCTACTGACAATCAGTGTTTAGACTGAGCTTTGACTCAAGTCTACAGATGCTGAGTCAGCATCTATATCTAAAACAGTTTTGTTAGCCTCCTTCTAGTCAATGGAGAGGAATAAGTCCAGAGCACTTGTCAGTCTGCTCTTCTGGAGCTCTTGGATATGCATGACTTGTTTAAGAACATCTCTAGTCGGTAATGTCAATCTTTTACTGAGACTCTTTCTTTATAGTGAGGCCAGTTAATTCACCTTCATTCTGTAGATTCATATCAGCTGCTTCTTCTATAACGATGGATAAGAATATTTATGAAATAGTTCTGCCTCTTCATTTTCACCTACTTGTCCATCCAAAAGTGAACCAGTGTTTTTCCTGATATACAGCAAGAAAACAAGAATTCAGCCAACCAACCAGCTAACCAAACAACCAAAGAAAGAAAGGAAGAAAGAAAAAAAACAACAAACCACCAGAGAACAAACACCCAAACATCAAAATCTCTCCTTTCTTAGTCACATCACAGAATTTATTTTCCTTTATCCATTTATCTGCCTTATCAGTTTTCTGGATTATCATTTCTAGGAGTTGTTACATACTTTTCCTTTTTTCACGAGTAATCTAAATATTTATTTCTAACAGCAGATTTTACTTCCCCTTCACTAGCCTGTTACTTAATACATACGATGCTTTTGGGAGATGGTGGGTGAGATATGAATTCTGCTTGGGAGTACCAGATTACATTTCATGAAGGGTTCTGCAGATGAGTTATTACTCCATAACAAGTCCTCAGCCTGCGGTTACACAAGCAGGGGAGCTAATGTGACAGTTCAGTGTTGCTGAAAGGATTTTTGTGCCTTTCCCCTGTTCCCCATTCCTGGCTTTTCTCACACTGTGCTCAGGAGAGTTGCCCACTTGTGCACCAGCTGTTTTTTATTGGACAGAGTCTTGGGTCATTTTGACTTACAAAGCCAGCAGAAAACTGCTTTTGCTGAAAAAAGATGATGACCAGGAAGCGACTTTTCTTCCATCAGAGGTAAGCTGTTGGATCAGCAGGCTCTGATCATGAAGCTGTGGTCTCTGCCACATCACTCTTACTTAGGCCAGAGGCTGACTGCAGAGACTGTGCAGCTCCTTGCTCAATCATTCAAGGACGTCCTGCCAGGAAAAGGAAAGCAACTGATGAGCTTTGGTGTCACAGCTGGCTTTGTTGAAATGTAAAATAATAGAAAGTAGAAAAAGTCATTAGCGGCCTTTCTAAACATAGATTGACCATGTCTTTGAGAAAAGGAAAGAGAAGGAGAATCCTTTGAGAAGGATTGCATCTGGTGGTTATTTACTCACTTGTGACTTACGCTTTATTGTGTTTTTCTTCTCAATGAAGAGCTATGTTGTGGCTGTGGACAGCTTTATTTTCTGTTGTGGTCTGGGGACAGGGTGTGCTGAAGTTAACCAAGAGGAACCATGAGCATGAGCAGTGGAGCCACAGCCGAGTTTTTGGTCCATGCGATTTAGCACCTCGGAGGGGCGTGAAGAGATCTGCAGCACAGGGACACTGGCAGCCTCTCTTCAGATTCTGGAGACTTTTGAGGTGTAGAAAAGTGTAGCCATAGTGTGTGTCACAGCAGCAAATTCTTCCTTTTTTGAGGGTGACTTTGGATCCAGTGCTCTCTTTTTGAATACTTCATAACTATTACTTCTCTTTTCTTTTCAAAAAATACCTCTCCAAGCTGATTTGGCTCAAAATTGTTTCCAACCCTATCAAATGGGCCCTTTTGGAACATAATGTGTTTGTGATTTGGTCTGTGTCCTCTTTGGATTCATATCTCAGTGGCTACTTATTTTTACTGAAAAATCAGTTCTTTCCTCTTGGTCTATCAAATGTGCTGTGGCCCGGCATTCCTTTAACTTGTTTGCAGCAAATGTTTGAGCCATGTGTTTCAAAGAGCATGCCCAGGTAGCTGGTGTGGTACATGGGTGCATTGTTGTGATGGATGTGCTAGGTTTTTGTTCTCTGCGAGTTCTCTGGTGGGACAGTCCTGGTCTGTGCTGGTCTGAGGAGCAGAAGTATAAAGCAGACTTGGTGTGGGAAAGCATTGACTCGTTAATCCCACCATGAAAAGTACAGGGGAACAGCAGTGTTGTGTAGTTTGTTAAGTCAGTTACCAGGCAAACAGCAGTGCCCAGAAAAGTTTTGGGTGCCGTTTGGAATGAGACAGTATGTGTGTACTTTTGGGGACGTTTGTACCCCACACGCTGAGATGATGAAGTGGTGGAAGAGTAACAGAGCAGCAGTTGTGACTGCAGTGTGTACCCCAGATTTTATATCCTGCCTGAAGCCTGAAGGGATTTTCTGTGTGAAGTGCAAGTGGACGCTCATTGCTGAAGCTGAGAACATCTTTCCCCGTGGAATATCTGCCTTCGGAAATTCAGGCTGAAGACTCTACCCAGCACTGAAACATTCCCTCTACAAATGTATGGGAACCTAGGACTCCTTGCACTGCAAAGCTTCCAGCCACGGATCTTGCACAATTATTCTATGTGTATATATGTAAACCATACAACTATAATGTTTGACTGTCTCTCATTCTTGAATGCATTTGTCTGCACAAGATCCTTGCGAAAGAGGTATTATTCCCATCTTTTTCCAAGGTCACACATGACGCCTGTGGTAGAGCAGGAAAACGAAGATCTTCCAAGTCTCAGGCTAGCTCCCAAACCACTCCACCATCTTTTCTGCTAAGGTTGACCACAACCAGCTCACAATGCAGTACGTTGATTGAGTTATTTTTCCATGCTGGGAGATAGAAGAAGCAAAACGTTCTGGATCTGTAGATCTAAATCTGGATCCAGCTGTGAAGCTAGTCATTTTGTAGGGTTCTGTTGTAGCATTTAATATTTTAATGCTTGTGGGCAACGCTGACATTCATTTGCTTTTTAACTGGAGGGAACCAATGGTCCTTAAGGGTGTACTGAAAATACATAAATGTTTTTTAAATTAGAGGGGAAATTCATAATGAATTATAAAATAATCACTCACAATGTACTGCACATTCTGTTCAACAAAATATGTTGGACAGGTTATGTAAACTGTTTGGTACCATGAACAACAAGGCAAGCAGATTTGTAAATGATTGGTTGTTAATTTTTTCTGTCAGTTAGTGTACTCTTCAAGAAAAACTTCAAAGGTTGTAATCTGCACAGTTGGTATTGTTCACTTTAACCTGTCATTTGCAAGGAAGGTACTCTTTATTTTATTCTGAATTACAGCAAACAGATTGAGACCTAGGAAACTAAGAGAGACTTCATTGTAGTGGTTACTTTCAAAGCCTACCTGCAAGACTTTTTCCAAAAGTGACCCCCCATGTGCTAGGTTTTCCAAAAGATGGGCAGGAAGAAACCAAATGAGGTTTAATAAGAGCAAGTGTAGAGTCCTGCACCTGGGAAGGAACAACCGGACGTATCAGTGCAGACTGGGGGACGACCTGATGGAGAGGAGCTCTGAGGAGAAGGACCTGGGGGTCCTGGTGGACGACAGGTTGACCATGAGCCAGCAGTGTGCCCTGGTGGCCAAGAGAGCCAATGGGATCCTGGCATGCATTAAAAGTAGCGTGGCCAGCAGGTCAAGGGAGGTGATCCTCCCCCTCTACTCTGCCCTGGTCAGGCCTCACCTGGAGTACTGTGTCCAGTTCTGGGCTCCCCGGTACAAAAAAAAGACAGGGATCTCCTGGAAAGAGTCCAGCGGAGGGCCACAAAGATGATACGGGGCCTGGAGCATCTTCCCTGTGAAGAAAGGCTGAGAGACCTGGGTCTGTTCAGCCTGGAGAAAAGAAGACTGAGAGGGGATCTCATCAATGTGTATAAATACCTGAGGTGTGGGAGACAGAGGCGTCTGGCCAACCTCTTTTCAGTGGTTTGTGGGGACAGGGCAAGGGGTAATGACCACAAAATGGAGCACAGGAAGTTCCACACCAACATGAGAAAGAACTTCATGGTGAGGGTGACGGAGCACTGGAACAGGCTGTCCAGGGAGGTTGTGGAGTCTCCTTCTCTGGAGATATTCAAGGCCCATCTGGACGCCTACCTGGGCAGCCTGCTGTAAGGAACCTGCTTTGGCAGGGAGGTTGGACCCGATGATCTTTCGAGGTCCCTTCCAACCCCTTCAATTCTGTGATTCTGTGATTCTGTGAAAAACTCTTTGTGACTGCTAATGTCAAGAAAGAGTAACTCATCTATGGAGCACTGCTGGTCTGTGAGCTCCCGTGGTGGTGAGACTAAAATTTACTCATGGAATTTCATTAAAACTGGTAAGTCATTGGTTCTTATCACTCCACATCTGAAATAAAATAGTGACTGCTTTATTTAACTCAGCATCGTGCTGAAATACTCAGTATGATAGACACAAGAATAATATTTAATTTTTAAGAAAGCTTTGTCTTATTAATGGCAGATCTTCACAGGGGTCATATGAGAATGGAGATGTCATTTAAAACTTACTGTTCTTCCAAGTCACCTTCAGGCACATTTTGCCAGATCTGAAATCTAGAGCAGTGTTGACACTATTCTCTCACTCCAGAGACAATAGACCCTTCAAATCCTCTTCCATCACTCAGCAGAGCTGTGACAAGGCGAAGAGAAAAACATCACAACATTTCAGAGAGTCTGGCTTAGCCTTCTTCACAGGATGCTACACATCAGCACAAAAAGAGAGGAGAGGGTGGTGAGGTATCTCCAGCATATGCCTAGAAGATTATTTTCAAAGTTTTTTTGTTCGTTCTTCTATAAATGAATCCCCACTCTATGATGACGGATAGTTTCAGTCTTAAAGGTAAAAGGCTGAACTATCAGATTACTGGCTACCAGATATGGACAGCTGATTGCGTTGGCTGTTCCAGCAGCCTGTGTTTTTATGTCCGTGCTTAGCTCTACCTTTCTAGCTGCACTGCTACAGATGGATACTGCATTGCTATTCCTAGATGAATTTACAATAATAGACATCAGAGATGGAAAAATACCTAATGGCCCATTCCCCTATAGCTGCCAAATAGACTTCATTAAAAAAAAAGTGCAGGCTAATATCCTCCATGGCAATCTTTTACCATGAAATATTACATCCTCTTTATAGTCTGGGCAGAGAGCAGAGAAAGCAGGAAACCTAACTGCTTCTTGGCTTAAGATTTTGCCAGTCTGTAAGCCTGGTACCCAAAGACTTTATTTTGGTACCAGTTGCCTTTTTCTTTGTAGGGTTGGAGTGTCTGGAAAGTTGGACAGGGCTCTTTTTACAGTGCCCAACACGTCTGTAGTGTCAGTACCCACAGTTCTGAAAAGGAGGTAAAGAAGATTTGTTGAATTACAAACACTAAGCACCTGGTTGCTTTATTTTTAGCTCAAAGCCCAAGTGCTGTAATTTTGTAGTAATCTCTGCTGTAACTCTAGGATGCCTTTGTAGTTACAATGGCTGCGTGTACTTCACTTCGACTCACCACCAGAAATATAACTGTTCTGAGTGGGACAAAAGGGTGTCTTTCTTCCAAGTGATCACTATCTGCTGGCTGTCTGATCAGGTACATAACTGGACTCTTGCTCATAATTGTACTCTGAGTTCTTTCAGAACTAATCATATTGTGATTTTATAAACCAGCTTTTTCTGCATTCTAAGGCTTTTGTGTGTGTGCGATTTTATTTCCTTTTTCTCCTTCTTTCTTTTCTTTTCTTTTCTTTTCTTTTCTTTTCTTTTCTTTTCTTTTCTTTTCTTTTCTTTTCTTTTCTTTTCTTTTCTTTTCTTTTCTTTTCTTTTCTTTTCTTTTCTTTTCTTTTCTTTTCTTTTCTTTTCTTTTCTTTTCAAATCTGGATTCTGTAGAAGTAACTAAAATGCCTCATTTAGGTTATTGAACCTGCAATGGAAAAAAAAAAAAGGCTGCAGACACTGTAATGGTTTAATTGGTATTCAATTGCTTGTGCTTTTTCAGTCTTTTAAATAAAAATATCAAAGAATGAACTATAAAACCAGATGTATATCTCCAGAGATTTAAATTGTCCGTTTTCCAGGGACATGCTTTAATTCTCCTCCCACTTAGTAATTTTACATTGGCGCAAGTCCTTTGGATAAGAAAGGGCAACTGACCCCTCCAAAATTACTGTTCTTGCATTGAGCTGGAAACTACGGGATCTCACAAAATCTATAATCTCATTAATTATAATCATATATATATATATTTATATATTTTAGTTCTGGATACTCTAATTAGTGTCTTGGAAGTGATTCAGAGGAAGGCTTCAGTGTATGCAGTTTTGCACATGCTTATGTGCTTAGCTAGGTTCAGAAATTATTATAGGTAAGGAACTATTGATGACCAAGCTTTTCCACTCCTTTCCCCATTCCTCCCCCTCTACCTCACACCCATCATTATTTAGTTCAGGTGCTCTTTATTGCATAAATGTCTGCCAGGAAAAAAAAAAATTGAAACCCTGGCTTTGTGTTCTGAATGTCCCAAGACTTTGGTTCTGCTGGTCCTTCTGAGAAATGGGGTTCTGATGTGGCCAGCCCCTGCTAAGGTGAAGAATCAGCAGCCTGGAAGGGGTGATGGGCATAGCACTGCCTAGACAGGCTGATAAAGAGGAAAGGAGTCTTTGCCTGGGTGTTGCAGGCCAAAAAATACACCTACTCTCTGACCAGGACAGCCAGAGTTGGTGTGTTGATTGGCTTTGTTTTGTGCTGTTGGTACCCTTTCTGTTGAAGCATTGCTTTGTGCCCAGGGGCACAGGGATTAGAAGGACCAAATGTACCATGCATTTGGCTCCAACGTGGCTGCTACGCCCTGGTGAAAGAGCCCACCTGTTTGCAGGTGGCACACCAGCCAATCTCATGGGATTGCAGTTCTTCTTCGTGGATCGTATTGTGGTAACTCAGTCAGTTCAATGGCTGGGACCTCTATTTGTAATGTTCAATGGAGTGGGGTGGGGATCTAAATAACAAAGGAAATACCCTGTTTATACAAATTGGAAAAGAGTTTGAAATCCCAAGGTAACATCTTGTTCTGGTTCTTTTGTAGGTTCACCTACCTCTTATGCATTAGTTGTGACAGAACGAAGTTTTTGAAGACCTTTCATTTTCCTGACTCCTGTCCCAGAAGCAGAAACTCAGGATGAGGTAGGATCTACACCAGCCTCAGTTTCTTGTCAATTCTCCATCAGTTGCCATCTGAACATTAACTATATTAATATGTATGCAATAACATATATATTGGAGAAACAGACACAAAGTATGGTTTCTACTAAAAATTATCACTTTATTTATTATGGAAACCATGGTCTTGACTGTTATCATTGGTTTAAAATATGACTAATTGTTTGGACAGGGCAACACTATAGTTGGATGGCTGGCTAAAGAGTGTAAGTTGTTTAAGAGTGAAGTAGTTGATTTTGATGATAAAATATGCTCAAATATTATTACAGTTGTGTGTTTGCCTGAAAATTGAGGGGAAAAAGGATTTTTTTTTGTCTTTTTTTTGGCTGAATTCTTGGTTTTCTTGGCCAAGGAAATTGTTCTGTGTCAATCTGATTTGCAAAGAAATTGTTCAGTGGCAACCTGTAACTGTTTATTAGAGCTGTTGAGCTAATGCTGAGATTGGGGACCTTTTGTTAGAGTTGGAGAACAGCAATTGGTTCCCTGAGAGAGTCTGAGGTATAGAATGAACCTAAACTTATTATTAATTGTGCTTGCAGTAGAAGAAAATGGAAAAAACAATAAAGGGTTGCTCATATGGAAATTTCCAACTCCATTTCTATTGCAACTCAGAATTTGGGAGAGGTTGATCTGCCTATTCTAAAGTTATATTTTTCCCTTCTTAATCTAGCTTTGAAAAGCATGGCAAAGAGCAGAGGGATTCGTAGCCTCTTTGACTATTCTGAATAAGGCTAGTATTTCTCAACCTTTCTTATTTGAAGAAGGATGTAGCCTTATAAAAACCTATGAACCTTTTTGTGTCCCACTATTCATGGAATAAAAGGGTCAGTAGTAAGTAAGAAAATTCATAGGATCATAGAATTTATGGCATCCGGGCTAAAAATTTGGCATATTTGTAACTTGATCTTGTAGTCAAACAATTTGATTAGAAATGTTGAAAATCTCTTTACGTCTGCCAGTAGGGGTTGCCAGCCCACAGGACCTGATGGCTGGGTGACTGGCTCCCAGTGTTTTCTTCAGCAGGCAGTGACACTTCTCTGCCAACCACCTTGGAGACTGTGGGTGTGTTTAAAGCAAGGTGCAGTCATTTTAACAGCCACATCCTCCTTGTGGTCCGTGGACCTCAAGCTGAGCAGCAAAGATGAGAAAGTAGAGCTGTGGCTCCTAGCAGGCACTTTTACTTCATTCCTCTGTTTTATAAAATTTCTGTTTTTGAGCTCCAGATGGACAATGGGGGGATGCATTAGAATTGCTTCTTCAACAATAACTATGAAGCAAATATAGCATTTCTCACAGGAAAGAAGGATACCAGCTCTAGAGCAGAAAAAGTCTCTTCTCCTGTATTTTGTCTGGTGGGGTGATGGACCTAAGCCTACATAAGAGGATAGAGAATCCTTTCGTGTTACATCTTGAAGCAGAGAGAAGGTGTTGAGAGGCACTTAACATGCTGTTGTCCTTTGGCAGGGGCTAGCTTAATGGGGCTGGTTGCAATATGTGCACAAAGTGATAACAAATCCGCAGACACGGAAACAATGCAGATTGACATATTCTACAAACCAAAGATTTTCAGGCTGATTATAGTAGAAATCCAAGGCTTTTTTCAGCTAATTGCAGCCGTACAGTTGGCATAAACTCTAGGAAATCAGAGTTTATAGAACTGTACTCAGAGGTGATGTGTCAATTGCATCACCTTCCACAGACCCTTTTTTTCCAGCCTTGGGCTACATCAGATCAGATGAGCTACTTTCCGTGACTCTTCTAGGTGTAGAATGAAGTCTAGGTTGTTGCCTCTACCGTGCCATAGACCTAGAAGTAGAACTGGAACTTTGAATGTGCATTCCTCCCCACTTCCTGAACATGCAGAGATGCAAGTCCTGCAAAGGAAGCTCACTGCTGGCTTAGTGACTGAGTGAGGTTAAAAAGGAGACATTACAATAACCTACTATTTAGAGTCTGGCACTCAGTGTATACTCATCATTTCTTAATCTGTCCCTGGGTCTGGTTATAATTTGCATCTTGAGCAATCCTATTGCATTCTGCATTTGCAGTTGTGTTTTCTTTTTCTATTGTTAAACCTGTTTTCATCTCACACATTTTTCATTCTTCTGCAACCCGTAGCCAGTGATAGATGAGAAGGTTCAAATGCAGAAGGTCAGTTAGATCATCCAGTGTCCATCGCTGCCAGCACAGGATTATTGCTTGCATGGTCTATTTGCTATTGTTTTGTCCAGTCGATTGCTAAATAGGCTCCGTTTATTGGACAAAGCTATGCCACCAATAATACCCCACATAACCTTAATTATAACAATGGAGTAGTCTGGGCTATTGTTGAGAGGTGGGAGATGGCCTTGTATGGTCAGAAAAATTATCTGGTTTTTGACTCTTGTTACTCAGACTAGACTCAGACTATATTTCTGTAGCACAATTCATTAACTGGTCAAATCAAACATCTACATCCAGAGCACTGTTCAAGTCCTGCTGATCTCTATCCTTTTAGTCTAGAATATTCTCTTAGCAGAAAACAGGTTGGATATTGGCACGCATCGACATTAACCCAAGGGCTCTTTGATATATTCAAGAGTATGTTTACTTGTACATTTACATTTGTTCTGGGCAAAAGGGTTTTCAGTTGGCTTTACCGTGGTTTCATATTGCTGTGGTTTATCTAGCAGGGAAGCCTATCTTAAAGAGCTCAAAAATACACTATTGATTTTATTTTTATTTTTTGCCTATAGAAGGAAATAAGAGTTTCAATGGCAGCCATAGAGACAGAAATCCATGGAATCGAAGACTGGGAATGGTGCCATAGTGCAAACATCATTGTGAAAATTACTTAGTGCATATTTCAGTAAGCTTAAATTTCATAAAATCCACGATACAAGTTTGAAACGTATATAACTCACACCGATTTCAAAATGATGTTCCTAGACTAGACTTTCAAGAATATTATTATATATTCAAGAATATATGACAATGAGAAATATAGAGTTAATCATTTTAAAGCAGGTTTCATCATTGCCTTAAGGTACGCTAACCTACTGAAATCAATGGAGAGGTTCCCAGCAAGCAATATGCAGCTGTGCATGTTATAGTATTGCGTAAATATATTCTGTGAAGGTAAATCTGTAGCATTTTACTGTTAGCTGGATAAAATCACATAAATATTCTTTGGATAGTTGTCTTTTGGATGTATAGTTCTCAGTTGATTTCACATAAATATTACTGTTATACACTTAACAAGGAAGCCTACGGAGGAGTGAAAATTTTGGCAGGATTCAACAGATTCTGCATCCAATATAAAAGAAATACACAGCTGCACTCCTCTTCCTCAGGGAGAGCAGAACCTTCTTTCACAAGGTAGCATGAAGGAGGGAAGATAACAATTTTTTCAATCAGGAGTGAGAAAATGCTGACGAAGAGCTGGCTGTGAAATCCTTCTACATTAAGCTTTTACAAAGTTCATCTGCATCTTCACATTGAGTAATATAGGCAGCTATGGGTGTGTGAGTATCAGATGGGTATCACCTCAGGGCGCCTACAGCCTGATTTCTTGGCACAATTGAAAGCCCTTGCTGTCTACTCAAACCTCTGCCTCTTGTCAAGCCTGCCACAGCTTCAGCTTTGGTATGGCTGATAATTTGTGATCCCCACTTGCCCCTGGGTCCTTGTGTAGATTCTCAAGTGCAGCAAGTCTTCTCTCACCATACCTCTGGGATGGTCTTCATGATTCTCCTCAAACAGTATCCTGCTTTTGCAAGCAGCCATCAATCAGGCTTTTAAGGATGTGGCAGACAGATGTTACCCAGTAGACAACAGGCTGGCCTGGGAAGCGGGGTATTTTTGCAAACTCCCACTCTCTAGTTCATCTGGAACAAATATTTGAATGCCGTACCCTTGTATCCTCTGTCAGCATGCTGCTTACCTCTTCACCTGGTGTTTTATGGTAAGCCTCTCCCAGTTTCTCTTTCTGAAGACATTTTACCCCACATAGTTGCTGGGGGGACAGTGGGTGAGCAGGACTGATGTGCGTGCTCATGAGCGGTGTGCTGGAGTCGAGCACATCCTCGCCACAGGTCAGGCAGCATGGAGGTTTGAAGCAGGTTTCCCTCCTCTGTAGGGAGCGATGTAGCTGCTGCACTAGTGCAGTGGGAGGAAAAAAAGAGTGAAGTGTCTTTTTGTGACAAAGGGTTAACAGGGCTTGAACACCTACCTCCAGGAGCAGACTCAAGACTGAGCACAGAGGGTCCTGCTGTCTCTGACTGTGGTCCTGCTCTTTCCTTCTGTGGTTTCTCCAGGCCAATGTGAATAACTTCATGCTCAATGTGCTGGTTTCTAGGAATACTATTCAAAACTACCTAATTCTCCCTGGGAATTGTATCCTGACTGTCTAATTCCTGGCCAAGGAGTCTGCTAGGCAACAGGAAATCTACAAATTAAAACATTGCAACATCTAAGTCCCTGGCTGTACCCCAGCTTTGCTGGAGGACCAGTTTTCATCTGTTTGCCTATGAAAAATAGACTCAGATGTATATCCTTTCTCTTGCATCACTCAAATGATTCCTCATGCTTCCCACCGGCTATTACTTTTATTGCCCATGTGCAGTCACTTTGCTGCTCATTTAGTTCACTGTAACTCAGCCAGTAGCACTCTTGTTTCTTGATCCCCCAAAATGTGTGGTTTAAGGTCCCACATTAGCAAAAGTTGGTGAAAGTTAAGAGGGCTTAGACCTCCAGCTCCATTGATACATTGTGGTAGGAACTGGACCAGAGCATTTACCCATTGCAGAGATGGACTCTCCATCCTGATTCACTGGGCTGGACAGCTTCTTCTCTTCCTCAGCCCTGTTCTCCTTCCAAACAAAGAGGGTGGAAGGGACTGTGCTCAGAGTTGCTTGCTGATAGCAGTCAGTACAGCTCTACTTGTCCTCACTTCTGCCTGCCATTTACTGACCTCTCCAGTGTCATCTCGATGATCTCCGGAGTTATTCTCTGGAGAGCCAGCCCACAGCTCATCAGCAGCAATACCAACCGGGAGTCAAGAGGCAGCTCCCCTGCTAGCAGACTTGTTTTTGAGGTGACAGTTTGTCTCCACAGAAAAAGAGGTCTGAATGTTCAAGGAAATTTGTGGGCATTGATACTTGGGAGATTTTGAACTCCTTGAGGACTTCCAAATTGCAATTGCCAGGTAGACTACATCTACTCCCCTCCAGGCCCTCTTTGGTAGGGAGGTTTTTTCTTTCCTTGGCCAGCAGGAGAGGAAGGTGCCTTGCCTCTGACTGATGATCAAAGGCAGCCTTTGGAAGAAAGCATAAAACAGCAGAAATGTCTAATGAATTGCAGTATTCATTCCTAGGGTTATATTTTAGTGTGGCCAGAAGTGTGTGTGCCCTCTCCTATTTGATTTCTGTGTCCTTCTGTAATAGTATTATACTCAGCATTTAATAAGCTTCTCTTTAAGATGACCTGCCTGCAGAAATATGAATTGGTGATGTTCTCTCTGGATTAGTGACGTTAACACCATAACACACATTGTTCTGGGGACCTTTCGTCAGCCTTCTACACTTGCATTCTAAAAAATAATGAAAATCTTACTGGAAAATCAATGCTGATATTCAGGATCTCTTAGCAATGGCCTACTGACATCCTGCAGGTGGGAGAAGGCGTGAAGGCATACAGTCATCAGCTGCTGGTATTCAAAGAATGGCTGGCTCATTGCTTAGCTCTAATGGAAACACAAGACAGACCCCAAAACCACTTCCAGAATAGTTTTGGCACTTCCAGCTTTAGCTGCTCATCTGGTTTGTGGGACTCCCAGTGTTAGACCCTGCCTTTGCTATGAGGATCCAGGGCTGTTTGTCCCACCTTGTAGGAGAAAAGGGTTAAAAGGATTTGTGGTGAGGCACCCAGTCTCCCTGTCCAAGCTGTCATGTTTGCATGGAAGGATTTAATTATCACATTCACAGGAAACACCAGAAGAAGCCGGGATCACTCAGCAGGCTGTTAGACCTCTCTGGAGACTGTAGAGAACTGGTTCCCACTCTCCCACTGCACCAAGTCTTTCAGGTACAGCCAGGAACCCACTTCTATGACTGCTCCTCAGCAAATACTTTAGTTCCCATGAAGCAAAAGAGATTTCTTAAGGAAACAGGAAGGCCCCCTTTCTGAAGGGTAGGATGTGTGATGGGGAAAAGCAAGTGAACGAGGGGCTCAGCATCTTGCAAGAAGATTAATCACACCTTTTAATAGTAAAAAATACGTGCAACTAGTGCAATGCTCAGTTTCAGTTGTGCCTGTGAAGATGGACCTCTGGTCTGTGTAGCGGGGAGACAAATAAATTCTGGACTTGGAAGGACTCTTCCTGAGCTGCAGGAATAAAAACTTGTTTACAGTGCACAAGGTAAGATTTACTGAGCACTGTCATTATTAATTGCATGAGCCTATGTAACGACTCACTCCTTTCTAGCTGACATTTCCCTGGCCCAAGCTCAGACTCCTGGACTGTCATCAAGGACATTGTTATGCATAACATATTAACAGGATTGCTTCAGATTATATTATTTCTGATTATATCTCTCTCTTTTTTCCTTCCCAGTTTCTTTTTTTTTCCCATGTCTGCTCATGTCCACGCTGCTTCTTCCCCCTCTCTTCTGGCTGTTCAGCTGCCAAATCTTCACTCGTATTTCCGTGCTGAGCTCCTTGCCTCCGATCCACGAGCACCACAAGCAAGCTGACTTTTAGTGCTTCCTCTCCAAGTGTCCCACAGAAGCCGGTGCTGCCTGCTGGCTTCGAGCAGCACCTCGTCACCACAGCAGAGAGCCTGGACCTCCCCGGGGAAAAGGGACCATGGTCATGCTCTGCAGGCTTCATGTGCCAGAGCTCAGGCTCCTGGTGGAGGTGGCATTGCATTGCCAGCTAGCGGGAGCTGGTCCCCAAACTGGGGGACCTGTGTATAGGACAGACACCAGCTGAGCATCAGCTACAGAAAATAGGCCAGATTTAAGGGTATGGAAATTCTTTGGTTATTGGGATTCCCCAAACTTTAGCAGTTGGCAGGTTTCATGTGCAAATAATATTTGTGACAACAGGAAGCCTGCGTGGGGATTAATATAAGGTTGGAGGTGGAATTAACTCTAATTCCTGGCTCTCGCTAGTTACAGATAGAGGTGTGCTATTACAGATTTCGCCTTGTGTATTTAAGAATCGTTACACTAGAACTAGAAGCAATGGGAACAGTCCTGCAACTAACGTTGCTCCATAAATTCAGCTGCATAACCCAAGAGTTCAAGCTGCATAATTAGATTTAATCTAACCTATAATTTACAAAGTGGTGTGTAAAGCGCATTAGAAGAAATTGATTTATTTATAATAATGTGATCTAAAGCATCTGATTTTAATAATTGGACAAGTGCTGAGCCAAAGGCCTAGATTTTCTGTCTATCAGCAAATTTTGCTGCTTCATATGCAAATGTGATAATATAATGAGTGTTGGAGCCTGGCTTGTCCTTGAGCGTACGTGCAGTTGTGGCGGGCCCCAAGGGCAGGAACAGGATATATGTCTCCAAAGGCATACGGGGGCCTCTTCATTTGCTCGACATAAATCTCAGTCTTTAATGACTTAAGGGAGAATGTTCAAATACTTAAATGAACATTATTCTTGAACGTGAAGTTTTAATAGTGCACATTTTAAGTTTATCATCAACCTGTATAAATTTATAGCAGATGAGAGACTGCGCATAGTGCGTTTCTGCTTCGAAACCATCGCCTCTTCCACGGTTGTGGAGTCAACCCTCTTGCCCAAAGGAGTGAACTCCTCGGCTTATAGCGTGCTGGGAGGAACGAACGGTGAGCAGTACGGGTGAAATGATTTCCACCACACCTACGTGCGGTTTGGGAGCAGCAGCTGCAGCTGCCACGGTAATTCTGCTTTTAGCTTTCAGTCAGTATAACGAGGAGAGAAAAGCTGGAGTGCCGTCTTTTAACTTTTTAGGCTGCATGCTAGTTGCGTGTCAAGGCTGAAATCTTTGTAGGTGGAAGTGATATATTTACTGAACACGTCTGAAAGCCTTTAAATTGAAAGCAACACCAAAATGGTTTAAACATGTATTTAGTCAAATACACTTTCAATAGCGTGAAATATGTAGCATAGCCCTTTTGTTTTGATTACAAAATAGCCAGCCTGTGTTTTCTGTCTGAAACCATACACCGGTAGAGCTGGATAACTTTCTCATGGGGCAGGATGGAAAGGAGCCACCGAAGTGCAAAAGCTCCTCGCAGTCTCCTATGAAATAACTGATAGAGAAAACCCAAGCCCAGATGACTGTAGGTGATTCTGCAGGCGGTGCTGGCACGAGTGACACCTGCGGGGCCAGCCGAGCCCAGGAGCCAGGGACACGTCCCTGGCAGTGCCTGTCTCTCAGTCGCTGCAGCAGCTGGACTCAGGCTAAATTGGAAACAGAAATACCAATTGTCATGTCACCCGGATGCTCTGCTTTCAGCCAAATGGTAGATGGAAAAAAAAGTTACCAGATGTTCTTGTGTTATTAATATTGTTATTATTATTATTGTAAATAATATTTCTTGCTGGCTGGGTTTCACTCCAGGTACATCTGGAGCACACATGCTTGGGATGGGAGCACCGGCCACACATTGCTCCCCTGTTTTCCTCCACACCTGTAAAAGGGGGACCGTGCTCCCTGCGCTCAGGGGCAGGGGTGCTGACCTGACAAGGGGTCCCCACCACCCTGCTTCCTCTTTGGGATGGCTCCCTTCACCCACAGCCCTGTTTTTAGAGCTTTGTGGCCCTGTGCAGCCCTGCTTTGGGCACGCGGGGTGCGTACGATGGGGGCAAGTTCTGCTGATGCTGCTTTCACTGGCTGTATCTCTGCTGCTGGAGATGCTGGCATGGTCTGCTCATGGTCTGAAGCATCTCCAGGATCTCCAAGAAAGCAGGACCCTACATGCCACTTCAGTGGAAATTTGCTGCCTAAACCTCTCTATCTAATGTTAGAGTAGAAACTCTCCAAAAATGTGTCTGTGCGGTTGTTCCCATTCCATTTCACTAAGAAATGGACTGGTTTGGGAGGTGAAAATGGAGAGTATGGCATGTGGCCAGCATGACTCTCACCATAGACAGCAAACTCTGTGTCCTAACGATGCGCCAGCTACCAGATACTGATATTAGCGCCAAACCATTGCTGGAGTGGAAATTATCCCATTATTCCCATTTAGGCGAACTGTCTAGGAATACAGGAACAAGAATAAAAAAATACTAGAGGAGGTGATGACAGTGGTTCATTAAAAAAGAATAAAATGCTAGGATGCTATTAACCGTGGCATACCAGTATTTGTATATCTGTGAGCTGTGCAAACACAGCTCCAGTACAAATAGGCAGAGCTTTATGAATGGACTTCTGTGGCCACACTAACAGTGTAATAAGGTGGTGTATTTTTAATTATTACACTGTGGTGGCATGCAGAACAGGTAAAGCACTTTCCATGGAGGTGGGAAGATGCTGTGCCTGCCACTAGAAGTTTACAACTGTGGAAAAAAATCAAAGAACATACCTCTGAGGTCAGCCCTGGGGTGACTGCTCCTTCCTCTTCCTCATGATGGAGCCGAGCTCATCCATACCAGGAGAGCTCCTGCCCATGCAGCTGAGGGCCCCATGAGTCCCAGGAACAGGGGGCCCTGGTTGCAGACTGAGGAGTTTGTTCCTGTAGGGAATACTAGCCTTGAATTTCTTCTTATTTTCTCCTTTCTCTTCTGCACCTCTGGGGAACAGAATCAACCAAGTATATGTTGGTGGAAGGGGTTTTGTGGACATCTCACATTGCCCCAAAACGCTGCTGGCAAACAAAACCTGTGTTGGTCTGAAACTGTACAGAAACACCAGATATTTTTTTTCTGTATTAAATCAATGAGGGATCGCCATCGATGCGAATAAGACAGAGGCTTCACACTTGCTACCTGAGAGGCATTCACTCAATCTATGGAAAAGAAAGGGACAATTAGGCTAAAAAGAGAAGAGATAGGAGTGTGTGTTCCTCTCCCCCTTTTCCTTCTGATTTAGAACCCAGTAGTTTACTGCTCCAAGTGGAAAATAAGGATCATTTCTGTGTTCAGCCTTGTTTTTTTGGTAGATGCTTATAAATCTTGCTAATTAGCTGTAGAAATCATAAAAGCTCAGCATCATGTTTTAATCATAAACTCCTCAGGCCACTGATGTTCATGACGTCCCCTGGATCCTCATTTCCATGTACAAATTACTGAGCCCATAACGCTTTGGCAGCTCATCTCTCATGCCAATGCTATTTCCAGCAGAATTATTATTTCAGTAACTAAGCCACAAACATACACCTGCAAAAAATAAAAATAAGTGAATAACACAGCAGTGGAAGGTCCCCCCTCCTTGTACTAGTGGAATATTAAAGATTGTTCAAAGGAATTAAACACAGATTTCAAGTATTAAGGCTGGCTGACAGATCAGTAAAACCATTTTCTCTTTCTGAGAAGCTGAAGGAAAGCTCCCCAACCAGCAGATGAGGAAACTGTAAGTACTGCTCTTTGACACCAGAGCTAACATGAAGAGAGTTTCTGGGGCAGTCCAGCAGGTCCAGACATTATGGACACAGCTGTGAAATCAAACCTCAGCTGAATTCGCATCCAAATCATCACAAATGGGGTCAGCATCTGCTAAGACACTGGATAATAATAGCTTGCTTAATTATACATTTTGCCTGTAATTTAGTCCAGACCAACTTTCCTAGTGGCAGTGGAGGAGGGTATTTTCCAGTTCTTTTATGTTCCTGTGATTAGTGGATAATGCCCTCAGTATATGTGCATGCATCTAATTTTCACTGTAAACTTTAATGCAATTTAACTTTGTCAAAATAAATATTATTCTTCACTTTTCCAAATTTTGTTTCAGCACGTATAAAGTAAATATTTTGCTTAAGAATATGGGAAGCCTGTGCCTGCTTAATGCTGCTGCCTTGGAGGGGGAGCAGGAGCCTGTCCCTCTATCACTGAGGCTTGGGATTGTGTGGGAGCCGGTGCTGCCTTCAGGGAGGACCAGGCCTCCTTAACTGCGGCAGAGGAGCAGCCTGGGCAGCAGGGGTACCTGCCTTGGACATTTCTTCAAAGTTTGCCTTTACTGTTCAGATAATAAAGGAGGACTGGGATGATATGATAAAAGTTTCTTTCTTCTTCTTCTTCTTCTTCTTCTCCTTCTTCTCCTTCTTCTCCTTCTTCTCCTTCTTTCTTCTTCTTTCTTCTTATTATTCTGCTGTTCCTTTACATGTCTTGTTCATGCCACTTTTATTATTATTATTATTATTACTATTTTTAACTTGCAGAGAAAAGACGGCAGGTACTCCACCTATTCTATGACTGTCTGCCAGAAGATTATGCTTGTCACACTTCTGAGGGCACTGTGAGGAAGAGCTCAGAGCTCCTGTGCTGGAAACAGAAACAAGAGGAATGGAGCTGCACTGAGGCAAGCTGGACAGCTTGGCTTCACCTCGCTTCAGCAGTGGCGTTGCTCAGAGAGGCTGTGGAGTCTCTTCTTTGGAGATCTCCAAAAGCCGCTGAGACATGGTCCTGTGCAAGCTGCTCTAGGTGGCCCTGCTTGTGCTGGGGTTGGAGCAGGTGACCTCCAGAGGTAGCACATCACCTGTTCTGTGATTTATGTCATAGGTGGTTGCTGCTGATACACAAGAAACTGGTTGCTGGCAGTAAGGACCTCCACTTACAACAATATCCTGTTTTGCAGCCGCAGGAGAAAGGCACATAGGACTTGTCCTACCCCAAGTGTGCATCTCCAGCCCACTCTGGGAGAGGCTTAGGTTCCTACAGGGAAGCTTGCTGTAGTTGTTTCCTTGGTCAGACAAAGGCTCCCTTCAAGGCAGATAGGTTACAATTGCTAAAAAATTGGATTAAAAAGTCACCGATCATGAGTTTCTGGTTAAGTCTTATTTTCTGAGCTGTTTTCAAGCAGAAGTGAAAATTGAAAGCTGGCAAACTTACAAGATCAATAGGGTTTACTTAAAATGACTCACCAATTAGCATGTCTGTGGCTTTTAGTAACATTGTATTCTTGCCAATCACACTGGTTTAAACTTTCCCTCATATATAAATTACACACCCAGATTCGTGTCTCTTTTCTTTTCTTTTCTTTTCTTTTCTTTTCTTTTCTTTTCTTTTCTTTTCTTTTCTTTTCTTTTCTTTTCTTTTCTTTTCTTTTCTTTTCTTTTCTTTTCTTTTCTTTTCTTTTCTTTTCTTTTCTTTTCTTTTCTTTTCTTTTCTTTTCTTTTCTTTTCTTCTCTTCTCTTCTCTTCTCTTCTCTTCTCTTCTCTTCTCTTCTCTTCTCTTCTCTTCTCTTCTCTTCTCTTCTCTTCTCTTCTCTTCTCTTCTCTTCTCTTCTCTTCTCTTCTCTTCTCTTCTCTTCTCTCCCCTCTTCTCCCCTCTTCTCCCCTCTTCTCCCCTCTTCTCCCCTCTTCTCCCCTCTTCTCCCCTCTTCTCCCCTCTTCTCCCCTCTTCTCCCCTCTTCTCCCCTCTTCCCTGCCCTCTCTCCTGCCCTCTCTCCTGCCCTCTCTCCTGCCCTGCCCTGCCCTTTCCTTTTCTGCCCTGCCCTGCCCTGCCCTGCCCTTTTTCCTGCCCTTTTTCCTGCCCTGCCCTGCCCTGCCCTTTCCCAATCCTGCATCTGATGTCTCTGGGAAGCCTGTCCTACATGGGATGCATGACTCCAGGGCAGACACACTGCAGTGCTGGTAGTGTGCAGTAGTAAAGCAGAGACTGAGGAGAGATTGCCAGTCTCCCTATGAGATGTGTAACCAAAACTTATTTCAAGTTCAAAGATCTGCAGGGGGCAGAGGGTCTTAATAAATGTACTTTTTAGAGGATTAAGTGAGAGCTGTGGTCAGCACTGCTCTTTTCTCTCCAGGTCTGGCTAGCAGACCATGGCTTATGCTAGTCTGGAAGCAGCCCTAGCTGCTGCCATCCATGCCTTTCTCTCCTTGTGCTTGAGCTGCCGTGGAGTGCTCCCAGGACGGGATGGCTGGGAGGTGTTGGGACAGAAGGTGCAGAGAGCAGCTGGTGTTACCATATGGAAGGCAGATAGACTCATGGCCTGTGGACAGATTTAGCTTGCACAGTCTCGACTGTGGTGTAAATTCTCAGTTTTAGCTTAAAACATCTGTAGTAGCTTGGAGCGTAGATGCCCTAGAGGCCTGTCCCTGCTCTTGGCTCCCTGTGTGTGTGTGCATCTATTCAGCTTGGCCTTGCAGTCTAGGAGAAAGAGCTGCAGGCCCAATGTCCTTCTTGAAGCTCTCTGGGCTTCAGCATTTGAACCCAAGGCATGCGGTTGGGGTACCGTGGCTGAGTGAGCTGGGGTGCAGCCGCCAAGTCACGGTGCCTGGCCATGCTCGTGCTCCCAGCCTGTCAGACAGGCGAGGCAAGGGTCCCGAGATTTCGTCCTCAGCAAGGCCGGTGAGACCTGCTGCCTTGTACCTTGCCTCTGCCGTGTGCGAAGCATGCTAGCACAGACACTCACCATGTGGTAACTCATTAAGAAACGGTAACCTGAGCCTTGCTCGGGCTGACACAGGCCAGATTTGCTGACCTGAAAGGCACACTGCAAACCGCATTATTCCTCACAGGCATTTACAGAGGTTATGAGCCTGGGGAACATGTGGTTAAAAGGGAACTAGGCCACGTATTTACATGGTTTCATTTTATTTTTTTTCTTTCTCTGTGTAGCATGTTATTTTATTTGCTATGAAAATGCATATGGCAATTGGATAGGCACTTTCTGTGTGCAAGAAACCTAAAGAAATTAAAAATCTTCAAGGGGCTTAAACATGATCTCATGTTTAGCTAAGATGAAGCTTAACAACAGCCTGGACTTAGATGAGTTTATACACGGGAGCATGACGCTCCAGGGTGGTCTTAGAGGGGCTGCTGCATCCGCCCTTCATCTGCAGCGCTCTGGCCATATTTCCTGCTGGGAGTTTGCACAGGTGTCTGCACAGCTTGGCTTTGGAGGTACTCATTCCTTGTGATGGGACTCCAGACTGAAAAAATCACGTGCCACCAGCTTAGCCTGCGAGCACCTTGCTGGGTTGGCAGTCGGGGGAAAACCCCCAGTGAACTACCCACATCTGATGGGGAGAACCGGGCGACCATCAGGCTCTGGACCCCTCAGCACCGTTTTTACAACTCTGCTTTCCAGGGCTGACCTGCCCCGAGGATGACATCACGGAGCCCACACAGTGAGTCAGTGCTGGAACCGAGCTCCTGGCGCTCAGTCCTCTGTTCACTCTGCTAAACCACACGGAGATTAGACCGACAGAGGCAAAGAGGGAGCCTGGATGTGAGGGAATTTAGCAGGGAACCTGCCTTGACTCATTAATGGAAACTTTTGAAAACAGACAGCAGCAGTAATTTTATTATATTTTTTCCCCATGCTGAAACAATTTGTGTGCAGCAGAGTCATTCCCTGGAAAAACATTTCTTTAATTTATCTTCTTTAATTATCACTCATCTTTAGCAGCATCTGGTTCTGATATTTTATTAGAAAGTTTGCATGTTTGAACCAGGCCTGGGTGGTATTTCATTTTTTCTTGTTTCCATTTTCTACTGTGATGGTACTTCCCATGGTGGGAAGAGATTGGCTTTGCTTTATTTCACAAGGCATAATAAATCACACGGACATTCTGCTTTAACATCATTATTACCATGTAAGCATGCTTGGAGACATATCCTTCAGATTACTTGTTGTATTTACTCGAGGTTAGAATGCCAAGCATTACAAACAGCAGTCTGGGTTCCTGTTGTGAAGATGTGCACACTGCAACTGGGAGGATGTACTTTCTAGCCAAGATCTCAACAACTGTCTGATGGTACTGAGGAGTTTATGGTATCCAAAACAAAGCCTGAGTTTTGAGAGACCTCCTTAAAACTGGGCCCCTTTAATATTTCTCAGTTGTGCATCCAAAGTATGAGGTACTCAGCATCCAAGTCCCTCCTGAGATTTTTGAGGGGTAGTTTCTAAGAGGAATTGTGGACAGAAGAGAAGTAGCCGCACTTGTGCGCCAGTTCCTCCCTTGTTAGTACTGCTCTTCAAGACTAGCTCCCTGCTGAAGGACAAAGGTGCTACTTAGGTTATCTGAGGTTGACAACCCTTTCGTTTTTGTTGATGATTCTTTATCCAGATAAATGCCGTTTTCTGTATGCATGATCGAATATGACCATTTCTCAGTAACCCACCAGTGCTGCTCAAAAATCAGCTATCAGACAAACATTAACTCACCTGTAACAAGAAGCTATCTGGGTTTCTGGAGCAGAAAAAAAAACAAAACGTCTTTAAAAGAATCACAGATGTAAGCTACCAGCATTTTACACCTGAAAGAATAATAAATAAGATCACGAAGCCAGCTATTAAAGGAAACCTTTAGACAGAAATAAAGAAATGCAGATATCAGTTGAAGCTTTTCAATACCTTATAGTATTGTACTTTCTTTCCAGTGGCATCTGCTTACTCAACGTGCTGTACTGGATTTTGTGGTGTATACTTATTTTGTGGTCTGCCTGTTTTCCCTATCATGCAATGTTTTCTTCTGGTTAGACAGAATTATGGCCAGTGTGGTAAGGTTAAATTAAATATGACCCAGCAGTCACTTGTCCTCATATACATAAGCCAGTGACTGTTCACTGTTGTCCGGCAAGGGCTGTGCCCTTTCTCACTGATGCACATCTATAATGCCCACAGAAATCTCAATGAAATTTCACCTAAATAAGCAGTTTGGTTTTGGAAGAGGAGAACTGCTAGTCCTGAAATGCAGCATGAAAAAGCTGTGGAGGACATGCATTAGCACATCTTGTTACAGCCCTGAGCTGAGGGGAAGGAACTGGGCCAGCCTCATGCCTGCTCCACTGCAATTGTAATGCAAAAGGATAAATATGAAAACAGGTTAAACATGATTTTGAGTAACTTAAATGAGCCTGGCTTATTTATTTGCAGTGGAGCAAAGGATAACTGGTCCTAGCAAGAGGTGTCATCTTCCATGTAGGCAATGCTTTCTCCTGATGGTACAAGCTTGCCCTGTGCATCTGTTTGAGCTTATATAATCCCTTTCATCCTGAAAGCAGAGCTGCCAGTGTCACTGCCCTTCTGGTGTTGGGACTCTGATGGGCTGTAAGGCCCACAAGAGGGAAGGAAAACAATTTGGCTCAGACATCAGGGGCTATCTAATGCTCTTCTTGGCAGTAGAGATGTGGTTGAGCCAACTGCCAGTGCTGGAACAAAGCGATCCAGGACCAGCTGGGCTGTGGAGCTTGCAGGGTGGCCTCTACATCCATAGCCCCACCAGAGTTTGCTACTGAAATCTGGATCTTGACCTCACTTTGGGCATTGAGCCTTGCCCAGCTGGGGAGATTTCAGGAGTTTAAGTCTCTTCTCTCCTTGAGTTGCCAGAGGCTGCAGTATAGGGAGGAAAGGTTTCACCAGCAAGTCCAGCAATGTTTGGATGCCTGTGGGCTTTCCCTCAAGGACAGAGTGACAAAGATGCCCACAAAATGACAAAACCCCTTTCTCAAAACTGTAGTATTGTTTCCTTTTCCAAACAGCGTTTATAAAATAAGCAATTCTTCCCCATCCTCCAAGTTATCCAAAGCTCTGTCCTTTTGGCAACTGAGGCAGGTCTCGCTTCTGCAGACACTACAGCGAGTGCATGGGTCTCGGTCTGGTGCCCTTGAACAGCTCCCCAAGATCTCCCTGGCACTGAAAAGACAGTCCTGCTGATGCTGCCAGAGTTCATTTGTGCTTCTCGGTTGTCAGACTTTTGGCTCTGATTTTCCCAACCAGTTCAGTAGGCCCTGCAGGAAGCTGAACTAGACTCCTGCAAGCCCATGACTTTCCCATTGTCCTGTGCTAAATGCAGGGCTGGCCGAGTTCAAGCCATTTTTCATCCTTTCTGATTGTTCTCCTTACAGTCTGCTATTAAACTTAACCAAAATATTTGTGCAATTTTTGCAACAGTTGTTGGTCCAACGCACACTGTTAACATTATTGCAGAGTAGCTCTGTGTCCATCACACCACACGCTACCTAGCCAAATATGCAATAGGCTGCTCCTTGCCCATCACACATACGGATGTCCTTAGCACATCAGCCTTAGAGTTAGTTACACAGCGTGGGTAATGGAGAGGAACACCTGCCCCAACACCTGTGCTCTTATGATCAGACTAAGCAATCTACAGGTTCAGGGATATTTACAAAAAGGTTTTGCAAAGAAGGTTTGAACTGGGCACATGTGGCAATATTAAGGTTTATTCTTGGATGATTTTGATCTTGTTTCACTGAATTTGGAACAACAGTGAAGAGATCACCCACTTCTGAGGTAAAGTACAAATAAGCAGCTCGGTTTAATCAAAGATAAAAAATCAAGGTAGTAAAAGATTGTTATCATTTGTTGAATGGACTATGCAAAATATATTGCACCAGGGTCTCATTGCAGTGGCTATAGAGCATAAGCTTTTTATCCAGATGACAAAAAAAAAAAAAAAAAACAACACATCTCCACAGCCTCTGCTGGATTTAACTGGTCAGCCTACAAGAAAAAAAAAAAAAAAAAAAGCATGGATTCTAATGTGCTCTTCCATTCATCTAGTTGAGTCCAATGCCATCCCCCCTCTGGGAAGGAAGCACAGTTTTGGTAGAGGTAGTTTTATGGGGAGCACAGAGGGAGGAAGGCATTATGGAGAAGTAAGATTAGAAATCCCACTCCTACTGAAAATGGCCTGACCTCCGCACAAATAAGGCAGAAACCACTCTGAGATCCTCCTCCTTTCCCAGCTACCCCACCTTGGGGAACAACAAGAGACTTCATTTTTCTGGGGTACCAAACAAAATATTTTTGCCCTGACAAAGCCATTAAAATAGAAGGAAACAGAACCCTCCCACAAAAAGGTGGAAAATGATCATGCAATTTTCAAGCTAGATTTTGCACTGTTTTACAACTGCCATGGATGTAAATTTGGCCTTGTGGCTGAAATGGCAACAGCTGTAAATTTCAAAGAATAAATTCCTCCACACTTTTTTAATAAGCTTCCACCCTCATCACCATGCAATCCGGATCGTTCAGCTGAGTTTCTAATTCTCCAGTACTTTCATGCACGAAGTACAAACTATGATTTCCCAGTCTTGCTTTAGGACACAGCACTCACCCATTAGAGGGAAGTTTTTCCATATTGCTCACTGACAGGATATGGAAGGAGTGAATATTATGCTGGAAAGGCCTAGGGTTATTCCCTAACAAATTGGCTGTGGTATCTGTGGCTTGGCATGAGCATCAGCACTGATTTGTCTCATTGTAACCCAGAATCACCGTGAGATATCTGATCACCACAGTGGGCATGTAGGCAGGTTAGTGTACTCCTTCCAGGTATTTTTTCTCTTGCTTTCTATTGATTCGCTTCCACAAGCATCCTAGAGCTGATCCTCAATAAAGCACACAGTTTCCTCTCGCTCAGTCTTCCTTTTGAGCCATTTTCATCCTTATGTCAAAAATTAAGTGGAGAAAAAATAGCTACACCATATTATTTAGGCTAGAGGTCCCCTGGCTCACTCCTGGCTTATTTAGTAAGCACCTGTTTGTACTGTTGAACATTTCTTTCCTTTCCTTTGCTTTTAATCCTTTCCACTCCTAAACCTTTGCAGCTGGGTGACGCTGAATTCTGAATGTATGCCATTTGGATATTGGATCATAACTTCACAAAATTTGGGAAAAGCCTACTATGTCTTTAGCTCTCTGTCACAAACAAAAACAAAAATCCCTTTGCATTAAGTCTAACTGAATGATGTTGGGACACCTTGACCACGCTGAGGCTGACTTCAGCACCATAATTTATGCTTTGTGGCTGGTCAGTGCCATGGCCTGTAACTCTGGAAGCTGTAGTAGGTAGCTGCTTTGGGAATGTGGCCCTCTGCAAGGCAGGTATTGTGTTTGGAATTAATTTTGTTCCCTTACTCTCCATATATGTGTTTCGTTTGACCTTCACTAGAAGTTGTTAAGAACAGATTGGACATATCACTCTCAGCTGTGTATAGCCTTCCTTGCATCAAAAGGATAGAGTAAATGACTTCTTGACATCCCTCCCAGCCTTGTTTCTAGGATTCCCACTTTGCTAGAATGAACATACTACCCAAAAGTGTTACCTTGCATTTTACATATGCTGTCTGGGAGGCTGTTTATTCAAGCTGGACCCCTTCCTGAGTGGCATTTCTTTGGTTGTTTTCAGTCTATACACGCTGATGGTTCTGCAGCTCAGGATGCTTTTGTTGTACCTACTGTAAATTTTGCTTTTACTTGTTTTGTTTCCTTTTGGATGTCCTCGTATGTATTTTGATTTGAGGAATATTTGCTTAGTTGCCATTTTAGTAGCTGCAAGATATCTATTGTAGGTCAGTTAGATTGTGCTGAATAAGAATAAAAAGCTTTCAGGCAAGGTTCCTTCACTTCTCTGAACATAACCTATTCTGGAGATCCAGCTCTGCTGTTTTAGGCACTAATAATGGGCAGTTGTTTAAAAATCCTGTTTTTATTGTTGCGGATCATTGGGAGCTGGTACTAATGCAGTAAGGTTTAACAATGACATGAATAATTACCATACTTATTGAGCTGAGTTTCCATATGGGATCAAGTAAAAGTTTGGAAGGTTGGTTCAGGTCTATTCTGTGGATCAAGATAAAAAACTAAGAGAAGAGATGGGGTTTCTTTTTCTTTTTCTTCTTCTTTTTTTCCTTTTCCTTTTCCTTTTCCCTTTCCTTTTCCTTTTCCTTTTCCTTTTCCTTTTCCTTTTCCTTTTCCTTTTCCTTTTCCTTTTCCTTTTCCTTTTCCTTTTCCTTTTCCTTTTCCTTTTCCTTTTCCTTTTCCTTTTCCTTTTCCTTTTCCTTTTCCTTTTCCTTTTCCTTTTCCTTTTCCTTTTCCTTTTCCTTTTCCTTCTCCTTCTCCTTCTCCTTCTCCTTCTCCTTCTCCTTCTCCTTCTCCTTCTCCTTCTCCTTCTCCGTTTCCTTCTCCGTTTCCATTTCCTTCTCCGTTTCCTTCTCCGTTTCCTTTCCCTTTCCCTTTCCCTTTCCCTTTCCCTTTCCCTTTCCCTTTCCCTTTCCCTTTCCCTTTCCCTTTCCCTTTCCCTTTCCCTTTCCCTTTCCCTTTCCCTTTCCCTTTCCCTTTCCCTTTCCCTTTCCCTTTCTTTTTCTACTTTTTCTTTTTCTCTTTTTCTCTTTTTCTTTTTCTTTTTCTTTTTCTTTTTCTTTTTCTTTTTCTTTTTCTTTTTCTTTTTCTTTTTCTTTTTCTTTTTCTTTTTCTTTTTCTTTTTCTTTTTCTTTTTCTTTTTCTTTTTCTTTTTCTTTTTCTTTTCTTTTTCTTTTTCTTTTTCTTTTTCTTTTTCTTTTCCCTTTTTTTTTCCCTTTTCTTTTCCCTTTTTCTTTTTCTTTTTCTTTTTCTTTTTCTTTTTCTTTTTCTTTTTCTTTTTCTTTTTCTTTTTCTTTTTCTTTTTCTTTTTCTTTTTCTTTTTCTTTTTCTTTTTCTTTTTCTTTTTCTTTTTCTTTTTCTTTTTCTTTTTCTTTTTCTTTTTCTTTTTCTTTTTCTTTTTCTTTTTCTTTTTCTTTTCTTTTTCTTTTTCTTTTTCTTTTTCTTTTTCTTTTTCTTTTTCTTTTTCTTTTTCTTTTTCTTTTTCTTTTTCTTTTTCTTTTTCTTTTTCTTTTTCTTTTTCTTTTTCTTTTTCTTTTTCTTTTTCTTTTTCTTTTTCTTTTTCTTTTTCTTTTTCTTTTTTTCTTTTTCTTTTCCCTTTTCTTCAGGAGACACATGAAGACACTTCCCTTTCTACTTCAGGAGACACATGAAGACACTGCATCATCAGTGACAAGTCTCATTTACTGAAATATTGGCATTATCTCCAAAATGTATTAAAAAGAGATTTCATTTTGTCCCTGAAATTTAATCTAGTCAGATGACTGGATGGATCTCAGAGCTTTAGTTTTGAATGCCTTTATTTTGTGGGGAGATGTTTTGTAGGGATGTTTCTACTTATGTCAAATAAATGTTATTGCTATTTGGTATGGAAGCCAGATACCACTGTCTGCATAAGAAAATGCTGCTTTTTTGGTACAATGGGAGGCCAAGTAGATGTGTTAATATATGGCTACATATATATATGTTCCCTGAAGTCTCTTCTGGTATCAACACTGGATGAAAAGAATATAGATTACTGGAATAGCTGTAGATAAATAGAACAATTATACCTGGTAACAAAGTCTTGATTTGAATTCTTGATCAATCTGAAACACACTGGATTCTCAGAAAACAAAACAAAATGAAACTCTGTAAGATCAGTGAATGACTGAGCTGCAGACATTTTTTATTATTATTATTTATTATGGGAAAAATGAATGAGGTGTTGATGAATGTCATCTCCTCTTCTGCTTCAGCCACAAATATCTGCAGAGCATGGGCTAAGTTAGCTCCAGACCCACATTCTTTGTCCAGATCAGGATCACTTCGTAATTGCCTCCTGGGTTTCCACTGCATAGGATGGGGGGGACCTGTCTGTAACTGGGTCTGCTCCCCAGATACCATAGGATGTAGTTGGCATGAATATCTAGCCAGAGGGGATAGGAAATACTCCCAGGTCCTGCTGGACAGACATGGGCAAAATGCCCAGTGCTAGTAAAATGTTTTGGAGCAGAGATAGATGATAGATAGCAAATCTTGCATGCTTAATACTTACAAATTACCTTTCCAAAGACACACTTCCTTCCTTTCAGCCAGCTGTTCTGCCTCAGCATTCTTAGCTGAAAGTCTTCCTGAGCTGCAATGTGAGTTTAAATTAACTTCTTGAAAAGTCTTGCTCCTTGCTACAGTTTTCTTAGCCCTCTTTTCTGAAACTTTGTTAACTGAATCTGCTGTGCTATATAAGAATTAGCTGAACCAAGGTTTTTTTCAGCAATTCTTGTTCTATTTCATAATAAAACTTGATGAGAAAAAGACTGGTCAGTCAAATATCCTCACTAACCTTTTCTGCCCATTGTTTGCTGTCAAAACATAATGTTTTTGAGAATTTTCTTCTCATTTGTATTACGTGGGTTTAGGCAAGGGCTCAATCTTATGCTTAGCAAAGGAAATAGAGTCCTTTCATCTACAGGCTTGCGTAGGCGTTGGATCAGCCCGTAACTGCCTGTGTCTTTATTTTTTTGCTATGGAATCTGAAAGCTTGGGAGCCTTGGTTCGAGCCCTCACAGAGGGGAAATGAAGAACAGGGAAAATACAATGGATAGAAATGGGAAAGCTACTTGAAACTCACCTTCACCCTTTTTCTGCTTCTTAAAGTCTGGAAATCTGTAGAGAGAGAGTACCTCTGAGTGCTTGCTGCTGAGCCCAGCAATGTGCGTACTTTCACTGCTCCCAGCTTTCCTGGCAGATATCCCTATCCCTGTATGCTAGGATCATGGACGATGTATGGAGGACTGCTATGACAGAGGTGGGACGGTCCCCAGTCTGACTTGTAAGATAATTCTCTCACTTACCAGCACTGCCAGTCTGCTTGTGTGATCACGCACATAGGTCTTTACATCGTTACATACCTCAGCTTCTTATCTATAAAGCAGGAATAATAGCATCTTATCTTGAGAAATAGACAAAGTGTACTACAGCACTGCCCATCCAGCCCACTATCTTCTCTCTGATAACACCCGGTAGCAGATCCTTAAAACAGGAGTTCTTGGTCACAACCTTGGTGATTTATGTGAGAGTTTTAAAAGGTGATTTAGGACTTTTTCTATCCCATTCTTTTAGCAGTCAGAGAGACATTTGGTCTCCTCGGTTTTCATAATTCACAGCCTGGCATATTAACTTAAAACTTGTAGTTCTCACTTCACCTTCCTACCCTGCTCCGTGACCTGTGACAAATGCATGCTCTGATTCATGGTCCCTGCTGCCTGATGACCCGTGGGAACAGTCACATCTTCAGCCACTGCCTCTGAATTTGGCAAGGACTGTGATTTAGAGCCCTAAAATTAGTAGAGGTGAGTGAATCTCTCAGTGCATCTAGCTGTGGTTACGCTTCACTTATGTGCACAGGCTTCACACACATCCTCCCCCTAGGTTGTTTATATAATATAGCCATTCATGTGTTTTGGAAATGTTTAACCTTCCTTTAAATCAGTCTGATCATTTTGTTCTTACTGAAAGACAATGGCTCTGAAGTGTCACAGGTGAACATTTATTGCTAGAAATGCCCTCTCCAACTGTGCAGTGCATTTATTTCAGTCTAATGGTCTTCCTTTCCTTTCTCACTATGCAATCTTTATTATGGTCTTCCATGATTAATTTTGAAACAGGAATACGAAAGGGGCAGATCTCCAAGAATGGCATTGTCTGCATTCACTCTTGGATGGATTTTTTTATTTATTTCTTTGTTAAAAGATATTTCATTCAGAGAATCCCTGCTAAGCTTTTTATTGCAGAAAATTAGGGATCATAAATCGTCTCTCAGAAAACTATAAATCCAGTACTATTGAAACATTCCATGGGCAGAGCTTAGCTCTTTGATGAAATCACTCCTTTTTCTTGTATAATTTATGAGCTTTTTTTCAGCATGGGGGGATTTATGCTTTTAAATTGCTCACCAGGGTTTTATTGAATATAATTTGCTAGCAAATTTATATGAGCAAAATATATTGCATTTTATCCACAATTATGAGCAATAAAATTGATGGGGCTTTACTTTTCATTTTCTTCTGGCAAGCAGAGGAAACATGAGTTTATCCTGAATTTGGAGAGAGGTTTCTCAGGGATACACGTGTACAATTAAAAAAGAAAATAGTGTAGTCAGCAAGGCAGAGGTGCCATTTTGGAAAATTTATTTGGTGTATGGGAGAAGGCAAGCTAGATTTCTCTTGCTCCGAAGGGACTGTAAAACACTGCAGAGCTGAGCTAAAGCCACTGAAGCCTATGACACACATTGACTTCTGCAGGGTTTGAATTGCACCATTGGGAGGGAAGGTGTAGATAAGCTGTCTAAAAGCTGCTTATGTTTCAAGGTCCCCTTTGGTTCCACTTTCCTTGATTTTCATTTGGTTCAATCTGGTATATTCAAAGGCACAAAGAAAAAAAAAACACACCTCAACCCACCAACCAACCATGATTTATTTACTTCATCTAAATAGTACTCATTTCTGTACGCCTGTTTTCCTTGAGGATTTTTCTGATTGACAGAAAATAGGAATAAAATGCAATGTATCATCAATCTCTTTAAAGCATAAAGTGCCATAAAGTGCTTCATGTCCTGATTCTTGACTGGGCTTCTTGATCCTCTCTTAATACACGCACACACACAGAACAGGACTTGTTTCCAAATACTGTTTCCTCAAGATGAGACTTCTAAATCTACGGTGACACTCATAACACAGCTATATGCAAATTTTGCATCTTCTGAGTTACTGTGTGACACTTTGGGGTGCACCAGACCACTTACGTGACAGGGTATGTGATGGGAAGAAAAATTAAAGTGCCAGGCTATACCTGGGCAAAACATCCCTCCCAGCAGGCCCTCCTGCCCGGAGCTTTCCACTGTTGACACTTGCCTGCAGACCTGCCTGTGTGTCTGTCTGTCTATTACTCTGTCTGTTGGCTTCACAGGCTCTGAATCATGCTCCCTTCATAGGAATACCAAACTCTTACAGCACAGTTTGCAGTGAGACGTGTAGTGAGTGGGAGAAGAAATGTTTAAGCTGATTTAGTTGAACTGGGGCAAGCAGCAAGTTTGTAGACACGTGCTACAGTGTTGTTTGGAATAAGGCTAAATTTAGCTGCTCTGAAATGTGAATAATGTGGCAGGAAATTTCAAAATCACTTGTGCTACTGGCAAGTTTGTCCCTTTGCTGGGGCAGGTTCCCATGCCTGAGGGGAAAAGACCTTCAAGATCATCTGGTCCAACCATCACCCTACTACCAATGTCACCCACTAAACCATGTCCCTAAGCATTAGTATGTCCCTTTGGCTGTGAGGTAGGAAACCAGAATGATTTCTGTTTTGAGTATAGGACACAGGGGCACAGGAGAGCCACAGAAGTTGCTCAGCAACTCAAGGATGCTTTGATAGATCGAGGCACTGAATTTGAACCTCCTAAAGACTCAAGCCACCGCCCTCCAAGCTGCGCTCGCTGTTGGGCCACAGTGCATTTTTTCTGCCTCCTTTCTCTACAGTGGAATCCTTTTTCACGAGGTTTTGAGGTGAACAGATGGGGGAGGCAGAAAGCCCTAGCAAATGTCCACGAGGCTGCAGATGCCACGTGTTGAGCAGGGGAGCACCAGCCCCCGGCCCAGACTCCTGTGTCTGTCAGGTTCTCCAGGGGATTGGGGGCTCACCCACCTCTGAGGCCTGACTCATAACAGGAGGAAATCCACACTCTGTCCTGAGGGAAGCGTCCAGAGGAGACGTCCTACGGAAGATCCTCTTAACTTTTTTTCTCCCTCTTTGGCCTTCTCCTTCAGGTTTTACAGCAGGAGGGCTTAATTTGGCACAGAGCGGATACTCTGAGGTTTTCTTTGCACTGAAGGAAATTAAGGCTGCAATTTCAAATGGGCAAATCAAAGGAAAGTCAAAGATTAAGACCCCCATATTCTTTCAGCTATTTGTCTGAGCACAAGAGCCCAAGCTGGTGGTATGGCTAGTGCGTTAACAGTGAATATCCTGTCTGGCTCATGCCCATTTTTTGCCATAGCTGTATTATTACTTAAACATTCTATGGGTTTTGTACTTAATGTACACAGAGTGATGATCGCTGGGGCCATAATAATGAAATATGACTTTCTTAATGAAATTTCAGTCCCAGCTCATTTCACTGCTGACATTGAGGTGACTGCAAATAAACACTTTCCAGAAGAGTCAGTTAAATGGCTGCATAAGCAATTTATCAAATACTGTAACATTTAAATAAATAAAAAAGAAGTATTCAAGTGTGGTATATTACTGCCTGTGGCTTTGTTCCCAATAACCTCACTCCTTGTCTCTCTAATAGTTGGATTCCCACTGACAGAAAACAAATCCCTCTCCAACTCCGAGAATTTTATCAGATTTATCTCTGACTGTCAGATCAACGTGTAGGAAACAAATGGAGTCAGCAACGTGATTTAAATCAGAAGTCTAACAATTTACAGTCTCCACTGGTTTCTCATAAACCTTATTAACGTTTGGCACTGGGTACCAAGGAACTATAAATAACATTCCAGAAGAACATTTATATCTGCTTAGACTCTCGTTATATGTCTTCAACTGAGCTTAAATAATGTCAGTAATACCTTCATCATGAACAGGAAATGAAAAAGTTACCCCATACATGTTTTGTCTTTTAATCAAATATTATTTTCTCCTTAGAACTGCAGAACTGTTTTTATTTTATTTTATTTATTCAAAACTTATGGCTACAATTTCCACTCGTTTTTCTAGATCTCAGTAGGGTACAACCCCTTCCCATTGGAACAGGGCAGCATAGTCTCCCCACATCTCTCCGTGCAGTCCTTCACTCCCAGCCCTTCACCTCGGCTGCTATCGGAGGCCAGGCTGTCTCCTCAGAGATGTGGGCAGGGGCAGCACCGTGCCCCCACAAGCTGCCTGCAGGTGGAGATGGCACGAGGAAGGTCAGTTCCATGAGGCATTTCAGGTCTGACTGTAGCAGAGCAGATAAGAGAGATTTATAAGCACCCTTTCCAAAATGCCCTCACTCATTTCTTATGTTCTTAATCCTCTCCTTCTCTCATTTTAGTCTTCTCTCTTGCCTATGTGCAACAATTTAATTTCCTTTCTTAGAAAAATAGACTCAGATTTTCTTTTCCATTCAACACCTCCAAGCACTCCTGCCCAAAATTCAGTTTCGTTCTGAAATCATCTGTTCCCAATCTGCTGTATAGTCTTTACTATTTTGATTGCCTCTCTCAGCTGGAAGACTAATTCTTCAGGAAAAGATGAGGAGTTGCTGTCTGTTTCTAAAGCACTGGGACACAGCCATTTTCTGCATGTTAAGAAGTCTCACCTAGGGTGAGATTCATTGTGCCAAACATCAACATCTATGTCAAAAGACCTTTGCTCAGTCAGAGTGAATATTTTGTGATGTAACTGGCACCTAATCATATTGTTGATATCTGGTAAGCAAGGAAGGCAACGGAGAAGGAATAGACATCACAGCAGTTAGGCATCATACATGTAACAACGGCAAAGAGATTAAAATATGAAAAAGAGTTAGTGGTGTGGAAAACAGCAAAGAGTGGAAAGAAGTAAAAATCCAAGAAATATTGCACACATGGACTTTGCAAAATTAGAAGTAATTCTTATGGATATGCAGAGTCCATTCATCTAAACTAACTTTAGGGGCTTACAAAGTCTACTTCCTTTATAGTCAAAGAAAAGAAATAGGTATGTTGGGAGAGCACTTGCTCTGCCCTGATACATCAGCTTTAGGAAAAGTTGAACTATGCTTCTGAAGTGTTGGTTTCTGCCTGTTAACTATGCAGTGAGTCTACACAGTTAGTCCAGGTGTAGATATCTACTGGCATCTAATAGTAGATGAGATGAGCTTTGGTGGCTGTAGCAGAAAGGATGCTGCAATGCACACCGTGCTGGGAGTAATGTGGCAGCCTTCCACCACGACTCGCTGTGGAGAGCAAGAACAGTGGGCTGCATAGCCAGAGCATCACACGTGTTGGTGCAGCAGTTCCCTGGGACTGCTGCCAAGTGGTATACGATAGCTCAACACACACGATAGGAAAGAAATTCCATGATGACACTCTATGTACAGCAGCTCTCTCCAACAGCTCCTTGGGATAGTGCATAATTCATTTGTGTGAGATGAAATCAGGGGAGAGGTGCATCCTTGTAATTACCCTTACTCATTTTCAAGGCATTCAGACTCCATGTCACCTGGTCTGCTGGACTCTCATGGTGGACTCTTGCCTTTGTTGTCTTCAACAGCCCTTCCCACAGCACTCCCAGCTAGAGCTTGGAGACCCCCAGCCAACCAGCTTTCTATGGTTTCTCTCTCCTTTGCACCACACTCATAGCCCCATCAACACTTTGCTCTCTCTAGTCATCTGTTACATCTATTCCCACATAGATTTTTGCGTCTGTGAAGTAAACTCTCATGGTTGCCTCTCCATGCAGCCACCCACACTCCCTCTCCCAGCCCAAGGGGGCAGGTGAAACACTTTCCTAAAGCACTGAGGAAGTCAGCACAGAGCAGTGAAGCATCACTTGTAATTTTTTTTTTAGCCTGGCTCCTAACAAGGCGCTTGGATTCAGAATGGTCTTTGAATCTTTGAATACACACACACACACAAACAAAAGTGCCAAAGGCAGAGAAGAAAAGAATACAGATGAAAATTATAAAGCCACAGAAATGCTCAAAGAAATATTTCAAAGAGGTGGCAATTAGATTTAGCTACTCAGAATGATGTGACAGTTTCAAGGGTAGAAATATTTGACAGTCAGTAGCAGAAGAACTTGTGGAAAATTAATTCCAAGAATGAGAATGCCTAGCCATAAAGCCAAATATTTCTTCACCTAGAGAAGTCAACTGCAAGAAAAACAAAACCCTTAGCTTGGACTTCAAACAACAATTAGCAGCTGATTTATTGACATAATTTTCCAGAAAATGGACAATGCTTATGAAGACATTGAGAAGCCTGTATAATAAATTTTGTTTTCTTTGAGCTTCAAGGGATGTAGGCAATTTTCCGCTTTAAACAAGCTCTGCTAGGGTGTCCTTTTGTTAGGTCTAAGAATTAAAATCAAACAAAACAGCAGCTTTATAGTAGCATGTGGTTCAGCAATAGACCTGAGGCTACTATTCAATATTAAATCTCCACAATAAAAAATGAGGAATAATTACACACTTTGTTATGGAAATTACATGATAAGTTCATTAGAAACCTCTTTGAGAATAAAGCTAAATACATAGTAATTCAGTTTTCCACTATCGAGTTATCTCCTGACTGTGACGAGTTGAGGGAAATCGTTGTGTTCTGCATGGGAGTCAGAAATCATTGTTAGTTGCAAGGTCCCATAGTCCCTTCAGCTGAGGGGAGCAGGAGCTTTGTCAGAGTTGCTTTTTATTTTTGAAAGCTTTATTTTATTTTATTTTATTTTATTTTATTTTATTTTATTTTGCCCAGAGTGCTATTAGTAGTAGTAGCAACCTTCTCTGAAAGTGCCTCCAAAGCTACAGTGCTGAGTTTGGGTTGTCAACATACAAGTGAGAATTGTGAATTTTTTTTTGAAGTGTCTAAGTTCCATGTCTGAAAGGGATTTAAGAACCTGGGAGCCCAGCTCAACCACCCAGCCTACATGGGTTACCATGTGTCAGCTAAATAACGGTACCTCTGTGTATCTGCTTTCAGTCTGTAGCAGCTCTGAACTTACCTCATAATATAAGAGGTTTAAACTAGGTCAAATTACATTGCATTTGTATGCACACAGATATTTACTGCCATTCAGCTTACGCACAACCTCTGGTAAATCCATGTTGGACAAGTTCTAGTAACCTGACCATGTGTTTGATCTCCTAAGTACTACTTGAAGTCAACAGCAGTTTGTAACAAAGGCACTTCTGAAAGTTTTACTCAGAAATGGGCATTTGTGTGTGAAGCACCCATGTCTGATTGATTTAAGGAGATCCTACCAATTTTAGGAATTACCCCTCTCAGGAAATGGTCATTGTGTAAGGGCTAAGAATATAACAGAGATTTAAGAAAGCATGCTCTCTGGGACCTGCCCTTCTCAGAGCTATAGTTTTTAAGGGTGAGCTGTAGGACCTCTTATGCCAAGATTTTCACTCAGAGGCAAGGTCCCTGTCGGTGATACAGCCCCGCATGTGGGCAGGAGCGTCCAGCTGGAAGCCAGCCTCATGGCTGATGGAGTGTCACCTCAGGGAAGGCAGCCACTGGCCTGTCAGGTTGTAATCCTGTGCTCCCTCACCTCCGTTCTTCATTTTCAATGTATGATAGTTTGAGAATTAAACTGAAGATGAGCAATTTGTAGAAAGCTGTGAAGGCCACTGCTTGTTCAGATGTGCCATCTAAAATCTCACGGGAACAGTATGTCTCCATGGTCAGTTTCTAGGTGCAAAATTATTTGAAGGCATATGGATTTCTGGGTCTGAGTAGATCTAATTTGGTGTTTGTATTCAAGTGGAGCTTTGGTGTCTATAGAAAGCATTTCTGTACAAAAAGCCTCAGAGAGGAAGGCAGCATGCTGGAAAGCCCATGCACCTTGCTGGCAAGCAGCTGAGGACCCTCATGTTTACTTGCGTGCCCCCTTGTGTCAACACCTCAGCTGATTACTGACCTGGAATCTCAAATGCAACAAAAATGCATGCCAAAGCTAATAGCAAGGACACACGAGGTCAGACGGGGAGACGTTGACTTCCTCTCTCTTGCCAGGGATTTTCCTGCCAGGTAGGTGCTGGGACATGCCTGTGGCCTGCCATGGGTTCTCCAGGCACCCTGGAAGGCCCCAGCCAGTGCCAGAACAGCTCCCTGTGGGACCATCATCTCCTCAGTTACCTTCAAAAATAACCATCAAGAACGAATGAGACTAATTAGCTAGGGTTTGTAACGCAGGGCACTGGCCTCTCCTAAAACCCCTCTGTGATTGGGGCCCTGCGCTGAGAAACCTCCCTCGGGCATGGTACCTGCCCCAGGGCAGCTTCCTTATGCTTCTGTGACTTCGCCAAACAAGTCAGTGCCGGCAGTTTTGAGCGTTGTGATCACTAATGCAATGATCCCTGTGGGAGAATGTGAGGGAGGGAAAAGCAGGTCATAGGATGACCTGGAGGAGCACAGCAGCACGAGAGAGAGAGGGGGATCTGCAGCTGGATGCTTCAATGTCAGCACCAGTGTGGTTATCATTAAATGCTGCAGACAGAAGCCAAAATAGAACCACGTGATAGCAATTTTTAGAAGCGGTTTTGTTTGTTTGTTTATTTGTTCAGCTAGCATCCAACTGCTTTATCCTTATCACATTTTCCGAAATCTACTTTGCATATAGCAAGTCCTCAACAGAAATCTCACATCCTGATTAAAGCCAGCAACAGGGAAAGGTCAAAGCACAGGTTATGCTGCATGCAGCTCCAGTGAACTCTGTCACATGTGCAGGGGCATACATAAACAAAATCCTCTCCGCACGATGCACTGACAGCGGGTGAGATTTATGGAGTGCGCTAGTCAGGAAGCAGCGCTGTGCTGACAAACCTCCACGGCAGCTGCGAGATCAGCAGCGCTCGCAGAGCAGCTGCAAAGCTGCACCTCCCCGGGCAGGCCTGCGTGCTGGTGGCTGTGCTGAGCCATGCGTCTTGCAGCTATTTTGTTTGCATATGGAAAATATATTGTGAGGTCTTAAGATCTTCCCTACATAGTAGCATAAAAAGTGATTACAATAGCCCCACTGCCAGGTGGTTCATAGCATTAGTCTCCTCATGTGGCTCCCACTTGGTTTACTATTGAAGTACAAATGGAGCCATGGGGTGTCTTGCTGGACACAACAGAGGCTTGTGCTTGGCTCTTCTCCCCCACCACTTACAATCTTCATTTGGCTTCAGTGGACTTGTTTTTCTCAAAATTTTCCATATATTCCTGCTAGGTCTGCATGCATAGCTGCACATTCAGACCACGGACTTCTGCCCACCCAGTACCATGCAGGGCAGCGTCTGCAAGATGGACCTACATAACTGTGTTTCATGAGCAAGGCTAACTAAGCTTGGTCCTCCACAGGAGCAGTTATACCTTACCTGTTTGGTGCCACTTGACAGAGCACTGTGCTGCTTCGGGAAACTCCAAGACTGGGAGCCTGTCTGCTTTGCTGTTTTTCTCCCCCAAATTCCTCTCCTTCTTCACCTCCTCCCCCTGACATTTTCCCTGTTCAGTTCCCTGTCATCAGCGATATGTCCTCCTTTGCTGCTGTGACTCTATTGCTTAGGTGTATTCATGCTCAGCTACCTGATTATTTTTTAATTTCTTTCTTTGTTCTACTGATTTTGCTGTAACTGAATCCATCTGCTGCATCTGACTGATGGGAGGATGGGAAGGCTCTTTTTCAAATGGCTCCTTTCCTCCTTAAAAGGGTGGTGTATTACAGAACTCAGCATGAAAGTTTTGGTGCTGTCTAGAAATTTCCACAGAACATGTTCTGTATCATTTCATTACCGCTCAGCTATTTGCTGGTTATTATTAACAAATTTGATTATGGTGGGTCAAATTGTATGTGAAATATACAGTGTTCCCTTTCCCTTGTTCCTCCAAATAGCTATTTGTGCCAGTCATGTACTGCGCTCTGAGCCAACGACAGTCACAGAACTGCCAAAAACGCAGTTGAAGCAGGAGTCTCCCATATTTTTGATCTTTCCACTTGCTTCCCAGCCAACATCCTCAGCTTCCCTTTGAACCACCAGCTCCCTCGTGCTGCTCAGCCTGCGTAGTGTCCTCCTGCCTGTCCACAGCCCCCTTCTACAGCAGCAGGCCAGAACGAGGAGGTGCCCTGTAAGCAGGAGAGTGCTCTCTGGTTTCCTTTGCATGGGGTCCTGGTTACTGACAGTCTGCTCCTTTTAGCTGATGGGAACTGAGGGGAGGGGGGGAGCCAGATGCGCAGTGTACCCATCCTGGGAGCAGTGCAGGAGGGAGCAGAGAAACAAAAGAGAGCAAAGATGTTTTGGAAAGGATGAGAGAAAAAAAAAAAAAGTGGGAACACAGATGCAGGAAGGGTGATCTTCTTGACTGTACGCTAGCCTGCTCCAGCACCATGCCTTCCTCTGCAGCTGGTTGGTACCCCTGTATTGCTCACAGTCCTCGGTCCTGCCAGTTCCCCTGCTCTTGACTTAAAGCGATCAGTCACCTGAACGCCTTATGTGGCTGTTTGGCCTCCAGATGGCAGATGGTGATACCAAGACAAGCTTTGCAGTGGTTCTCCAACTGTGGATGCCAGATGGTGCTTCTTGGACAAATAGTCAACTTTTTCCTGACTCAGCTTGGCTTCCATAAGCTCAGCTGCTATCACAAAGGTGAAAGACAGTATCACGACAACTTGCTGTGGTGGTTTTACTTAGCTGGGCAGCTGAGCTTCACCACAACTGCTCTCTGACTCCCCCTCCTCAAAGAGAAAGGAGGAGAAAAAATACAATGGAAAGGGCTCAAGGGTTGAGATAAGGACAGGGAGATCACTCACCAGTTATCATCACGGGCAAAACAGACTCAGCATAGGGAGATTAATGTAATTTATTACCTATTACTAACTAGAGAAGTGAGAAACTAAAAACAAACTAAAACACCTTCACTCCCATCCACCCTATTCCACATCCTCCCCACGAGTGGTGCAGGTAAACGGGGAATGGGGGCTGCGGTCAGTCCCTAACACTCTGTCTCCGCTGCTCCTTCACGGTCCCTCTCTGCCCCTGCTCCCCGTGGGGTCCCTCCCACGGGATGCCGTCCTTCCAGAACTGAGCCCGCGGGGGCTGCCCACAGGCAGCAGCTCTTCAAGCACTGCTCCCACACGGCTCCGTCCCACGGGGTCCATCCCCCAGGAGCAAACTGCTCCAGCACGGGTCCCCCACGGGCGGCAGCTCCCCCCAGACCCCTGCTCCTGCGTGGGCTCCTCTCCACGGGCTGCAGCTCCGGCCCGGGGCCTGCTCCTGCGGGGGCTCTCCATGGGCCGCAGCCTCCTCCAGGCCACATCCACCTGCTCCACCGGGGGCTCCTCCACGGGCTGCAGCGTGGAGATCTGCTCCGTGTGGGACCCATGGGCTGCAGGGGGACAGCCTGCTCCACCAGGGGCCTCTCCACAGCCCGCAGGGGAACTGCTGCTGCGTGCCTGGAGCACCTCCTGCCCTCCTTCTGCACTGACCTGGGGGGCTGCAGGATGTTTCTCACTTCTCTTTCCCAGCTGCTGTTACACAGCAGTTCTGTTCTTTCCTTTTTCTTCAGCCTGTTCTCCCAGAGGCCCAGCCAACAATGCTCACTGGCTCGTTTCTGGCCAGCGGCAGGTCCTTTTGATGAATCCCTGAGGGTAATCTACCAGCCTTTTTCATCCTCCAATGCATGCAACAGATCTGCAGCATTTCTCATCTCATGGACTATGGTAGTGCGCAGCCAAGGACTACGTGTCCTTCAAGGACAAAGGTAGGGAGGGCTCAAAGACGATGCAGAGGTGAAGGGAACTTCTCTGAGGAAGTTAAGAGAGTGTCTTAGTGGTTAAGTGAAACCTCTCCAATGTTAGTTCAGCCTTCTGGCTGATATATTGCTACAACATGTATGATGGAAATCAACATTTTAATTTCTGCAATAACCACCACGGTGCAAAAGCATTGTTCAGAATTTTTTCTATGACTGTCTGGAGTGTTAGTTTTTATGGTGCCATATACATTTGCAGTATGGACAAGTTACAGTTGCCATGGGAATGTTAGTAATGAAATTTTTGAGTTCTCAGTGCTTAAAAATCTCAAATGAGTTATAAAGGAGACTTGTTTGCATTTAATTTCCTTAGTTAAATGCAGAGAAAATAATTCCCACAACCCTTTGTGACAAAATTTGCCAAACTAACACCCTTTCATGTTAAAGCTCTGTTTAACCTTTTTTCCAACAAATTTCTTTTGTATAACTCTTTCCTACAATGAGAGCAAAACATTTTTTTGGGTAGGTGTGCAATGCCCTTCCTGCTACTATTATTTTACAACTGACATTGGTTCAACATGAGTTTTGGGAGGGTGAAATTGCGTTCAGGGAGAGCCCTGAAACGTGGGATTTATTTATTGTCTTAGGCAATCTTGAGCAGCAAACCTGACTACTGGTCAGGTAGTTTTGTTGTTGTCATTGTTTGTTTTTGATTTTGCCATCTGTAAAAAGATACTTTTCTTGCCTATCCACTTTTTTTCTCTCTCTCTTTTTTTTTTTTTTTTTTTTTTTTTGTTCCCTGGTTCTACTTAGTAAATGAGTCTAGAGTGCTATTGGAAGTCTGGATGACATTGAGGGAGGAGTTTAAAAAATCCAGGTTAAAACTTATTCTACATTGACTGAAAAATCTTCTGTTTGACTTCAGTTATGCCAGATATGTGTAAACATCAGGTCTGTTTGGGGAATTACAAAGGAGATTTTTTCCCCTAGAATGGTATTTTTGTTTTCAAGTGCTGTTTCTCCCACCTGATCTCTCCCTACCCTTTCCCACTAGAGCATATTGCCTGGCATTCATCAGCATCCTCCTCTTGTTCAGTGGGACAGCTCAGTATTATATCCTCAGCATGCACGCTAGTAAAAGGTCTGAAGTTAGTGAAAGAGCATTGTCTGAGAAAGTGAAAAAGACAAAATGAAAAAGGGAAAAGAAAAGACAAGACAGACAAAGAAGAAAAGAAGGTATAAAAAACAGAGATCCCGAATAATAGATAAAACGACTTAGAATAAGACTGATTAATAAATTGCACTACATGACATAGTCTAGCAATGGCCAAGAATGATAATAAGATGACAGTGAGCATAGCTGCCTCCAATCTGTGCTGTCTTCCGGAGTGCTTCTTTATGGACCTTGGCATCTCAGAAACCTGGATGTATTGAGGAGGTTGGAAAGAAAACTGTGCAGAGCAGGTGTCTCCACTGGCCCAGGTCTGCCCTATAGTTTGTGCATTAATCACCAAGTCGTGAAATCAGGAAAAGAAATGGTTGTTTTGGGAAAATGAAGAGGCAGGGCTTGAGAGTGAATGAAGTGTTTGGATGGAGCAGTCTAGGAAGGTCAAAGTGGTGGTCTAGTGTGGGTAAGAAGATGACAGAAATACTTTACCATTCGTTAACATCTTCCCACTTGTTTATCACATACCACTCTACAGAGATGTAATTGTTGACTACAGAACTGATCCAAAATTGATTTGAGCAATGGAGATAGCTTCAATTGACATTTGTTCTATTCCCAATGAAAGAGTACTTAAATTTACACCTTAAATCTGATTGTTAATAACATTGACAATATCCATAGATGTATGCATTTCCATATATATATATTTCTTTTCATTTGCTGAAAATAGAGAGATCAAAAAGGGGGAAGAAAAATTGTTCTAGGCTATGCAACCAGGTTTGGTTTCTGAAAATGTTAGCAACTGGCTTTATATGTGAATTTGGATTTGAGAAAAATCAACAGAGTCAGGGTAAGAAGAAGAGAGAATAATAAAATCTAATTGAATTACGCTATGAATAGTATTGTTTAAATGAGACGGGACAGTGTGTCCAATTCTCTGCTCCCAGTTCTTGAAGAATCCTTGTTTTATAACTGTGAATCAGATGTTCTTTTTCTAATCGTTCCCAACGCAAGTCCTGTACTGGACAATGTTAACCTTTAAGCTCAAAGAATATTAATTCTGTTTCAAATGTCATCTGAATTCCTAAATCTCTAACCTTTTCGGCTTCCAATGACTTCTATCCAAGTGGACTAACTTCTTGAATGAGACTTACATGCTTGATTACAACAGTGAAATTTTGTTCAGTGTAGCAGATCATAGCTTCAGAGACATGGTGACAGCTCTGCCACTCAAGGGTTTGGCCTGTAAAGTGCTGGTGTCCCCTGCAAAATAAATAAAGTCCCCTGCAAAATGCTCTGTGCCCTCAACGTCTTGTGAAGTTGTTGGCACCTATGTTAACTCGGTATCTTGCAGAATCTTGCTTAGCATCTGGAAAGACTGACTTGTAAACTGACTTCATAATCTACTTTTTTGGCTGATTATCTCCTGAAAAATCACAGGAAAAATCACAAAAATGCTGTTACAGCTGGAGAAGGTACATAAATGGAGCCTTTATTCAACCCCATCCCCTCCCCCAAATTTAATGATTCAGATAAAACAGAATGACATCCAAACCAACCCCAAGTTGTTTTTGTTTTTGCAAAACCAAAACCTGAGTGATGAGGTTTTGCAAAATTCAAACCCAAACCACTCCAGTTTGTCCATTATAGGCATGAGACTAAATTCAAAACCTTTTATCTGGGCTCTCTATCCCCTCTGGACTTTAGTGGTTTGGCTAAAAATGGAACCTGGATTTAAACCATGCCTGATCTGGGTTGTGCAAATCACAACCTGTCTAATGTAGTTCTTCAAAACCAAAACCATAACACGGCCTTCTTGTTCCATCCCTAATTAAATTAAATGTTTTGTGTCCAGAGCATTATGGAGACCGAAATGTACAGAGGAATATTATCAGCATAACAGAACCTTTTATTTTATTCATTCCCAAAGGGCCTGATCCTGAAATCACAAAGCCCTCTCGCCTCATCAGACTATCCTTGTGGGTACTTGAAGAGAGACTTCTGCTTTGAAGAGGGCTGTTGCTGCTTTCATTGAAAATATGGAATTAACTTTCATTGAATTCAAGAGCAACGCATACTCTTAAGGAAAGTTTTAAGGAAAGGTTGGACGTGGTACTTAGGGACATGGTTTAGTGGGATGATATTGGTGGTAGGGGGATGGTTGGGCCAGATGATCTTGGAGGTCTTTTCCAACCTTAATGATTCTATGGTTCTGTGATTCTTCCTTGCTTGTATTTTCGGGTACTTAGTTATCCCAGGTATGTAGTGGTTATCAGATTTCCTCTATTGCAGGAGAGGCTGAAGTAGAGCAGAATTGTACATGTTCCTGTCATCAGAAAGTGCCAGTTTTGGTTTGTTTGTTTTTTTGTTTTATTGAATAAGATTTTTCACTCAGACATCAAGAAGTCTGGTTCCAGAAGAAATAGGGCCCGTTGTATGTCATCTTCTGGCATCTCTGATAGACTGTACCACATTGTTGCTCTTCCTAAGACAGTGACTCCTGGCATAAAAGCAGTTGATGCAGCTCCTAGGACAGTCATGAAAACCTTCTTGTGCAGGGATATAGCCAGTTCTCCTAAGGACTTTCTGTGAACCTTAGTGTATCCTAGATTTTTGCTTTTGATGGATGCATGCTTTCTTAGCTTTGGCACTGTTTCTACGTTCCCACACTGCCACAAACAAGGGTTCAAGGGCAGTACTTTCCAACCTCTGGACTGTCTGTGGACTATTAGAAAAGGTCAGTGAATGGTAAGTAAGTAAATCAAGCCTAGTGGCAAAGGATTTAAGGCAATATCACGTCCTCTGCCTTTCCAGTGTAACGTTTTAGGGGGTCTGCAAATAGAGAGATGCCTGAAAACCACCATCGGCGTTCACAGACAGCTCTCCTGGAGATCTGGGAAGGGAGATCAGTGCTGCTGAGAAGCCAGCTCCACCCTGGCTCCCTAAGGAGGCAGACCGGCCCAGCTCTCTCCTGACTGAGGAGCAGCTGTTTTCCCAGTAGCTATGCTAACAAACCAAGAATCCTTTTTCTAGGTTTGTAGGACAGCTGCATGCTAAATTTAAACTAACGCTTCACTTCATTTATTTATCTGGGTCCCATTTTCTGATATTTTGCTTGCTTCTTACACGTCAATTGTCGCTTCTTCTCAGTCAGTGTTTTACTGTTGCTGCCATCCTCTGTTGATTTGTTGTTTTTATTTATGTGTGGGTTTCAATAGGCCATTTAGAAGGAATCATGGCAAAGGAGAGATTTCTGGGAACAGCACAGACAGATCAATAAAGCCCACCCTTTAAATACCCAAACCTGTGACTTGTCAATAACAGTTTTTCCTGTTTACTTCAAGTGCTTATACTTGTACCATTTCTGTACAGCTACAAGTTACTCTGAGGAGAAACAGTCCCAGAACTGGAGCGAGCTGGACATTTAACCAGATAGCTGGCACAATTACAGTTATACCACAAGTCAGCTTGGACTAATAAGTTGAATGAAACTCAAAGCCCAGTGTCTTTTTTTTCGCCCTGAGCAATGACTTTTATCCAGTATGTTCTCTTAAAAAGAAACAGGCTAAAAGCGAAGGACAAAAATGCACTCCTAAAGTTAAACAACGAAACCCATGCCAGCAGTGCCTCCCTATGCTGCCTAGGAGCCCCAGGGCAGGGGATGCTGTGGGTTCGTCCTCTCTTTTCATCCAGAGTGCAGGGCAGGAGGAAGAAGGAGAGTTTTGTTTCATGAGAAGAGCAAGTGAGGGATCTTCTTCCTTTCTCTTCTTCAAAATCAGGAAGGAGAAGGTAGGCAGGCTGGGGTAGGAGAATGGAGGGAGGTCACGGGAGAGGGTTGTACCTTCCCTTTGGCATTATGGGCTCCCTCCACAGAATCTCACCACTTAGCTGTTAAAACAAGGAAAACTTCCTTCCTCTGCTTCATATCTTCCTGTTGGCCCTGATCATCTCCCTTCTAGTCTGCATTTGGCACTGCCGGAGTATGTTGCTCTGCAGCGATCCCACCTGTTGGACAGTTTGCAGCACTGGGGTGGAGCAGTAAATGTGCATGCCTCATGTCTGGATCTCTGCGGTACTGCACATCTGGGTAACATTAAACAAAGCCGGGGCGGGAAGTGCCAGTATAACAAATTATACGAACCATAAGAGCTCAATTTAGGACCTGTGGATGTGTTTTCAATGCTAATTTGAAGCAAACCTTTTCAGATTCATACTTCAGTGTCCTTTTGCAATGTCTAGAAATGATGTAACTCTGTTACCTTTCATCCTTAGGACCATGCCCAGGATAAGCTAAGTAGCACAAAACTAACACAAAAGTACAGTTAGTAATTCAGATATTTTCCAGCCAGAACAACTGCTGCCATATAAGTTTTTTCAGGCTGTTGCTAGAAATTTGCACTTGTGTGGAGCCAGACCCAGCCCTAGAATCTCATGGAGCCCAAAGCCATTGAGATGCCTGTATGGGCCTTTGTAAGTCCCCTTTTGGAAGGGCTGGGTGTATGCAGGTCTGAGCATCCTATTGCTTGAGCAGCATGTCCCTGGGCTCAGCCCTGGCTGAGCATGGCAAGGACAGCCCACGTGATGGCCACAGCAGCGTGCTGCAAGGGAGAGGAGCTGCAGAGCTGTCGCTCACTGTCAAGCCGCTTTTGGTGAGCTACGAGTAAATCGGACAAATGGCAAACCACATTTCAAAACTCACTGCTCTGGTGTGAAAGGAACGTGGAAATATTGTGGGGGTTGTATAAGAGAGTGCACTAAACATGCCAGTTTGGTTTAAAATAAGCTGGGTACTATTTCTCCACTCTTGTGCTCTCTGGTTTTTAACAAGATCAGGCACAACTCCAAAGGAGACCATTTGAATCTGACCTGCAGCTCAGCTCCACGGCTGCCCCTTGGGTCTCCTGGCATTGCTTACAGGTGTGAACAGGGAGGAGCTGAAAGGAAGCCCCACCTGCGAGGGAAATGGGGAAGGGGACGGAGCAGGTCAGAGAGGAATAGTTTTAGAGTTTGGGTGTTGAGGTTTTCCCTAAGAAGGAGGGGAAAAAAAGAGCTAGAAAGAAGACTCTTGTGAGAAATTTCCCTTCCAAAGACACTAGTTGTTGGAATATTGTCAAGAAGCCAAGTCTTCAGATCCACTTACTGCATTTGATTGAGTTGCACTGTGCAGCTCAGTTCTCAAAAGCTGTTAAAGCGTTCCTTCTGAGAAGGGCTATCCTTCCTCCCATCCATCTGCCATGAAAAACAGGTTCCCTGCTATCAGATGCAGAACATTTGAGGCAGGACTGGCTTGAGCTATAAAGTTAATAGCATGTCCATAAATAAGTGAATTATCATCAGACTTTCTGGTGGATCTCTTAAAATATTTATTTTTTAGGGGCAGGTTGGGTAATGGGTTTTCCTCAAGCCTTAAAGTTTTAGTGGGCAACAAAGAATGTGGAATGGAAGCTGCTTACCAGATGTTCCACAGCCTGGAGAGATAAAAGGAGATTGTTTTTACAAGTAAAAATAGTGATACAGTAGCCTGGACTGCATAAAATACATATACTTATTAAGTCATTATGCAGTTGGACAAATGATTTTCCATATTTCCCAGTCATAACCTGCCTCGTCTATACTGATTTTTTTTTTTATTTTATTTTTTTTTTTGCCAGATCTGACTGCTTCTTTTTAACTTTACGATGCTGGCAAACTTGTTAGGATTTTTTTAATTTTATTTTTTATTTTTAAAGCCCTTGGTTTTATTGCTTTAGTAATTCAAAATGGCATCATCTTTTGAAACTTGAGATAAATCTAACAAAGCTAATCTTATTAATAGAGTGCAAAAATACCCTAACACTCCAAAGTGTTTAAAAAGATTGGGGAATTGCTTACTGCAGAAGACATACCCAAAGGCAATGGAGGATTCAGTTTTGAACTCCTGTAAATGAGCTTGACTTTTGCTGCATTAATTTACTACATGTTGTAGATCTTGTCCTCAATTTATGAGTCAAACAATTACAATAAAATGGGTGAAAGTCTTTAAAGCAGCAGAACAGCAAGATGGTAAAGGTTTCTTTTCCCACAGGATCTACCATCTCTTTTTAAATTTCCCATACTTATGTTCTTGAAGTGAAAACCTTGAAGTCTTGTCTCTGTTTTCAGATCATAACAAATAAAGAAACCTAAGGAAGCACAAAATGCTCTTGTCAATGGCAGATGGGAGCTCCCATTTACTCCTGTCTCAAAGAAGATTCTCCAGAAGTTTGTTTTCTTTTTGAGTTTGTAGGCTTTGTTTGGTTGTCTGTGCTTCTCTTTATAGCCTTCTGCAGGAAAAACAAAACAAAAAACAGAGAGTGGAATATCTAATTTTTTCTATCACTTCCTTCCCCACCCCCCACTGGACCAATTTTCTGTTTTGCAGCCTTTTATTATCAGGATTCCTAACCTCTGCTCTATTCTCTGTTGTCCTACAGCTGCTTTTCAAGGTTGTAGGTGACCATAGAAAGAAGGAGGATGTGAAATCTTTGTTGTCATCCTGCACAGGAGGGATGAGGGCAGCCTAAGCTGACCTACAGCGGTAAGATTTTTCGTTAAGTCACCTCTAACGGTACATGTAAGGTATGCACTGACTGTAAGGTATGACTCGGGTGATAGAAACCACAGACAGATGAGCTGGTCTGGAATACCTTCTGTGCCTCTGTCTGCAATACACAGATTGTTTCCAGAGTTGAAGCTGAATAGAGCAGTACGATGCTCAAGCAATTCTAAAAAGTCCTTGCTATTCTGGTTGTAATCAGGAGTGGAACCACAGCTCCTGAGATGCTATTAAAATCCTGGACTGCATGAAGTCCTAGAAAACAGCCGGTAAAGGCCACTTCTAAAAGATCTGTAATCTCATGCAGTGAATTTTATGGCTTGGATAGGACTAGCTTTGAAAATTAATCAAAATTGAAACTGAAATTAGACTTTTCAAAGAGTAGCCTGTTGCTGGTACTATGAATTAAAACAATGTTAAAAGTAGCAGGTTCTTGTAGCCTATATGACATCTAACAGAAATTACCTGAATGCCTTGTACCAGAAAAGTTATTCTGATTTTAACATTGTGCAGCCATACGGTTTGTTTTAGGCAAGAGCATTTGGCCTATGGTTTATATTAATTTAAGGTAGAAAATAAGATAAAGTAATCCATGATAGTGTTAGACTGGACCATCTTAAGTGCACCATCAAATTTAAGCCCCCCACATTTGGAAATTAAAGCTCCAGTTCCTGAATTTGGACGTGTGGGATTGTACTCTACAGTTCTGACTATACTTGATTTGTGAGATTTAAGGCTATTCTGTGTTTTCTTTCATTTTCTTTTTAATCTAAATGAGAAATAAAGCTGTGGAAATAAATGGAGCATTATTCTTGGCTTTGATTCAGTTTCAGATCCAGACCCTGAACCCCAGCTGAAATGTGCCATGGATCTTCAATGCTGCTTTCTTGAACTGCCTTTGGTTGGAGTATGCTGCATTTCACATAGATCAGTGCAGTCCTTGCCTCTGAACAGAGAATTTTTACATGAAAAGCAGGCAAAATTTTAAAAATCCAAGGCTGTGTCAGCTATTTGCTACCCGAGTAAAATACTACAATATATTACTTGAGAATATAATCAATATAATTCTGAGATCCTACTAAAAATGAACAGCCAAAACATGAGATGTCTTTAGGGATCCTTTCTCCCCACCAGTTGAAGAGTAAGAGATAATTTAAAGGTCTCAGAAAGAACTAAGCAAAAATAAGGAATCACAGAAGAAAACTGTATTTCCTCCCATGAAAACATGAAAACAGGAGAAGAGATTTCATCCAAGAGAGAAAAAAGTCAGTGAAAATTTCTTGTTGAAAGGTAAATCCACTTGTATTTTCTACAGATGTCTAAATGGGAGCCAAAGATACATTAACAAATAGTGAAAGACAAAAAGTTTAGAGGAATCTTAAAATAACATTCAGGATGGTATCAATGTTAAATTTCAGCTGTGAAAAAGTCTGAGCAACAAAAGAATTGTATTTGCAGTTTGAGAGATCTGTAAATAGCATCAGGAAAAACATATCTGCTTTGAAATTTCATATTAAATAACCCAAGGGTGAGACTGCTTGCTGCCATGTGACTCAGTAGAAGTATCATGCTTTAGATGCTCTTTATTTTTCAGACTTCAGTTTGCCCAAAGTAAGGCGTGATCAGCTCTGTGCAGCGCCCCACGGACTGTATCATACGTACAGCAATAAGTCCCATAGCAGCAAATAGCAGGCATCTGGTGTAACGTGCTTCAATGTTTTTTCTGAATAGTCCTATGAAATAAGCCTTTTATCTTTGTTTCTTGAGAAAAGTTCTTTTGTGAAACATGGATCCACTTTTGCATTACGAAGTGAGTGAGGAAAGTCACAATGTGCAGAACAAAGCTCTTGGGTATGTGGACAGCACCCAATAGCTTTGAGCTAAAAGTCTGATCTCATTTTGTATGCCCTCCTGCCAGAAACATTTAGGGAGATTAAGTTTGGGTCTGAGTCTGGTTTGAAGGTTTGTTGGAGAGAGGCCTGGAGTTCCTGAAAGACCACAAGGGATATCAAAACTCCAGCAGTGAGATCCTCTTCCATGAGGGTGAGGTTTAGGTAATACTTTCTCACAGCCCTTTGGAGGGGTGACTCCATGCCCTGCTCGTTGAGTAGGCACATCATTGCTCTGAGAGGCTTGCAGTTACTGAAACGCTGATGTGTTGCTTTTCATATTGCTCATTCACTGAACTACAGACAGTCTTCCCAGGCCAGTCTAGAGCCTATTTGTTTTTTAGATAAAGGAGCCTCTGCCTTAGTCTAAATTCATACTTTGCAGACCTTTCCACAAGGCCCTGCTCTTTGCTGCTCAAGCCCATTCAAGCTCTTTGTGGTATAACAAGTATTTTCCTTGCCCTTCCCACAAGGCTGTGTCTGGAACACGCTGAAAAACATCCTGAGAAAATGTCCCCACAGTTAAGGTTTCCAGTGTTTTCTACTGCCTAAGCACCTCCAAAGGCTGGAAACCTGTAGGCAGGGTATTTTGTGCATGGGAATTAACTAGGAAATTCCATATATTGTGAGAAATACTACCTACTATATTAAACTGAGGTGGAATTTAGCCTTCATGGACTTAACGGTGATTCAGTGCCACAGCTTCTCAGGGGTTATTGCGCTGATCTGTATGCACAGCTGAAGCCATTGACTCCTAAAGCCCACACCAGGAGGGCAGACAAAGCCACCTCCTGGGATTCCCGATGCCGTCTGCTTCTGCACAGCTCAGGTGCTGCTGAGGCTGGCCTCTTCTGTGTGAGCACCAAAAGGTAAATTCAATTACTGTGTCTCCTTCTAGAGTGAGGTAACCAGACATCCCAGACTCCCTGCTTGGCCAGAAGACCTGCGACTTTTAATAGCCATTAAAAATATATTTATTTTTTGCTGTTCTTGGCTGATCTTCTCCTTTCATGCTGATTAACAATGCTCTGATCTTTTATTGCTGCCTTTTAGTAACATAACAGCCTTCCAAGATGGAAGAAGGCCATGCTATTCCTCTAACTGGTGTTTATGTACCCTGTAATAATTTTTCTTCCATGGCTGCTGCTTTTGCTAGTTTCTTCTACAACATATTCCATACATTTTTTTTTAAATATAGGGGTCCTTTTCTTAATTTTCCACAAGGTCTTTTACGTGCTTTTAATTTAGAGATTTGAGTGTTGCTTTTTGTCTGCAGTCCTTGAAGATTTAGGTTACCAGTTGTGATTTCATGACATTGCTAACCATTTCTCCTTTAGTTATAAATGAAATATTCTCTGATATGTATTCTTTTGATTGGTGTGAGATTCTTTTCTGTTAACAAGGGACAGCACATCTCAGGGAGTAGGTAATGGGATATTGTTGTGGTTTAACCCGGCTGGCAGCTAAACACCACACAGCCGTTCGCTCACCCTCCCCCCTCCCTCTCTGGGATGGGGGAGAGAAACGGGAAAGTGAAGCCTGTGAGTTGAGATAAAGACAGTTTATTAAGACAGGAAAATAATAATAACAATAATAATAATAATAGTGATAATGGTAATAGTATTAACAATAATAATGTGTAAGAAAACAAGTGATGCACAATGCAATTGCTCACCACCCTCTGACCAATGCCCAGCCTATCCCCAAGCAGCCGGCCCCCCACCCCGGCCAGCCACCCCTATATATTGTTTAGCATGACGTCAGATGGTATGGAATACCCCTTTGGCCAGTTTGGGTCAGCTGTCCTGGGTCTGTCCCCTCCCAGCTCCTGCTGCACCCCCAGCCTGCTCGCTGGCAGGACAGAGCGAGAAGCCGAAAAGTCCTTGGCCTGGTGTAAACACTGCTCTGCAACAATTAAAACATCAGCATGTTATCAGCGCTCTTCTCATCCTAATCCAAAACATAGCACCCTACCAGCTACTATGAGCTACTTAACTCTGTCCTAACTGGAACCAGGACAGATATGAAAATGTTTGCCACTATCTTGCTTCTACATGTCTGGACTAAGAAAGTTAAAAGAATGTAACTGTGTGAGAAGGGTTTTTTCTTTCATCTGTTTATTTAATTTCTACATTTGATTGCTCTAATTTGATCCTCAAGAAGTGATTTTAATAGCTGTTAGAGTGCGACATTGTTAATGAAAATGAACAGATTGCTATTTCATTCTACAATAAAAACAAGCCTGTGTGGTGATGTTATTAGAGGAAAAATTCTTCATGTGTAATTGATATTTTCCTTTCCTATATTTTATTTGTTTATAGTGTAGCAAAACAATTTACAGCTAAAACAATTGCGTGTGGCAAGCAGACTGTTTCAAATGAAATCACATTTGTTCTTCCAAGTGGCACACTGTCAGATCTGTTGAAGATTTAAGTAGCAGGCACATATACATGAATCCCTTTAATGTGTTTCTTTTTTTAAATAATAATAATAATAATAAAAAACTACATGAACGGAAACTCTTGAAAATGAACTACAATCACAGAAATGTTTCAGCTTTTGCAGGTGGGCAAAGGAAATTCTACTTCAGTGTATAAATCACTAAAAAATGTCTTGGCTTGCAAAGCTTCTGAACCTTGCTCCGTGCAGTATCAAAGGATTATGGGTGTTATGGAAAGAGATTGTGGATTAGCGGTATTAAATAGGAAGATTACCAGGGGACACATGGCACACACATGAAGAAGACCTTGTGGATAAAACAATTTACAGAGTGGAAGATTTTTCATCTACCTTTTGTGGCTTGATGCCTTTGTAAAAGACAAAAAAAAAAAAAAACCAACAACAAACATTATTCTTCCAAAACATGCTGTTTGCTATTGCTGCACTCAGTGCTTTATCTCACTTTCTCTTGGTTCAGCTTTGGATCAGTGTTCAGCTTTGGATCAGTTGAACCTTGCAGTGGCTCTGATGCTTTTGTTCTTACTAGAGAAAGAGTTATCTTAGTACCACTATTACTTTACTATGCAATGACAAGGTCACAGTGCTACATAATATGGATGCTAGTGGGATAAAGAGGCAGAAAGTAGTATTTTATCTCTAGGAAAATACTTTCAAAATAGGTCTCTGCAGTATGTTTGAATCAACCCAACTGACAGTGATCCTGGCTATGTCTGGAATCATGAGGTGGTACTCATCTGAAGCTAGCAACCTACTGCACCCGAAGGCATAGGGAAGTTTTATTTCAAGATCCGTGTCAGCTTACAATAAAATTGGCATGTGGAGGTTCTTTATGTAACTGCAGTTGTGTTCACAGGATGGTTTTGTTTTAAAATGTACTTAAATATACACAGTGTATAATGCAAACATGCACACGCAATGATATGTTTCAACCCAGCTGGGTGCTTGTGGCACAGAGGAAGCATACAGGCAATGAGCAGAGTGCTGTTTACAACCTGAACAATTAGTTGGCTCCATTGGCACCACTGAAGCTCACAGGAATATTTCTGAGAGTCTTTCCAGTGCCCTCTTTCAAGGGTATGCCATTACCTAAACCCCAAATTAACTGTCTAAACTGAGCAAAGTGAGGACTTGAATGATCCCTGAACGAGACAGCATTTTCTGTACAGGAATGTTTTATCCATGCTGAATAAATCTTACAGGATCAAACTCATAGATAGTGAAAAGTAAACAAGATGTTAGCAATCCACTTTAATCACACCAGGCAGTTATTAGTAACAGAACAGAAGGAAAAAAGGAATAAGTTATTCTGAGTATCTTCCTTTAAAAAAAAAAAAAAAGAGTCTAATAGAAAAATTATTTCCATTTGCTTGAGCTACTCTTTTCCTATCCCGCTGTCTTCGTCTCTCAGCTGCCAAGGGGAGAATGATGTGATTCATAGACTTTTTAATTGAAATTGTACACAGTCAAATCATAGGGCTGCTGCTCCCTTGGAAGTCAGTGGCAAAATTCCCATTGACTTCAACAGAAGCAGACTTGGTCTATCAAAGGGTAGGGAAAAATACAACATCAGCCTGGGTGATCCAGAAAAGGGCCATCTGAATGGGACATTTGGGACACCATGCCCTGGTTTGTGTCCTCTGGTACCTTACCTTACTGGTTCCTGCATAGCTGCAGGTCTTGTGGCTTCATCTGCCTCTTTTGGGAGCCTGCTCCTCTGGCTAACTGATTTTATAGTTAACTTCTGATGTTTAGCCTGGATTTGTCATCTCATTGTGTTAGGCTGTTCCAGCATGTCCTGTACCTTGTCAAATTAGGACTATTTCCCTTTGTTTATTTTCCCTATTCTGCGTAGAGCAAGATCTCTTAAAACATCTGATTTGAAGGTTTTCTTGGTTTGCTTTAAAGATGACACCAGTGTCGCTCTGCTCCTGATTGCCTTCCTTCAAATCTTTCATGATTTCCCTACTCTTCTATGAATATTTATCAGATTTTCCTACCCTAAAAGCATCGCTATGTAACACGCTGGATATACAGCTAGGATTGCAGTGCCAGATCCTGGGTGGTGCTGAGTGGCTTGGTTTGATCCAGCAAAGCACTTAAGCGCTACCTCAGAAAGAAAGCAAGTGAGTAATGCCAGAAGCAGAAGACAGTGTCACTCCTTACATGCTTTATTGCTGAGTGGAATTCAATAGACTTGTCAGCCTCCGGCTAATAAATGGGAACGTTTGCAGAGCAGCTGGCAGTACCAGGGCTGTCAGACTCACAGAGAGCAGGGAGACCAGGCCTGTCTAGCAAAGCCTTTGCAATGTTGACAGGAGGAGGACATTTTTTAAAGAGAGAGATGCTTTAGTTAGCTGTATGTTCAAAATCTACAGCTGGAGTTCATTATTTTGTCTCATTTCGCATATTACTCGGAGGCCTGGATGATCAGTGAGCTTGCTTGAACTATCAGTGATCTATGGGTGGTGTAGATGGGTTTTCACCTCTTCCACCACTTGGGAAAGATGTTGGATTGATTAGTGCCAGAGACTGAGGATCTCTAACACAGTGGTTCTCAATCTCTTCCAGACTGCGACCCCAAGTCACAAAAAGAGGGAGTTTTGGGATTCCTCTTCTCTGATCCTAATAAAAGAAGGGTGTTTCTTGCACATGTGTATGTATCCCTGCAGACTCATCAGATCCAGTAGACTGATTTTACTATTGTTTACCCACTGAATGGATTAAACGTCTGAAGCGCTGCAAACATCATCTCTTTCACATCCACTTATAGTGGAGTCCTCCATAGCTTGGAAAGCCAGCCTAAAGCCTTGCTGCATGCTTTTGCACCTCCCAGTCTTAAAGTGGCTTCTCCAGCTATTTAGCTTTCTACCATGCTACCTCTAAATCTTCTCTCTGGAATGCATGGATCACCCTTGCTGATCTAGGGGAAGGGAAGAGAGATGGTTCATATAAAAAAATAATAATAATAAAAAAAATCAAATATTTTGCAATGAGGAATGGGTTTTCTGCTCATAAAATTAATTTGATTTTCATTTTCAACTAGCTGCATGGTCAAATTATACTTTATAAGAAATCCTTGCAGCATAGACAGTTGCAATTCCCCACAAACTTGTGATCCTACTGATCAGTTCAAGTGAAAATAATTAAGTCAGTTCTGCGAAATCCCCAGCCTGTGTATTTCTGGTGAGCTAGGCAGCAGCGTGCTGTTTCAGAGCACTGCACTAAACATCTGCGCACATTTGCAAATGTAGAGGCATTGCAGAGTGACATTTTCTCAGTAATATCCGTAAACTGCAAAAAGAATACTGTAGCTCCTGGATGAAAAGTTTGCTGTAGGTCACCCATATGTTCTTTTTTTCTGAACTTCTGTTCATTTTATAAATGCAGTTTATCCTATTTTGGTCCCTTTTATAAGTGCAATTTAGGCTATTTTGGTCAGAGACCTTGCCATGCCATATAGTTTGGTCTGCTGCCTCTTCCCACAATTTCCATGTTTGAAGCAATTTTCCTTCAGGAAAGAAGGTGGCTTTTCCTGCTTGTGAGCCAGAGCCGCAGACTGTTGACATCTGGGAGGCAGAGCAGATTTGGGGCAGCTACTGTGAAAGGGAGGGTTGGCACAGGAAGGGTCCCACTCATTCCCGCTCCTCCTCCTCACTTTTGGGACTGCGATGTTTAAGGAGTGCCAGGAAGCACCATGCAGCTGTACATAGAGCTCAGTGTTCATTTGTGCCTCTCCGTGGTAGAGATTCAGAGGGGACAGGCTTAGGAGAGACTTGTTCTTGCTGGCCCCAGCAGCAATGCCAGGGCCATTCTCTCTCCCCTTGTTGGCTCCTGAGTCCCAACAGGGCTCTTAGGGGTAGCATTGCCGCAAGGACACAAAGAGCAAGGCAGTGAGATACAGCTTGGAAACTTCCCTTTCATGACCAGCCCCTTCCCAAATGTCACTGTAAGGCAGTAGTGCTGCATTTGTGCTGGCATGATTCAAGGCACTTTATGCTAGTGGTGAAACTGTACAGAGTTTCTCTAGGTGGTGTTGAAATTCTGGATTTTTGTCATGTACTACCTTACACTAGTGGAACAGGAGAGATGTTGATTTTATCTGGGTACACTCTCTCTGAAACCATTATGTCTCAAGCACCTGCTCTTCATGCACTAAATAAATGTTGAGGAAGAGGAGAATTACATTATTGTCTGACTAAAATCCTAAATGAGTTTTCAATGAGCTGTACGTTAAATTTGCATTTATCTTACTATGCTGAATAGTGTGAGGTTTTTCTCTGGTCTGCTTAAACATGTCATTGGATCTATAGCTGACAGTAGCAAACCACTGTATCAGATCAAATGGTGGGTAAAAAGGCAGTTTTGCCTGGAAAATTTCATAGTGATTTTCTTTCCCCTCCTCCCTCCAAGTTTTCAAATGATGCTGTGTACTTGACATTTCCCACTAGACAATAAATAACCTATTCAACTAAGGTAGGTTTTATGGGAGAGAAAAAGAGAGCTGTGAGAGCAGTGAGAAAAGATGCCTCTTGTGTTATGATGCTAAAATGATGTTCCAAGGAGTTAAGCGAACTCAGAAATTCAGATCTTGCCAACATCTGGTCTGCATCAGCAGAAACCAAAAGCTTAAGCAGTCTGGCTGGATCATTACATGGTATCTGTGCGTGTGTCTTAACTCCTCCTGATGTTACCTGAAAGATCACTGGACTGGAAGATGCTCCCGTTTCTTCAAACACACACACACATGTGTGCACACAAACCAGCATTAGGTGCATTCTTCATTGCTTAGCCTCCTCACCTCATTCATTGCCTGTAGCGTGAGCAGTGCCATGTCTCATGGTCAGTCAGTTCACCTAATTTAAGTGCCTTCCTTTTCCACCAAGACTATAGAAGACCTCCGGAGAGGTACTGCAGTTTGGGGTGAGCCATGGGAAAAAGCAGCAGGAGACATGTTGACTTTAGCTGATTAGCTGGATGCTTGGCTGGGAGGGGAGGAAGCTGGGGGTTAAAACAACCTTCTTGGGATGAGCATGCATTTCCCTTCAGTTCGTCACTGCATTAGAGTGGATTAAAGAAAGTCCTGAGCAGACCTGGGATAAGGGGCTCAACCCCTTCCTTCCAAGATGCATGTCCTAAGCATTAGCTGCAGTCCTGTTCCTTGTTGCCTTTTCTCCGGCTGCCTCCGTAGCTCTTCTATGCCCGGCTGCGCTGTGGCTCAGTTTCAAGAGGGAGAGCGAGGAATGCTCTTGCCCGGCGTACCCTATGATCTGGTGGTTAGAGCACTTTGGGGCAGTGAGAGGGCTTAATCCCTCTTACGCTGATCAGTCCCTTTTGCTTCCTGCTTTAAGCCTTTGCTACCCAAAAGGCAGAGACCAGCACTAATTCTGACTGTCTTTAACTCTTTACGCTTTTCCTAGAGACTTGTGTGGTATTTCGGTACAGTATTCATGCCCCAAAATGACTCAGCAGCAGATTTTTATGTCTCTGTCTCTGCAGAACATGCACTTACAGACATAATACAAATAAAGATGGAAATGCCCAAGGAAGATTTATATTTGAAGAGCAAATTAATCTGTGTTAAACAGTGGAAGGAGGATTTGATTACTGTTTGTGCAAACCTACTTGTGCCTGTAGGTAACATTTAGAGGAAAGAATGCCACCTCGATCATCCATGGAATTTCACCTGTGGTGCTGCTCAGGATGTGAACCTGAAGTGCTCCAGTCCTTGGGAGCAGCTGACACTGTTTTGGCCCTTCAGGAATCCATAGGACCTGGATTTCCTGGATTTCTATTCAGGAAACCAAGAATTCTTCTCGGTTTAAAAGGAGGCAGAACATCCTTTGGAGACCTAATTCTGTACGCCAGCACCCTCACAGAACCAGGCATGTGTTTTCTGCGGTTTCCAGTTTCCACTTCTTTGGTTACACTTCTCCTTATGTGACTACTGGCAGGGCTTTTCTTTGCAACTTTCTTGTTTTTCTTTTCTTGGGAATAAAAATTTCAAATGACCCATGAATCTTATGGGTTCTTAGTAAAAAAAAAAAAAAAAAAAAAAGGCTAAATATGCTCCTAAATATTACAACGTGTGATATGCTTCTAAAGTTACTGTTACTCTCATCATTTAAAAGAAATGCTAATGTAAGTCCAAAGGTTTTTAACAACTTCTGTCATAGTGTTTAGGAAGTTTATGCTACATATTAGCCAGATCGAATCATCCTCCTATGTCACAATTTATTATAATTTTTGTTATCTTTGCAGAAATGTTTAGGAAGTAATGAGCTGAGGGTGTCCTAATACACGTCTTTGCACCTGGATATCCTTTACAGCTAATAATATTTCAAAGATGGTTTTGTTTGTTGCCTCCCTCCATTGTGGAGCATTTCTAAGATGTACTGATCCGCTGGTAGTTAGAGAAAGAGAGAGACACAAGGATGGGCTTCTGCACCCCTCCGTCTTTTTTCCTCTTTTTTGGATCCATCCCTCACTACCTTCTCATCTCCATTCTTAGGAGTTGCATTGCGTCTCATTTTTTGTCTGTGCTTCTGTTCTAAGGACAAGTGCTCCTGCAATATTGTGCTGTTGTATGGTGAAGAAAACACACTGGACTTGTGGACTTGTAAACCGCTGCATTTTATCTGTTAATATCAAAAAGATGTGATTATTAAAAGCAGAAGATAAGTTTTCAAGCTTTCTGAGTGGTCCTTGGAGAACCTCAAAGTCAGTGATGGAAAAGAGGAAACATACATTCCTATCATATGTTTTTTCCAGTTTCCAAAATGTATATAATTATGGCAAATCCTGTTTAAATTATATTCTGGAAAAAATTATTTAAATAGTAGAAGATTCCACTGCATTAGGGAAAAAACTTATAGCTGTGATGAGAGAGGCTGTGTCTAGCTGCCGAGAAATGTGGTTGAAGTCCAAAATGACCCTGCTGGAAGGATCAGAAATCTGCTGTCCCAGCTACGTGGTCTGGGACAGGACCTGACTAGGATAAAGATGGTCAGGGACAGATGTACTGGGGGAGCAGTGATGCCTAAGCTAAAACATTTAGGATGCTAAAGGCAGCTTTCCAATCTCCCTGGCACCTATGGGAGTTTAGGAAGAGCCCATTTCACACCTGTTTGACCTCTGTAGAAAATCCATTGAATTATACCTTTTTGCCCTTCAAAATTTTAGAGAGCTGGATGGAAAATCATGTCTTTCAAATGTTTCTGATTTTTTATTTCTTCAGGAAATGCTTTGCCATTTCCCATTGTTATGTTGTGAAAGAAGATGAAATTTTAAATGCTTCTCTCACATAACACAGAGCTAAGAGGCTGAGCAGGTTGGGTGGTAGCACATTCACTAGTAGGCTTAGATCAAATAGATGTGTGGAAATACTCTTGTTCTGGTTAGAGTTAACCAGAGAAATAGAAATTACCACTGCAGCTACTTCCAGCCCTACTGGTACACATTCAGTGGAGCCTAATGTTCCAAGCTGGTTTCAAAGTCAAATGATCTTCCTGTGTTTTATCTGTGGGACAGCCACAAAGCAAGTAGGAATCTCTCCTTTCCTTTCTGGTAGGGCTTGGGAGATGAGGCATGGGGAGCTCCTGGGAAGGAGGACAATGCTCAAAAAAGTGGCCCTAGGTGTTTAGGGTAACCCTTGCAGGGGGAGTGCTACAAGGTCTCAAAGTGCTACAAGAGTGCTACAATGCTACAAGGTCTCAAACAGCATTTTGTACTTCTCATTCCCGGGGCCCAAGGCACTGTTTTTGCTGGGGCTTTGAATCTTCACCTGTTAACATATAAACTGTGTCAGGGTGAAGGGAAGCAGAAGGTGGCTGGGGGTGGAGGACAGGTGAGACAGGGGATACTCACCTGCTTTCTGTTCTCTCCAGGGCAGAGACAGGAAGGCTGAGAAAGTCCATGTTAGCTGACTGCCCCCACTTATCTCCATGCTCTTCATTTCCCAGGCTTATGCAGTGCTTGGAGACGTGTAATTCATTTACTGCAGTCTGGTCCTTTGACTCTGGGTCTGGGCAGCGACAGGCAGAGATCACAGTAGCTTTGATGACATCTTATGACCATGGGGTATCCAGGTGAAACAACCTGCTCTCAGGCTACACAACTCTCCTCACTGCTTACCCAATACAGGGTCTTTGGGACAGCAAGTGAGTATGGAGATGAGCTGTATTTGTGCTTGAGGTAGGGCTCTCTGCATTTGAGGTGTTTTGGTGGGGTTTGCCTGAGGAAAACCAGTGCTGTTCCTGCTACAGTGGTGCAGAGAGGCTCAGCTGGATGCATTTAGGCTTTGGTGCAGTACTTTTAAGCTGTGAGAGACTTCATTGACTTTGTCCGCTTGTGTATTTAAGCAGGGGCTAGGTTTTGGTGCTGGGTTGGTTGGCACTATAATGATCACTAAGTAGCTTGAATTCCTTCCCTTCCTCCTCCTTTTTAAAAACCTGTCAATATTTTATTTTTAGAAAGCACAAAGAAAGCAATGGCAAGGGGAAAGAGGAAACTACTCCCAGTGTTAAACCTTGTTTTGAATTGTGGACATAATAATGAGATGTATTGCCTTTTCTCATTCTGCAGATTAATGATTGATTTACCAGGAAATGTGATGTTATTGCAAATGTGGGGCCTAATTTGGATTTTGGTTCTTGGGAGTTGCCTGGGTGGGGAAGGAAAGTGAGATCCAGCCCTTATTTGTGCTCCTCTTCTCAGCCTTGGGAACGTACGTGTTCAAGTAACATATGTCTCGCTCTGTTTGCACGGCTTGCTGGCCACTGCCATTTGCTGAAATAGACCAAATAACGTTAACACGAGAGAGCCCAGACTGCACACTTACTCTGCCCTGTCAGGCAGTAGCTACATTTTAGAAGGAAACCGCAGCACAAAAGTGGGATCTCAGGTTCCGTGCAGTGTATGCAAAGCAGTTTCATTTAAAATGTCAGGTTTACCTTGGCAAAGCCACTCTTTAGTAGGGATTAAGGCTGCAAAAACCACTGAATCATACTCTCTGTTTCCATCTGTATGCCAGGTCACAAACATAAATTGTAACATTGGCCCTCATCCGTCATCACATAATGCTCTGGCATACTTTTTCATTCCCTGAATATGAGTGGAATGGGAAGGTTACTTGGAAAGTCATCTGTCTGAGAAGCTGTCCTGTTACAATTAGCAGGCAATCTTGAATTTCATCTCTGGAAGATTATGAAGTGGAGGGGGGAGGGAATGGGATGTGTATGGTTACTGGGGTCTGTGGTAAGTCAATCAGAACATGACAAAAAAGACCAGAGTAGAAAGGTTGGGACAATCAGACAATGCTACTTTTTAAACAAAATGTGTACAGATGACCTTAAACAGCCAAATTTGGATCTAGATATGAGTTTAAATTTCAAGCAACTCTAAGCTTCAAGGATATTTAGAGGTGGGAGTTTGGTTTGGTTTGCATCTGGTATCAAGAAATTGCTTTTATTTCTAAAGGCTTTTCAGATGCCAGAGTGAATGAAAGACAGCTCTTAGGTGGGAGCTGTAGGGTAAGGGAAAATAGTAGACAACTAGATGGAGGTTGTAGCTGTAGATTAATTAAAAGTTAACAATGATGACCTTGCAAGTTATTTGAAGCTATCTTCTTGCTCTGCATCTCTTCACATTTGTACTACAAGTCAAGGGCTGCTGTCCTTCCCCATGCATCTTCTGCAACACCTGCAGGTTGCGTACAATCTGCTTTTGCTGTATTTTTAAGAGGTCTGCAACAGCCAAGCTAAACCACCCTGATGCTGTAGTAAGGCAAAAAGGACTTTTCTGCATATCACTTATGTTTCTTTCAAATATACAGGGGACATTATTCTTCCAATAGCTTTCAGAGAGACCTGCAAAAGAAACTTTGTACTTCAAGCTTCTGTGATATACGCTCTCTCTCTTTTTTTTTTTTAATTTTTAATATTTTTCTATTTTTATTTTTTTGGTCAGGAAATGTGTTACCATTTTTCCACCAGCTGTAGTGTGGGATATTAGATGTTCAGAAAGGAAAATAAATGCTTAAGGCTTCCTTCCTCTGGCACTTCATTAATGCCAAGAAGGAGGCTGGGTAGTGTTGCTTTAATTAGCAGGCTTTTGTTAAAAGCAGTGGTTGGAAATACCTGATTGCAGTTTTACCAAGCTAAAGAAACACAAAAATTACATCCTAGAACAGAACATTGCCTCTAGCAAGAGCAATGCTTATAATATATTTGGCTATATGTGTCACACTTCACAATTTTATTCGTGACTCCTGCTGGGGACTGACTAGGCCTTGAAACATGAGGATTATGTTTCCTGTACTAACTAATTTAACTGCTTGGCGGCTTGGCATCACTGTTTTTACGTCCCCCTCTCACCTCCCAACCTACACGGTGTGTAGTCTTTTGTTAGATAGGTTTATTAGATGTGTTGTCTGTCTCTATGGTAAGATACTTTTAGTAGCAGTTATGATTTTTCATTGCTCACCCAGTTCGATCAACACTGCTTTCCTTTTATGTTTGCTATCAGTCTTTGCTCATACGAAGTAATGCTGAAAAACACAGTGTTTGGGCACTGATGGGGTAGTGGTCTGTGTGAATATTCAGTTTCATCATGGATATTCTAATACCCACAGAATTTTGCAGGTGTCCAGTGATGTGTAGAAGAGCAAGATCTGGTTGCATGAGAAGGAGTTTCTTTAGCCATTGCTGTGATGGATATTGTCAGCATAAGTACAAAGGCATTCCTTCATGTGTTGGATGTACAGCACTTTGCAAGGGACTCGTATAGCAGTGTTCCATGAGAAAATTTTATCCCAAGCCCTGGCAGTAAGTGCCTGGGTTGTTTCCCAAAGTTTGAAGTTTTCTATTTCCTCAGTGTTTCTATCTTACCATCATTATTGCTGTTTTGTAACTTATCTAATTCTGTTCTGAGTTCCTGTGTGCTCTTCCCCAGAGCTGTTCCAGCTTGTTCCGCAAGCACATATTAGACAGCAAATTACAAAAGAAATGTTTCTAAATGGGGAACATTTTGAACAAAAGAAGAAAACTGTAATTATTCCAATGAGGATTTGAGCAAGCCATCAGAATTAACAGTGCTGCTTTTCCAAATGGGCCACTGTTTTGATTAGCTTATGTGCTTATACAGTCCCTCCGTGAGAGTGACCGTAACTGAATGCCTGTAACCGCAGGCAGACAGCTATTAGAGCCCATCCACAAGAAGGCAACTATTTCAGTTTTCTTCTCATCAAAAGTCCACAGTGACCAAGTGATGCCAGCTACATATTTGTTTCTGTGGGAGTGCTATCTGTTTCTACCATTCAAAATACATTTTTGTGCAGAACAGTTTAAACGTGCTCTATTAATAATGTTTTTTAAAAATGTGTTCTTCAACACATTTTGTGGGCAATGCCAAAAATTGGCCCTTGAAGCAAAACAAAACAAAACAAACCCCCAAACAACAACAAAACAACAAACTCTCATCTCACTGACCACTTGAGGGAGGTGGTGTGTTGTCTGGGTGGTGGAATTGAAACCAGTGTCCTTACTTGCTTGCAATAGAAATATCAGAGTTTTAAATCTTTTGTAGGAAGAAGGGAATAGTGGACTTCAGCAGTGACTGTTTTTCCTCATGAAGCCATTCCCCATGCTGTCTACGATAATTCACTCGTGATTAGCCAATTTCTGCTCTTCGATGGGCATAGTGTTCACAGAATACAGAAGAACAAAGCTGGGCCAAGTAAATGTCTTCATTCTCATCAGAAATGAAGGAAAAAGTAAAATCTAAGAAAGCGTTTTAAGAGACAACAGAACAAAATGCAGGATTACAATAGCTATGAAACGTATTTTTCAGAATAAGGATGTTTATCAACTGGCCTGAACTCAAGTAAAATTATGAATGCAAAAATTCTTCATCTCTCTCTCTGTGAGTTATGTCTAATATTCAGAGACCTGACCTTCTAGCCCTTTCTCTGTCTCCCCTTCCGTCCCATGGATGTTTGGCCTGGCGGTGCTGCAGAGTGGCTGAGGTAAAGACAATACAAATGTCATTCAACGTTTTCCCATCCGAAGGACTTGGAGTTAAGCCTAGAGTTTGGGAGAAATTAAAAACTGAAACATCTCAGAGCTGTTGTCAGACCTGGGCATTTGGGCCCATCTCCTCCAGTGAAAATGGAAAAAAATAGCTGTGCAAAATGAGCAGCCCCATTCCCAGTTTGGGGAGCTGTGTATGGCAGAGCTGTGTAGGAAGGAGGCGCCGCTGCAGCCCTGCTCACCCAGCACATGGTCACTAGTGTGGCTCGTTCTGCATCCCCTGATGAAAGTATCATGATGCCTGGAGTAGTAATAATACCGCCAGAGAATAGCACTGGAGAGGACTGAGAAGTGGGGAACCCAAAACTGGCCAAAGCAGAACTTTGTGTTCTGAGTAGAACAGAAGATGCTGCTTGTCTTTTCTCCTGTTTATCTTAGTGTTTGGCCTTTCAACGAGGGATGACATTGCTGATTTATAGGCAGACAGCAGTGCTTTATAACCCTGGGAACTTCTTCTATACTGTCCACCTAACCAGTTGTTCCCCATCTGATATCTGAGTTTTTTTCTTTCTGGCTTAGTGTAGCACTTTGCATTTTTCCTTGTTGAATACCATCCAGTTTTTGTGTGTAACTTTCAGTTTTCAGGATCCTTCTGACCTCTTCATCATGTCTGAAGCTCCACCCTTCCTATTGTCTGCAAACTTAATAAGATCTTTCTGTTTTCCATCACCTAGATTGCTCATGAAAATACTCATACACACACTGAAGGAGATCTCTCCCAACCCCTGGTTAACAGAGATTAGCTTAAATCTAAACCAGATTTAATTGTTCTCCTAAAGTTTTGTATCTGCTTACTATAACTAAGTATAGCCTTCTGTATATAGCATAAGTATTTTAATTAGATGACCTTTATGTTGTATAGTCTCTCCAAGAAATGGGGCACTACAAAAGTGGGAAAATACAGATTTTTCCAAAATCCTTGCAACTGTGCATCCTGTTTTCTGATAAGGTGAGGACAGGTTGGTGTGACTAACAGGAAACAAATCAGTAAAGAAATTAAAGCATTCTCACAACACAAAGGCACTTCTGAAGAAGAAAATTCTCTCTCTTCTGCATGTAATTGAAACTCGGTTAATCAGGGACATGTAATCAGCAAGTTGAAGCTTTGACTTTTTTCAAAGCCCTTATAGATCATCAGGATTCCTACCTAAAATACTCTAGATTTTGTAACCTGCTCAATAGTTTGAACTCTGTGGTGGGTTTATGTCTCTTTCTGCTTGTCTGCCAGTTTTACCCTGGCATCGAATGAAGTTTGAACCCCAAAACCAAAAATATCTATATGAGTACAGATTACTAAGAAATTGAAGTCTGCTGGAAGTGAGGCTTCTGAGTGACAGTTTTGACACAAATAAGGCTCAGCCTCCATATTAATAAGAACATTAATAAGAACATGATGACGATGTGTCAGTAACAATATCCTGTAGCTAGAAAGTTACAATAGTCTGCTTTTCCTCACCAGTAAAATAGATGTTATCCTACACACTTACATCGTGTTGACTGCTAATTTTGACAAGGTCTCTGCTGTCCTACATTTAGCTGGCAATAGTTTAGGAAGTCACAGAACCTCCCATTTATTATCCTCTTTCACTTTTTTTTCTGTATCTTGTCCACTTAGCTAATATTTTCATCCATGAAGTCTCTTCTACCAGGGGGTTGAAGAACCCCCTTTTGCATATTAAACCAATCGGCTATGACTGCTTTTTTTTTTTTTTTTCCTTTTCTTTTTTTGAGTCCCTAAAACACACTTCTGAAAGAACCTAGAAATGCATGTTATTCCCATATGGAGACAGTAGTAGGTTATATGAATGACAATGAAAAAATGAATACCAAATGTTTGAAGTGCTCCATACAACAAACAAACAAACAAAAAAAGGAACCAATAAGGATGTTTTAAAATATACACGGTACATATTACTTCTTGATCTTGACCAAGACTTACCAAAAACTCAAAATACACAGATGATATGCAGCTGGGCACCTAGTAAATGATAACTGCATACACAATACTTCCCAATGCACTGTTTTTAACAGGGTTCAACTCTAATCTGTCAAATATGACCTTTCTTAATAACTCTCCTTCTTTATTACGGTAGTTTTTCTCTGTGTTTATTCCTGTTGTTGATACTTAATTTATCAGTCAGGAATTTCATGGGATTTGACTTATAAAGATGAAGAGTACATAGTCTAAACTCATTGTCTTGTTCAGAAACACTATTTTTCTGCATTCATGGTAGAACAAATGATCAAATAATGATCTCCTTTAAGTAAGGAAATCAGTTGCTTTAGTTACTGAAGTCCTTTGGTAGGTATTAATAAAGCAATGATAAAAATGTTTAGAATCCATTTTTAGCTAAATTATTGTTTATTACATTAAAAAAGAGCCAACAGCCAGAAGTAGTTTCCAGATTAACTTAAAAATTCATTTTCTGTCAGTTCTACAGCTTACAAAAACTCTGTATCTTATGAGAATACCTGTGAGCTGTAATACATGTTAGACAGATAACTTGCAGACTTCTGAGTACTTAGCTATTGTAAGAATACAATTCTTTTTCTTTCTAACTCAAAGATTTGTATATATTTTATGAAACATTGTAATATAAAAATATGCACAGAGGTATTTTTTCCAATGGTATTACTTTTAGTAGTTGAGTAAGAGTTAATGGTATCCAGCTACTTGGAGATGAAGCAGCATGTGATTTGTGTGTGCTTATTTTCCATTTTTCTTCTTTAACGTGAGATGCCTAGGTTAGTTCCACAAAAGAACAAATGCAAAAAATCTTCACATAAAAGACAATGTGATGGCAGCATAGCAGGGTGACTTAGGGTGTAATCTGCTGAAGGGTTCAGGTGGATACAAATTAATTAAAAGAACACACAAGCACAGAAACCTTATTCCAATAATTCTGTTGTAAATACAGCTGGCAGTGGCTATGTGTTTTCTTATCTCCTTTCCTGATTAGCTTGTTACTTTACACATCATAGTTTGATCAGTAAAGAGAAGGACTCTCATACTGATGGTGATTAAAAATATCTCTATATATACAGACAAATATTCACATCTATTCAAGCTAGCAGAGAAAAAATAGACACAGCAAAAGACTTCCACCACAAGCTACGGTATGGTGAGATTTGTTACACTGAAACACAATCTATTATAATGCACTGCCGTGCACGCAGTTTCCAGGACTGATTGATGACATTTCCATATATAGTTAGGAGTAAGACATTGGTTTTGAAAATAGAATTAAAACTTTCCCTTTTTAGGAGCAAGCACCGCTTTGGCAACATAACCAGCCCCAAGTACATTAGTTCTTTTGGTCAAAACATTAACAGGGTACTTTGTTAACAAAATGTTCAGGTCATGATGAGGTCAAAGCATGAACTGTAAGACTTTTTATGAGCTAAATATTTCCAAATAGCACTCCAAGTTGAAAGTGCTGAAATTAAAGCTTTTCTCCTGTAAACAGGGTGTTGCTGAGCAGAGTGGTGGTTTTTTTTTTTTTTTTGTTTTTTTTTTTTTTTCCAGTTACTCAGCATAGGTGATGGGGCTGTGCAATAACATGCACCCCCTGAGCAAAGACAGATGTTATCAGAAATAACTGGGTGGTAGGGACACTTCAAGAAACTTGAAGACAATAAAGACATATTTTGTTGCTGTGTTCTGTTCCTCTTTGCAGCTTGGCAACTACTTGCCTTCTCTCCAGAATGAAAAATTTGTGCAACAGCATATTGTCTCAACTGTAGACATGAATCTGATATTCTGACCTCATTTCTCCCATATTCATATTTCTGAAGTCAGGGTTTGATTTGCAAATACCCATGGACATTCATTCCCAGTGGGGTGGGCTATTGTGTAGGTGAGAGCAGACCAGCTGAACTGAAGGGAGCACTGGCTACCCCATGATATCCCAGTGAAGAGTGAGATATGATTTTGGGTGCTATTTTACTTTGCTATGATTTTTTTATACACACTTTGTATAATGGAGAAGGTAAAACATAAACAAAATTTGCATACTATCTACAGAAGTACGAGGTAGTTCTTATCCAACTAAATCCATTCCTTACCCTCATGAGAACACAGGTCAGTAGGAAAAGGGCAAAGTACTAATGGGAGACAGTTTTGAAAAGAAAAGACATGGCCAAAAACATCTGAATTTTGAATAGAGGGGAACAGAAAGTAATGCAGTTTCCTAAGCTCCGCAGGCCAAGCCATCATGTAATACAGACATTTCCAAAATTGAACGTGGGTTTGTGCAAGTTTCTGCTACCCAAAAACATTTCAGGTTTTGTTTTTTTGTAAGAAAAGACTCAAAGAATGCTTACCCAAACGTTTTTATGCATATTTTTCTACCACCCTGAATCAAGCATGACAATGGTAACTCTAAAACCACCAGAACTGCTGCTTTCAGCCAGAAACATAATATTATTATATAAGTGCATCTAATTTGTTTTGTACACAAGAGAAAATTGGAAGTAAACTGTTGAAATAAATGGCATTGAACTAGAACGGAGCAGTCTGTTTTGCCTGTCAGGCCATCAGTGGCTTCACAGTAGAAATTATGATGGACTTCAGCACCATGGTCTTATTAGACGAGATCATGGTTTTGGAGGTTGCCCTGGGTTTTGTCATGGAAGCAATGAAGCTGAAGAGAGCATAAACTGGCATATAATTTGTGCAAGATGATGTTTTGCAGAGTATAATACGAAGTTGCAGTGCTGAGAGGAGACTTTTCTGTTACATTCACTTCATGATTTAATCTAGATTGTTGTGAAGTTAGTGTTTACTCTGAATTTAGACCTTTATGCTATAAAACTATGATGTGGGTAACAGAAAAATCTGTTCTAGTGACACAAAAGCAGCAACACTTCAAAGACAAGCTGAAAACAAATGATTTCTATTGCTTATTTCTGATCTCCCGAATTAAAAGTGATGTTCAGACTGTATACAGAACAAAAACTTCATTATATGAAGACAGTGCCAAATTTCAATTTCTATTTCTTTTTTTTTTTAATGGTGCAAAAATTATAAGAGTGGTTTAAGCAACCAGAAATGAGATCTACCTTTAATAAAAGCATAATTTCAACTTCCTCTTCATGCCAAAGTACAAAATTGTGTTATGTCTTTCATCACGGATCTCGTTTAATTTGAAAATTTTATGCTTTATTGAGAGAAAAGAAAAGAAAAGAAAAGAAAAGAAAAGAAAAGAAAAGAAAAGAAAAGAAAAGAAAAGAAAAGAAAAGAAAAGAAAAGAAAAGAAAAGAAAAGAAAAGAAAAGAAAAGAAAAGAAAAGAAAAGAAAAGAAAAGAAAAGAAAAGAAAAGAAAAGAAAAGAAAAGAAAAGAAAAAGGCCTAGACAAAAAGGAGAAATCTGAGGAATCACTGATAGAGACATAGATTATTTTGTAAAATTGAGAAAGTAAAAGGCAAGAACTACATTAGGAATACATACTTAACTATAGCAGGGGTGCAGATCTGCAACTGTGAGCTGACACGGCTCCTCTCACGAGAGATACCGCTGCAGCTGTGCATATATGCAAGCTGATAAAGCCAAACTACCTGCAGATGTGTTAGTGGGATGTGTGTGCCATGGCCAACCCAGAGCTAGATCTGAGCTCTCCCTACCACGTGTGGGAGCTGTCAACCTGCATGCGAGCAAGAGGGGTAAAATTATTCAAGTATGAAATGGCCACCCTTTATACAGTGTGAATGCTAAGCATGATTTGGGGCAGCACAGCTGCTTCAAATCATGACAACTAGAGAGAGATTGTGGAACTATGCTCACGGTTTGGGTCCTACAAATCTACCTTCAACTTTATAGGAATAAATGAAAAAAAATAATGAAGCGAGATAACCTTGGCAATGACTACTATTAAAAGATGGGTGAACAGGAAACACAAGGTACTGGAGCAGTCTGACAAAAAGGAATTTTTACTGCAGTTGAAAAGGCATGTTAAAATTCTGTGTTATAAAGAAGAATATATAACTCAAATTACCAGTTCATAACAAAATTTGCAAGGTACAGTCAGATTTAAACTAATGAATTATATACGCTTTTGTTCCTGTTATCCCACTCACTTCATAGCCCAGTCTTTTATCTGTTACGTATCAGTCACACAGCACACACTCATCCTGTTTATGGAGTCTCACCACATTATTTTCACAGTAACTTGTGTAGGAAAATACGTTTTTACTGGAAAAGAGAGATTTCTAGAAACTGATGTGAGGACTGATAGACTGATGAAGTCTAAAAATAGCTTCAAAAAACTTTAAATAATAACAATATTTGATACTCAGCTTCTCAAGAGCTGCAAAGACTTGAGATGAAAAAAACTGAGGTGTCCAGAGCAGAGCAGACTTGTATAAGTCCATCCTTAGAGATTTCGTCAGGCCAAGGAACAGAAATCCAGTCTTCCTGAATGCCATGGTCCTTGCTCTGTATGCTAGGCAGCTGAGGAATGTCCTAAGGTAAAATGAAGGTAAAATGTACTAAGGTAAAATGAAACTATTTCTTCCTTAGTTCTCTGATGGGAGTGATCACTGAGCAGACCTATTGCTCTCCAGGCTCATGCTGGCTCTGTGCTGGGATTTTCAAAGGAAGTGAATTTATTCTTTGAAACATTCTCCTGCAAAGCACAGGTCGTTGCTGTCAGCATCTCCATCCATGGCATACCGAATGCTACTTTTCAGCTCATAAGGACTGCATTATGCACCTCAGGCTTTGGTTTCCCTCTGCACCTGCCCTCCTCAGCCGTGGCAGAGTTTCAGACCAGATCTATCACCGAGAGGATCACCTGGACCGGAAAAGCACAGGAAGGATTTCATCATGTTTGCTGCCTTGCTCGCCACCCCTCCACGCCTGCTCCCCACCGGTGGGATGGCACTCCATGACCTGCAGCACCGTCCTTGGTTCTGCCAAGGTTATGGCCAACGAGAGTCAAGAGGAAACAAAACAACACAAAAAAGTGACATTCTCCCCTCTGACAAAAGGGCCTCTCACACCGAACAGATCCTGTTTCAGAGCAGGTGAGAAAAACTAAGAGGAGTTCCTTTATCAGCCAGTTCTGTCTGGAGTGATGGACAGTGACAGCAAACTTTGAAAATACCTTATGAGGCAGGGGAGAGCGGTGGGAACATTTCTACCATAGCCTGCATCCTCCTCACCTCTGTTGCTCTGTCCTCTGGCCAACTTCTCAATATGTCATTGCTCAGGAAGGAGGCCAGAGAGGACAAAACAGAGGCCAAGGTGCTGGGGCTGAAGAATAGGGTGCCCTGGGGTATCTGAAGTCAGATGGTGTCTACCTGATAAGAGCCTTGGCCACAAGAGGCAGCAGGCAGAGGCATGATGTGATGGTGTGCTCTCAGGAGAAGGGTGCAGCTCACCCTACGTTGCCTTGCTGGGCAGCTCAAGATTTCCAGGACATCTCATGTGCGGAAATTGGTCTCACAGGTGTAGCAAACTGGTGATTTTACTCACAGATGTAGCAAACAGACTCCCCATTTCTATCCCCTTTGCCCATTCTTTGTGACTCTGGGTTTCTGTTAGAAGTGAAGAAAATCATCCTGAAACAAATATCCAAACCTGCCTCCAAGTAGAGGAGTGGAAGGCTGCATTCCTCTATGTGCTGGGATTTTCTTTTTCTTTCCATGAGCTAATACTGTAAATCCCACAGCAAGGCATGAATAAACAAAAACTAGGAAGGATTAGGATGTACTATTTAGCAAATCATGACTAACGCAGCCCCATCTTGTTTCCTCTGAAAGCATGCCACAAAAGTTCAACAAATATTATTGTGAAATGAACCACGAAGTCTTTACACACTTTAGAAATGGCATCTTCACCCATTTTCCCTGGCAACAAACAAGTGGATTTAGTTTCTAGTTGATGGGAAAATCTCTATATTTAAAACACTTGATAACTGACACAAGGCTGGAGTTTTTCAATTCTTTTCCTCCCTCCTACACCCTTCCTGTATCACAAATATAATTTAGTAGGATATTCCAAAAGTCAGAGGGTTTTAATCAAGATGAGAGGCTACTTGCTTTGCTTTTTGCTAAGAAAACACTTCTTCTGTTAAGTGAAAGAGAGATTTAGAAATATTTAGAAATATTATTGGGACATTTGCCTCTTCTTGTGTGTGTAGCTGCTGAAGATGGTGGTGGGGAACGGGATACATATGAAGAGCTGTTTTCTGTTGTACAGACAATGAGGAAAGACTTTTTTTCTTGTTGAAACATGACCTATGGTGTTCTCAGTGCTCGTGTGTTTATGTGTTTATGAGGTTCTTCTTATTTGAGTAATTGTCATAGTCACTAGCCTTGGGATAGACTAAAATATCCACTTGTAAAAGAGGCCAGAGGAAATGCTAGAAAGGAAGGATAGGCTGAGGTTCTGAAATTGCCTGTTACAGTATTATTTGTAAATATTTGTTAAAAACATATTTTAAGAACAAAATCCCCTATGCAATACAGATATATCCTTATTCATACACGTAAATCTAAAGAAAGATCAAAAGAAAGAAAGAATGAACATACCTGTTGTTGCTGAAAATTTAATTCTTTTTTTTTTTAATGCAGGTGCTGTAATTCCATTCCCTTTGACATTAGAAATATTTTTGAGTTCCACAAAAATTCATCACAGGATCTTAGCGTCTCAGAAAATGTGGCCATGAGTGTCACTATCTTTCAATACTGGGGAAACAGGCCTAGGAATTTTGGGCTTGCCCAGATACTGCCTACACTGCAGAAAAGCATATCTTCCACACATGGGATCAATTCCTTTGTGCTCACCAGGATCCACCCATTCCCCTCTTTTGTGCCTTGCTTAGCATCTCCCTCAAAATCCTCACAGGCAGTTCTTTGTGGCTGCAAGAACCGGATTTTGCAGAAGATAATCTTGAAGGAAGGGAAGGGAAATATTAGAAAAAAGTGCTAAGAGTGGTGCAGGATAAAAGTTCTGGTTAAACCACCCATTCTCACTGGAATTTAACTCTTCCAAACTCCAGAGCCTTACTTCAGGCTTTTATTTCCTCTCTGTTTGGAGAAAGGTTGTCTTTTGTTTCCAGAATAGGTTTTCAGTAACTGTCTTCAATCTTCATTTAACATTAGCCTTTTTGCTATGCTCAGGAAACTCATTCCCTGTGTATTGCTCAAGAGATCCTGGGGACATTTTTTTTTATTTGGATGACTCCACTTTAAATGCAAACACAAGAAAAGATTCAAATAACTGGCATTTTATTTCTAAGTTTTGCATGTATGTTCAAAACAAAACCCCAAGCCTTAACTTTGGCATAAGTCTTTGTCTTCCTCCATCTCCCCACCTCCACATGCCAATAAAAACAACCAACCAAACAAACAAACAAAAAAATCCTAAACCAACCAACAAAACAGAAGCCAATGCAGGTTATAAATCAAAGGTCCAGACTGATGTCTCTAGGAAAAAAAAAATAATAATAAAAATAAAAATTGGACACATCTTAATATAGAGATGGTTTCATCAATGAAGAATGATCAGCATCTAAATAAGTGTCAGTCTCACCTCAAGGGAAAAAAAAATAGGTAAATCTGGGATTGTAATACAGTTGGACTTGATGATCTTGAAGGTCTTTTCTAACCTAAATGAATCTATGATATTTGTAAGACTTTAAAAACTTATTTTCTATAAAGAATCTTTTTTCCTTCAGTAATAAGATTATTATTTTTTTTTCGAATAACATGTTTCTCAGTGGTGTTGCAATGTCAGAAGTTAGCTGTCCTTTCTTAAGAGTTTTGCTACGCTAATGACTTCTTTCTCTGCATATTTGTTAAGGTTCCTATACACTTCGATACACAAGGGTTAGACTTACATGCAGCCCTCAACATGGATTCATACAGTGGCTTAATGATGTGGATCTATTTCCTGAATGTCAGTATTAATATTAAATTTAGAGGCATAAATGTACATGTGTAACTGTCACTGATTTTCCCCATCTCTTGTACTTTCTGTTTATTAATGTCTATTGCTGCTTCACCATTCAAACCATCAGAATTTCATTCTCAAAGTCTCTGCAGACAGGATTAGCTTTCACAGCTCTGAGTAATTCTGTATTCTCAGAAAGCTCAGGTTGTACAGATTCCTGTGGAGCTCCACTGGTAAAGTCACCCTGGTGCAAAATCACCAGTTATTTCTTACCTTTTTAATCCATGTGAAACCTTACTATACCATGATAGTTTCTTGAAAAGTCTTAGTGAAGGAAGTGGTTGAAAGCTTTTTGGGTGTAGTCAACCAGAATATCCTAGCAATATTCTCAGTAATTATTTTGAAGAAATATTTAATATGACAGCTGTGACTTCCATCTAAAGAAGCAATTTTGACTCTTCCATTTTATATAAAATCTTTCCGTGTTGCTACTAATTCTAGATTTTATTACAGTCTTCATAGTTTCCCCTGTATGGAAGTGAGACTTTTTGATCTATAGTTCCCCAAATCTTTCCTGACTGCTTAAAAATGGTGTCACATTCGTTGTTTTCTGTTTCTCTAGGAATGAGATTGATTCTAAGTGACAGATTACACATAACATTTTCACATTGATACGTGCGTTCCTTCAGAATGCCTGGGTGAATACCATCTGGTCCTTGTGGTTTGCTACTTCTCATTTTATAAATTTTATTCAAAAATCTCTTCTGACATTGCAATTTGAAACAGCCCTCTGTAAAGAGGAGCTGTGGTGGAAACATCCCTTAATAAGTAAATACTTGATTTAGCTTTTCTTTCATGGCCTTATCTTTCTGGAAAGCTATTACAGCTGAATTGTCTATTGGCTCTACAGACTCTTTGCCATGCTTCTTGTTTCTACTGCATTTGAAACCTTGTTAATTTTTGTTTAATTTCTTCCTCTATTTCATGAGAATTCTTCATATTTTAAATGCTGTCATGAAACTATAGACTTTATGCTAAGTATGCAGTGAAACATTGTATTTGTAACTAATAAAAACTAAAAAAGTGGCACTAACTTAAAAAGAAATAATAAGTTAATGATTTCTCTTTAAACCAGTGAACTAACTCTATAGTGGTGGTTTTTTTTTGTTTTTGTTTTTTTTTTTTTTGTTTGTTTGCTTTGTGGTCACTCAGTATTAATAAAGTACAAGGATAATATTTCTACTGAGAAACTTCTAAAAATAGTGAGTCTTCATTAAAAAAAATAAATAAATCACAAGACTTGTTTTCCTCTTGGCAAACAAAAAAATAACCAAATAATTGCAGATGCCACACCTGCTCATGGTCTGTAAATGAAATTGTTCCTTTCCACATGTGCTGCACATTACATTGTGTTGCAATTCACAGATGAACGAGAAAGTTCAGCATGAGATCTCATATATGCTCGGACAAAAAGGCAGAAAGATAGGATATAAATACACAGCTTTGCCTCTTCCCACATGCAATTGCTCGGGGCTCTTTCTGCATCCACTGCAGTCAGCTCCAAAAGCAAGTGTATTAGTTTATGAAGCTAATTTTTCATGAAATAAAATAGTGGGACTGTCATGAGTGAGTGGTGTTATGGGAAGCTAATCTGACTTGGACAGGAGGGAAACTGAATACTAGCTTTTGGTGAGAGGGAAGAAAGAAAATATACAGCTTATGTTATTGCAGGTTGAGCTCTTCCCCATTAAATCTGCTTTATCACAGAAGTACCTCTAGACCAGACAGATGAACTTCCAGGAACTCTATTTGGAGGCCAGAAGCAGCTGGATCATGGCAGCTATGCACACACACACACTCAGTCACTCACAGAGGTTTGTGTGCCTTCACCTCTGACAACGTTACTGGCTTCTGGCTGTACACATTTTCATCACGCACTCTTAGAGCCCATAACCAGAACGAGACTTATTGACAAAGGTGATACGAAGCAGAAGAAGATCAGTTGGTAAATACCAATCTAAATATCAAACATTCTTTGTAGAATGGCTCCCAGGGGATTTGAGAATCAATAACAAAAGTAGATGAAAGCACAGATATGGCGCTGCATATTTGCTTCCTATCTTTTCCTCAGATCACGATGCGTTATACCCATGTCCTGTTACAGCAATGTGGTGTTGTTCACAGCAAGCTTTGGTGTTTCTTAGACATGTTCTTTGCTGTCTAAGGAAAGGACATATGGATTTGGTCCTTTTTAGCTGCATAATTGAATCACACACATATATACACATGAAAGAAAAGCCTGATTACCTGAGTTTTTCAATTATGCCTTTACTGCAAAATAGCTCCTGTATTTAACAAGAGTCAATTATAGGATCTAAATACTCTCTCGGGGAGAACAGTATGTCCAGATGGACATACTCTTCTCTTTTCTTCTGTTACCTTACAGGTTTCTTGTTTTAAAGCTGAAGTTATCTGTGGGTACCACTATGAATCGAGCTTTGCTATGAAACAGGACATTAACAGCTTTTGGCACAGGACTGTTTGTTCTTCTTTTAATATCAAAGGCTGTTGTGAGTAGATCCAGGAAATGTCAAGTACAATAAGATGCTTCATCCATAGTGTTTGCATATTTAATTTCAGTTTTTCAAAAGCAGCAATGATGCTTTCTTTAGGTGTGAGATGCCTATTTCTCACCAATCCCCTCCCTCCACACACACCTCCAACACATGTAGTTCTCCCTTTCCTTCTCTCCCTCCAAATAGCCATAAGTGAAACAACACTTTCCTGAATCAACATAGACCTTTCTTTGTATCCTGGCCCTCCATATCCCACACACTTAATCCCCCTTTAAGACAGACTTTTGAACAGAGCTTTCCTTCGCAAGCAGCCCCTAGACAGGGGTTAGAACTCCAAAGAAAATCAAGAGTTAAAGTAAAATTGTTCTTCTTATTTTCAGTCTGTAAAAAATTAATTTTGCATGACAATGGTCTAGCATTGTTTTTGTTTCCAAAACTAATCAATTTGTGGAGAAAAAAATGTAGGGATTTTTGTTTGTGAAAGTTATGAGTTAGGAAGGAAGTTGAAAACAGACACACAACAGAAGCCAGTTAATATTCAACCAGTTATCCATCATAACTTTTTTTTTTTTAGCAGACTTCTTACTGAAGATAAAGTGAGTCCCCAAAAGATGTGTTATGTTTTCCTTAAGATTTTCATTTTTCCATGCTGAACAATATAATGCTAATCTCAACCATACTAGCCAAATTGTCGAGGTCTGTTTCAAAAATCTTTTCTTTCCATTATTTACATATATGCAGTATTTTTGTTATTTAGAGATTGTATAAATAATGATTTAAGGTTTTCTCTTGGCTCATTGATAAAAGCTGTTTACATTGCAGGGCTTTGAACTGATTTTTGTGGCCAGGGATGGCTCTTGCTATTTCTTTCCAGCAAGTGAAATAAAAGTTGCTCTCCAATTCTATATGTTCACAGGAGCCCAGACCTGGAGAAATTTGTTTGTTTTATCTACGCTCTAATACAATAATGAAGATGTAAATCAATTAAAAGATCACATGAACATGTCTTGTTCTTTAAACTAGTCAGTTCACTGGAGTCTTACAGAAGAATGATTTAGGTTTTAATAAAAAGCTATGTTGACTTTGGTCCCAAAAATTCCTAAAAACTATTTAAGGGCAATGTATTCTCCAAGGATAAAATCCACAGTTGTTCATATTGTGAAAGAGATAAAGAAAATACATAAATATTGATCAATTACATAATACTTCCTCTCTTTTTCTGTCATCCTAGGAAGCTCTATAGTCTGCCCATGTGACACACCAGCTCTTCCCGAGAGACCTCTTTACCCTCATCTCTCCTGCACTGCTTCCTGCTTTGACATTTCTCTTGAGGGCTTATTACCCATTAATTAATTCATTTAACATGATATGTATGTTTGATTTGCTGTAGTGTCTCAATCAAAATATTCTGCAATGCTAAATCAAATATCCCACCATATAAACTATTCTAACCCTATTACCTTTATCCAAAACAAACAAACAAACAAAAAAAACCCACAACCTTATTTTAAAAAGTAGTTTGACAGAAGTTCCTGGGAAAAGGCTATGTTAATAACAATCAATTGGGCAGCACCTTCTTTTAATCAAATCCAGTATTGGTCATGGCATTTTGCTTAGGGCAGAGGGCAGAAGTTTGCCTGGCCTCCAGATTACTTAAGTCACCTTGTTTACCCTTTTGAATAAGCCCATCAGATGGCACTGTTGCACATCGTCTTCTAAAATCTCTCAGCACAGATGAGCGAGTTTTTAGTCCTGTAAGAAAAGGGTTTTGTTGAGACTTTTTTTTTTTCCCTTGCTATAGAGAATCTTTCATCAGATAGAGCTAGCTGACCTTGAGAATCCAGCATAGGCATTTGAACAGTGGTCCTTGAGAGCAGAAAAAAAATCCTGAAGTGGTGTGTAGGTGTATTATAAAACTAGTTGCATTAGGACAGGACTGGTGCACAGGGATAACAGCGGCAGGGGTGCAGAACCATGGAGAAATGGAAAGTAATCTTCCCTTTCCCTACTTCTTCCTCTCTTGCCTGCCGTGCAGTGGGGCCTCCACCATATCTTTCCCACTGGTCAGCTGGTTCTCTCCAGCTTTCTGGGGACCTGGCCTCCTTGGGCCAGGAGATGGGGCAGGGTCTTCATACCAGACAAAGAAAGAAGAGACAGAAAAGAAAAGATGGACTTCAGGAAGAGACTTGCCTGATTTGTTCTTCATGGCTTCAGCACTGCCCTTACCTGCTTTACACCAATTGCCATCATGCATACATTCATTCTGTACGTGTTCTTTTCATTCCCGTTGTTATGTAAGAAGGAAGAGGGCATAAACTGTTGATTAAATAGCACTGTATTAGCTACTGAAGGATGCATATGCTGTAAAGGAAATACCCAAACAAACTAGTGAAGCAAAGAGAACAACCATGTCCTTGTCCACATTGTTTAAAAATTTGATTGTGTTGGAAACCCAGCAGCAAGTTAGTAAACAGTTAATTTGACCAAAGCAGTCCTATTACCTGCTAGCAACATCTGCTTAGGCTAGCTGTTCTTGGTTTCTTTGCCTCATAACAGCAAACTGGCTTGAATCATAAGTAACAAAGATTCCAAATGTCCTACAAATTGAGTTCCTATCCTAATATAGCATCATATTGTTATGGTTATAAGAAAACAGTCTCCGTGGCAGATATTCAGCATCTGAATAAAAAGCCCAATTATGCAAGATCCTAAAATAAAACTGAGAAAATATGTGTGTGTGTGTTTGTGTGCACACATGAATCCATGCTGGGAGGACATAGATCATTTCTTCCTGAAAGTTGTTTTTTAAGATACCCGTTATTTATTAATCCAATTGTAAGATCACTGATTTACTTCTTTTTCATATTTATGCTAGGGAAAAACACCATCCTAGCTCGAGAAAACACAAGAAATTATCCAAGCAGAAATAGTGTATCCAGTCATCGGAGGCTTCAATAGTCTTTAAATGAAACCCCCAAATAATTTTGATGATGAATGACAGAGAAATTAAACTAGCAGATAGAGGACCAGACCTTCACCAAGCAGAGTTCTATCAGTGTAATTAAATAAATATTGTAGAATATATGACATACATCCAAAATTGGCCTAATTGAGTGCAATGGGTCAGAAAGTAATACTAGAATGGGTTTAGATAAAACACATACCAGACTCTTTCCAGTTCCATTGGTTTTAGCCTGACTGTAACCATGACCTTCATCCACTTGTTTCATTTGAGTCAATTCTGGTTTACACCAGCATGGCAGAAGGAATAGGTCCCTTGCTGTGGCCAGATACTTCAGCAGTGATCTCAGTGACGGATTACAGAGTTATTCTTATGCAAGAAAAAGCTGAAATTGTTTGTGGGCTGCTTGATTTGTCTGTAGTCTTGAATTTAAATTAGTTCCATGCTCCTTTGTGAAACACTCATTGCCCAGGAGGAAAAAAAAATCCCTTAGCTACCCAATCCTGCAAAGGAATTGCAGTACTTGTAACTTGTGGTGAATGGCTTGCTGTAGCTGTCAACCCTTTTTTTTTTTTTTTTTTTTGACCCCTGAGTTCCACAAAGCTCTTTCCACTTGGCCAATTTTACAGGACAGCATAGGTGCCCTTTCTTCCTGACACCTTCTTTAAAATAGAACTAGACTGTGGTAAGTCCTCATGGAAGTATTTCCTGACATGTGCTCCATGGGGAAGGAGGAATACTGGGAAAGAAACTGACACAGGTTTTGTGTCCTGTTTTAAAGCTACAGACTTTCTGCAAAAGAGGCAGAGAAAGGGGCTTTCTCTTTCCATGTGAGGTCTATTAGAAGAGGTTGGAGTCTCACGGTAAACCTGGGTTGCTCTCTTCCCACCTCTCACTCCCAATTCTCTAGACAGTGAATGCATTAAATGACCTACCATATGCTAGTTAATGTTTCAGCAGTCTCACAGATGGGTCCTGCAAGGATGTGAGCTCTGGATGGGGTAAGCACAATGTAGCCATCTAGTAGGGCTCAGATGAGCACAGGGTATCCTGGCCTCAGTACCAATCATTTTAAACTGACTGTGACCTGAAGATACGAGATGCTCATTAGAGGCCTTAGTAGCCCAATATCATCAGTAGATTTAACAAAGCTGTTCTACTCTTTGCCAGCACAAACGTTAATAAAAGGGACCACATCAATAAAAGTTTCCAAGATGAACCCATAGAATGAGGCACTTATAGACTATTATAAACAATTTGCCCCTTGGTGGTTGTCCGTTATCAGTCCCAGTCAAAGCCTTGATAAGCCTTGCCTCTTTAGGAATCATTAATTTCCTTGGAAATTTAAACAGCTGTCACTTGTGATATTCTTCAGGTGTACATGTGGGAAAGATTAGCCAGTGTTTATAATCCAATCTGTTCATTAAGCGCCTGCCCATGTGGAACCTCCTTCGCAGGCTGAGAGTCCGGCTTGCAAATCTCCCACAGATAATTGGAGGCAGCCATGAATTATGCGAATAAGCTGTCGACAACAGGGATTGTGTGGCCTTACTAATATCAGCTGGTCTAGTACAACATTTAATGATTTCTTGCAAATGCGATTCAGTCTTTCTGGGCTCATGTGCTTAGTTCCTATGAATGAGGAGATCCAGGTTGATTGCTTGTGCTTCCTTCATAAGTTGCTTCCTGCTTGCTCTTGCTCTCTGACGTGGCATCTTTCTATAATACAGAGAAATGCCTCACACAAACATAAGGGCTATGTGAGGTAAAAGCACTGCCCTGAGGGCATTGATAGGCCTTAATGACCCCAACCATCCTTACTTGGGATCCCCAGCCCCACATCTTCAGCCCAGGGGCTGAATTTAAATTCAGTACTGGACACGTAGTCGTCATGAGCCATACTGTAGGCATGCCTGTCTCCAGCCCTGCCTCTGAGATGGACCTTGGACTTCTGCTGTAGTAGCTTGTATCCTAGACGAACCCCTTGGTCATATGTTGTAGCTTGTCTCCAGCATTGTCTCTTGGCCAATCTCCTCTTGCTCCTGACTGGGGCCCTGGGGTGGGCCCTGGCTCATCAATTTGTGTTCTGGGGGCTGTTGGTGGTCCCTACTATAGCTCCTCACTCTGCCTGCTGTGTTCATGGGATAGTACCTTGCTGATGAAGGCACAGCCTGTGTTGGGATCACCCTTGGCTGCTGGCTTGTTCCCCTCCATGGGTCCTGTTCTTGCTGCTCCCTGACTGTAACCCTCTGAGGGTTACATGAGGGTTACGCGTCCCTTCATTGGGAGCACACTTTCTGTGTGTCCTTTGGCTTAAGGTCTAGGATTGAAGTTGCTGGTTTGATGGCTGTGGTGGCAGTCAAGTGGATGGGTGTCACTGGGCAGCAGTGTTTTCTAAGACAGTGCTGTAGCTCGAGAAGTCAGGGACTCGCACAAGCGCATTCTTAAGAGCACAAGTGCTTTTAATCACCTACTTATTCCCACTCTTGCTCATTGTGTAACTCCACTCAGGCAGCAAGATCAGACATCATCACAATACTTGGCATATGATCATTTAGCATGAGCTAAGTGTCTCAGATGGCTCAAGGTTTTGCTAAAGAAGAGGGAAGCAGTTGACAAAGTACAGCCTCTCCCACTGAAGCTACTGGGAGTGGAAGCTGTTAAGTGCCTTGCACTGGGTGTTAAAAATAATAATTATAATAATAATATCATATCAGTCTACTGCTTCTTCATTACTGTAAAAAGGCAGGGTTTTTTTGTTTGTTTTTGTTTTTTCCCAGCCCTTAACTTTTTCTTGAAGTTACTATTAGTTGGCTTGAATACAATTCTCTACATTTTCTTTTTCTTTCAATGCCACTGCCTTTATAATGAAAAAAGAGTGACTATATCTCATTTCAGGGTCCACCCAAGCCTGGTTTAGGCAGACTGCAAGGTCTACTGGGCCTTCAGCCAAGATCGCTCATCTAGGCCAGGATGGAAGCTTTGAGTTTTGAGTGAGAGTTTTTCAAGGGATGGGTGGAGGTGCATGTCAATACTTCTGAATGTCATGCTCTGACTTTGAAGTATTTTTCCAGAGATAAACAGATTCTGCATATACCACACATTAATTCTGGAATTTGTGATACTGTCTGATCTCCTTGACTAAGAAATCTTTGATTTTCAGATGGGTTCCATTTTGCAGCAAAAGTCTGCTTTCTCCCATCACAAACACCAGCAGAATAAGTCTGCAAACTCTGAAGGTGTGCCAAGTATCAGATTGCTAAGCAATGCTCAGTTTGGTTGAACAATTTTATTTTTTTCTGCAATGTTAATTTATTGTGGTCAACTGGTTTGTCACCGGAACATGAAACCAATAACTTTGGGGTATATCTTTCAAGAGCAGCATAGGTTGTTTTAAAAACATCATTAAATTTATGGATTCATTTCAAACAATGACTACATATTTATGTTTCAGAGCAAGGATATAGGATGTGGCAGAAAAATGAGTGAATAAGGCAAGCTTTATATTGAACAATATTAGGAGGAGCATGGCTTGTTGTTTAAGGGAAGTTATAATTGTTATAGTTCCCCTTTACTTGGTGCTTGTGAAGCCACACATGGGATAGAAATTTTTGTTCCAGAAGAAGAAACTGGAGAGGGACCAGAGGGGCTACCAAGCTGGTTGGGATCCCAAAGTACATCACCTCTGAGGAAAGGTTGAAGGAGCTGGGCTCGTTTCTTCCTAGCAAAGAGTAGCCTAAAGGGTGATTTAACAGCAGTAGAAGTAGAGCTACAAAGATGACAGAGCCAAGCTCTTCTCCTTTGTGGCAGATAATATAAGAAGTGTTAATGGTCACACATTATGGCTTGGGAGGACATGATATCAGAAAAAACCTTTTAGACTAGGAGGGTAGAGTATGGGAACCAGGTAGCGTATTCCAGGAGCTAGACAATTCTCAGTATTGCCCAGTGAAAGGACAACAGGCAATGTGTGTAAAGTGAAGTACAAAAAAAATCAATTTAAACATAGGAAAAATAATCTTTTTATGATAAGGATGATTAAACACTGGAACAGACTGCCCAGAGAGGCTGTGGAGTCTCCATCCTTTGATATATTCAAAATATAGCTATGGATGCCCCAGGTCCAACCTGTTCTAGCTGACACTCTGAGCAGGTAGATGGACTAGATGTTTGTGAGAAGTCCCTTCCAACCTCAGCTGTCCTCTGAGCCCACAATTTGTCTCTTGTTGGTAGACTGGTCAGAATTCTGAACCATGATTTTTTTTTTCATATCACAGAATCGTCTAGGTTGGAAGAGACCTCCAAGATCATCTAGTCCAACCTCAGCCCTAACACTAACAAGTCCTACACTAAACCATATCACTAAGGGCTACATCTAAACGTCTTTTAAAGATCTCCAGGGATGGTGACTCAACCACTTCCCTGGGCAGCCCATTCCAATGCCTAACAACCCTTTCAGTAAAGAAGTTCTTCCTAACATCCAACCTAAACCTCCCCTGGCACAACTTTAGCCCATTCCCCCTCCTCCTGTCACCAGGCACGTGGGAGAATAGACCAACCCCCACCTCTCTACAGCCTCCTTTAAGGTACCTATAGAGAGCGATGAGGTCTCCCCTGAGCCTCCTCTTCTCGAGGCTAAACAACCCCAGCTCCCTCAGCCGCTCCTCATAAGACTTGTTCTCCAGACCCCTCACCAGCTTCGTTGCCCTTCTCTGGACTCTCTCGAGCACCTCCATGTCCTTCCTGTAGCGAGGGGCCCAAAACTGAACACAGTACTTGAGGTGCGGCCTCACCAGAGCCGAGTACAGGGGGACAATCACCTCCTTAGACCTGCTGGCCACACTGCTTCTTATGCAAGCCAGGATGCTGTTGGCCTTCTTGGCCACCTGAGCACACTGCTGGCTCATATTCAGCTGCCTATCAACCAGTACTCCCAGGTCCTTCTCCGCCAGGCAGCTTTCCAGCCACTCATCTCCCAGCCTGTAGCTCTGCTTGGGGTTGTTACGCCCCAGCTGCAGGACCTGGCACTTGGCCTTGTTGAACTTCATGCAGTTGATCTCAGCCCATTGGTCCAGCCTATCCAGATCCTCCTGCAGAGCCTTCCTGCCCTCGAGCAGATCGACACACGCACCTAACTTGGTGTCATCTGCAAACTTACTGAGGGTGCACTCGATCCCCTCATCCAGGTCATCGATAAAGATATTAAAGAGGACCGGCCCCAGCACTGAGCCCTGGGGCACTCCACTAGTAACTGGCCTCCAATTGGATTTGGCTCCATATTTTTCTTTTTTTTTCTTTTTTTTCTTTTTTTCATGTTTTTCTTTTTTTCCTGTATATGACAGACAGTGTAAGGATGGCCATTACGTTTGGCCATATCAATTACTGCCAAAATGTGAACATCTAGGCATTTGTGACCTACATGTTTTTTGACTAGGTACAAGCTGACAGTCAATTTTTCCTTAGCCACTAAAAACTATCTTGCAGAAAAGGCAGTATATATCAAATTGCCTTGAAAAAACATTTGCATCCCAGGCCTACCCATTTTCCTTCTGACAGAAAGACTGTTTTAGAAGAAAGCTTATCTTAACTGCTGTTTACTTTAACAATAGTAAACAATTTATAAGAACAAATTGGCTGAAAGAGGACCTAACCTCTTTTTCTCATACACTGATCTTATCAGTGCACCCTTGCTTAGTGACAGTGTCTCTTAACACTGTGTTGCAGTTACTGATATCTTTGCTGTTCTGGGAAAAGTCTCCATCCCAGCTGGAATCCAGAGCTACATGAGCCTCTTCTTTTGGTCTTTACTGAAGACAAGTAATTAATCTTGTGAGCTGAAGGAGGAGGAAGACACTACCTAACCACTTTTTTTTTTTTTTATAGTGCTAGTAGTTGAAAAGAGCACTACACATTGAAGGCAATGTGTAGTGAACCCTAATATATCTATGACTCAGCTGCATTACACTGACACTGAGATGGTGAAGAATGAATGTTATTTAACAGCGTGTCTACACTGGAGGAAAATAATAATACATTCACAGCATGCTACATGCCCAGGTTCAGTTTCATGGTGCTTAGTGCCTTTTCCCTCCTCTCACCAAAGGGGTAGTTCTGCACAATGCCCAGCCAACACGGGGTGTGCGGGGCTACACTGGCAGATGTGGGTTCCTGAGCACTGGTCAGTCAGTGGAGATTAGAATCCATATCCTACCTGGAACATGAGGTACAGCAAGGAGTACAAGCAAACGTGAACACATCAACCAGGGAGAGAGACTGGAGATGTGAAGTCCCAAAGCAGAGGCTCCCATTTCCAAATTTTGGCACCTGTTCCTGCCCTCTACAGAGTCTGCTCCCACCTCCACTGGGCTGATCAGCTGTTCAGGAGGCTGTTCCCTGGCTGGAGCTCTGAAGCATCTAGGTGAAAAAAGCCTACCCTCCCACTTAAAAGAAAGGGAAGTGAAAGCTGGATCGTGTCACACAACAGCAACACAAGCAGCTGAGATTGCCAGACAAGGGAGACACCATTTCTTGACTGAGGTGCTCAGTGGCCAGAGCCACGTGGGCTTGGGCCCAGCGCAGGGCATGGCGGCCCTCAGAAAGGCTGGGTGGGAAGCGTTGAGCAGGACAGTGCTTGGCATTAGCTGGAAAGGGGCAGTGGGTCTGACCTCCAGCTCCTCTCTGCAACCTGGGCTACAGCTCAGGGCTGAGAGCTAAGTGTTGGTGCACTGAGGGCTGAGGACTCTCGCAGAGTAAGGCTCACACTTTTAAAAACAGGCCCATGTCTTCTGCTTCTCTTGCAGAGCCAGATTTCTCCAGACCACATCAATCTTTCTGTCCCTTGGCAGGGCCATTAGAGGAAAGGTTGGTGCCAGTGCTGGCCAGATTTTTTGGGAGTAGGTGGCCGTGCTGTGTGCTACGTGCTGACCTTAGTGCCCTGTGTGTTTTTTAAGCAGGTTGTAATGGACTGCAGCTGTAGACAGACATCCTTATCTCTGGATCATGGTGGAGTGTACATGAAAACGTGCTTCATAGCAGAGGCCTGACTGTGGATGTGCAGGTACTTAGAGAGCTTTAAGGCCATGGAAAGGCACAAGAGATGTCCCCACTCCATTTTATATGATCTCATGATAAAGCACTGTTGAATAAAAGCTTTCTTCATCACTTTTCTCGGACCTAAGTTCTGTCTACATTGCATCTTGGGTGCTCTGGATCGTTCTCAACAAATTTGAGGTATTTTTTTTAGTATAACTGAGTTATATTTTGATACTTTCAGCATAAGCATTTTAATGAAGTTTTGGAATTCTGTTTCCAGGACGAAGTTTGAAATTTTGATATATTTTCTTTTCAGTTCCTCCCTTTCCTTGGCTGTCCCCTGCTAGCATTAGATTAAAGTATTTGCCTTTCTGAATTGCAGACTAAATGGTTACAGCTGTTGAATCATCCTAGGCTAATCAGGATGAATTATGGTATCTGATATTTGAATAGACTTAGCTCTCTCTCCACTTAGCTTTGTAAATCACTTTGCCTATGTCTATACAACCTTTGACATGAAACCATGATCATGGCATGCACCCTGACACAGCTGCCTCCCAGGCGGCTCACAGACAGCCTGTTGGGGCTAACCAGGTGGTGAGATCAAGGCTGTGGGATGCCACCTGTTGGGATGGTCTCCGACATCACCTGGGGCCAACCCTGCAGTCTGTCTCTGTCTGCAGCAGCTGTGAAGCTAGTGCCAAGATCAGCCATAGGATGGTTCTCCAGGCTGTACCAGGAGCAGCAAAGTCTGGAGATGGTAACCAGGGTCCATCAAGAGTCCAGATCACCAGAAACATCCATACTGAGGAGACAGGTTCAGGGCCAAGCTGGGAAGTCCAGTCACCTGGTAATGGTCAGGTGCAGATAGAGCTGCAAACGTTGCTTAGGCAGAAATCAAGGGTGAGGTCTGAACTTAAAAGCAGCTCCTCAGGAACAAAGGGTAGAAACCTGCTTCTCACAACTCTTTGCTCATGGCTCTCTGACTGAAGACTACATCAAAAGCTGGCCATGAGACCAGGCAGCCGGTCCTTGGAAACAGGCAGGGAAGACAAAGGTTGCACTCAGGGCCCTGACAAGATGTGTAACCTTTCCCTTGGAGGTAGCTGCATGTAAGTTATTCTACAATATAGATCTTCCATTCTGCAAGCAGGTTTGTGAATGTTTGCACTGCACTTGGGAAATTCAGCACAGTATGTATGTGGTAAAGTTTCTTATCTTACATCACCCTGACTTTGAAAGCACAATTGGGCCTAGTTTAAGACCATTGTGTTTTGTGGGTCATAAATCCGTATAGCGCAGACCATATCCAAAGACTAACAAATAACCCGAAACATAACATGCTTTCAGTATTTGCACATAACAAGTCATTCATACTTTCAACACGAAGCCTGATTCCTCTCAGAGAAATTCATCATTCTTTCTCCCTAAACATAAATAAACAAATAAAAAAGAGAAGTCCAAATTTTCTTAGACAGTGTGCACAAATGCTTTGTTTTTCTTCCTCACCGCACTGAATCATGGTAATGATATGGAAGAACTTGCATTTGGGGCAAGTGATAAAAGCATCAGATGTTTGGAGGGCACTGTTTGGACTCACCTAGGTTATCTACAGTCCATTTATTCTGGCTACGTTGTCAAATGCTGTATTGTGAACTCTGAGGTCCTGGGACCACATTGCTGCATTCTTCTTATATATATAGGCTACATTGATTTTGCTGGTGATATTCACACCAAAGAGTGTCTCCTGACCAAATGAGGCAGCTTGGCTTGTGGCTGTACTGTTTAAGTCTCTGGGCCATTTTGAAGGATTGGTCTGTTTTTTGCTGCATAACAGTGGTGTGCATTGTGGTACAAATACCTCTTCCTCCTCTGCACACAGACACCATTGGCCATGCTAATGAGTACCACAAGCTTCACTCATCTCAGAAGCTGTGAGCCCTGCCTTGTGAGAGTTGTGGAGAGAGAAATGTGCCAAAAGAACCAGAAGTTGGATGGGTGATGGGCAGCCTGTCTATAAAGCCTCTACCCCAACATGGTCTCCAGCATGGTCTGGCCCCAACCTGTGCTTACATTTTTCAGCTGAAAGAACCGTTGGTAAATACTAAAGCAGAGGATGAATACAGACTATGTTGGTTTCAGGAAGAAGATGGAGCTGGCATTGGGGGTTGGACCCGAGGATCTCTTGAGGTCCCTTCCAACCCCTACAATTCTGTGATTCTGTGATAAGGATGTTGATTCATGTTGTGTAAAGTGGTTCAAAAGGTTCCTGACTTGCAGTGAGTGAGAAGCTCTGGCATGCAGTATGTTGAGTGCATGTCCCTGCAGATCTTCTGGCTTAAGGACTGAAAAGTCCTTGAGACTGTGGCAGCATTTCTCTCCTCAGATTTTCATTTACACCCTCCTCACCTGAGGCCTCATAAAGCCAGACGATCTCGTTGTCAGCCTACTCCCGGCCCTGGCTATGCTGGCTCTTTGTGGCTCTTAGGGAGCCCTTGATGGGCTCTGGTGCATGCAGGACCAGGCTGTGCTCCCTCATCCTGTTCCTGCCACTTCGGAAGAGCACCACCAAGCAATACCTGTTAGTGCCCTGCATACCTTGACGTGGGTGCCTTGAAGGAGTGGTGATACTGCCGGCATACACTGGTTGGGGTTGTTTTGTGTTCCCATTACCTCATCCACACATAATTTTTTCTACTTTTGACCCTTTGATTCTCTTCCTGTTTGATGTCTCTAATTTTTTTGCCTTTACATTTACTTATTTATTTCATCATCCTTTACCCTGGCTGGGTAGCTGGTGTAGGATTGGACTGAAGTGTGTCCTTAAGGGGAGATCTAGTGAGAACAATGGCTGTAAGCAGTTGCCCACAGAAAAGTAAGGACAGAGCAAGCAAATGTGAGTATGCCCTGAGGATTCCCAGTTTTATGCTATCTCTAAGTGAGGGATTTTCTGAATCAGCTGTAGTTCGTATTATATTTTTCTTCCATTAACTTGTTTAGTGTCCTCTCACGGTCATCCACTACTGCCCCCATTGTATGAAGAAGCATGTTCTCAAATTCGTTTGCATCAGGATTTACATTATTCACTTGATACCTTCCTGGTTTTGCAGTGGAGAGAATAGTGAACAGCTGATGCCTATCTACCTCCATGTCACTTATGATTCTATTAAACTCTTTGTATTTTCCCTCAGTGGGTCTTAACAGAATAAAGGATGCTGGTATGCTCAGTCATTCCTCATATCTTTAAATGATCTTTAAATGAGCCACCATTTAAAAATATGATTTGATTTGTTGGTTCCAAGGCTGTTGTTCAGAGGCAATTCAGATTTTCTCTGGATAATTAATTTTTCATGGATGTAGAGCCACCACTGTTAAAGGTCATCTCCTTCTGCTGACTCCACAAACACAGAAAAATATCCACAGCATTATCATTTCAGTGGTAATTGTTTATGATATCCTTTGAACTGTCTTGTAACCGGGGTAAAAGGAATCTTTTACCCCTATACCACAAAGACATTCCTATTTTTATAAACTTGGAGGCTTCCTGTAATGCAATACAATAATTTCACAGTTTAATAGACCATTCTCTTGTGTCTGGTTTGCAGTTTAATTGAGGCAGCACACTAAAAAAGAAAGCATGTCTGAAAACTCTTGGAAGGTACGACCTGAGCTACAGCAAGCGTAAGTCAAGCGCCTGCAAATGCTTGCTTGTATTTTTTCCTCTTGCAGCAGTCACAGTAACCATATGATGTGCACGTAAGCCTTCAAGAAGGCTTGTCCTGAAGGCTTCAGGAACGCTTGTTCAAGTGCTGCTGCACATAAATAACATTACCTCCTGTGGCTCAAGTTTACTGGCCTTGAACCTCCTGCTTCTGATTTTTGCTCTTTTGTAAATGTAAGGGCCACACTGTCAAAGATAATCTATTAGGATGGTCTAAGAGATTTTCTTAACCACAATAGGCTAGAGGACTCAGTTTGTATGATCAGACTGTGTTTTTGTAAATGTTTCTTTTTATTGGCACGTGTAGCTCTATCATTGCTGTCTCTAAATGTATGATATATAAATCATCTTACTGATGCCAGCATCCTAAGAACCATGTATGTGAAAGGGCTTTCAAAAATAATACCTCTTGCCCTTTGACCTTTTAAAAATCAAAACAAACAAAAAATCCTCCTGTAGCTAAGATGTGATCTGCTTAGCTCAACAGGGGGTTTTCAGGACTTGGGTGAATTTTAACCATTCTTTTTGACATAAGTCAAGCTGTGTGAAGCAGTGAAATTCTGATTGCTGTGTGGTGAGATGACTGGATAGTGTTACAGTTCCCTCATTAAGAGGTACTGGAGCTAAGCAGGGGGAGTTGAACTTTCCTCTGTATTAAAACAACAAGTGTGGGAGATGAGGAGAGCAAGCTGGAGTAAGGGAGTTCACCTTAAAACAACAAAGACTTAACATGCAGTATATCAAGTCTCCTGAACTTCGTCCTGCTTGGTAGTTTATCAGGCAACCAAGATGAATAAAATAGCAACAAATGATTTAAATTCATCCTGATTTCAGTCTTCTGGCCTAATTTTCAGCTTCATTCTTTTTCTCTTCTGTCATTTCATTTCTGTGTTTCCACCTCCTCAGCTTGAAGTTTATACCAGTCTTAGCCCTGAAAATACTTGCAGATTGGAGAAAAAAAACCAAACCAAAACAAAACAGTGAAGATGGGTGAGATGTAAAGCAGAAGTTCTGCAAACCTAATGATGATTTCCCATTAATTCTGATGCACACTAAACTTCTTCAGCATTGTATCTAATTTACACTAAGAAAGAAATATGGCTCGAGCAGTTTCCACTAGTTCCTTTTGTCAATGCTAACAGTATATTTCCACTGTTAAAATCCATGACGATATATCTGTGGCTTTTTGCAAATAGCAAAGAATTTTCATACCGCTAAAATATGAATCAATCTTATAATATGACCTGACACTCTCAATTAAACTTTACAGAAAGCCTGAATGAAAATCAGAAGGGTGACATTTCAGTTCACAAAGTTGGCATCAGCATATTAGTGTTGTGTGGTGTCAGTAACAGAAAAACAACAACACCACAACTCCCAAGACCGACGTTCAATCCTGCTGAATTATGTAGAAGCAATCAGTCTGAAAATAATTTGCACTTGAACAGAAGAATGACTGAAGTATTGATCTTGAGGTGAAATGGAGACACTGAGAATCACTTTTGTCATTTACAGCTGACAGAAAGCAAGTTAGGGAAGATAATTACAAAATAAGTGAGCAGTGGAACCAGTGAAACCTGGATTTGTGTCCTATGTTCTCTCCTATGACCCTTGTGGACTACAGCTCCCTCTCAAGTTCTCCTACTCTTTATTCCCCATGTGCTCAGGCTCTCTTATGGCCATGCATGAATTAACTGGCTCTTCTACATGCACATATTGCTTAGACACCTTAATTGAGCTGTAGTCTTCTCTTCAGAGACAGCACTAATTCAAGGTTTTGTAAGTATTTTTGCCAGGATAACTAAGTGATGAGTGGGACGCTGCAGTTTAATCAGAGAAAATACAGGCAGGGGTAGAAGAGGGAAAGGAACCTGGTTCATTTGCAGTATGAGTTTCCATCTCTCTTATAACTAGAGTGAGGCACCAGATTTTCCAGCCAGGCTCTGTGCCTCACAAACGGGACTTGCAACAGCTAACAGCAGCAAGGTTCCTCTTCTGTTCAGCCACGGGATCCCAAAGAACACCTGGGGACTTTGTCCCCTTGGCACAGTTATTCCTCTGGGCTATTGTGTTTAAAATGTGCCACCATTTTACAAGTCAATAAGAGAGGGCTGATGAGCAGACTAGAGAGCAATCTTAATCACATGTTGTCTTCCAAGAAAAGAGAAAAAAATTGCTCAGTGATACTTCCTTAATGCTTGGAATCACTGTGTTTCCTAAACAACTTACTCACTTGTGGGTTAGATAGGCTAATGCCTGGGCTAATAGCCAGAGTTTAAAGAGGGAAAGCGCAGTCATGCACTTAATTTTTCCTTCCTAAATTATCTGCTTTTTGATTTATCTTGGTAAGCGTTTCATTGTGGCAAATGTATGCTCTCCAATTACTTAGCCCTGGCATGCAACGCTTCTTAAGAATGCAAATTTCTTGGGGCAGGGACCTCATGCTTCTCTATGGCACCTCACACAATAGGGCATGAGACTCGCTGCAGCTGCTGGATACTGTGGCAGCATATTTAAATAAAACAGTACTCTGTTATCCTGTAGGTTTGAAGTTTGGCCCACACAGATCCTCTCAGCATTCTACAGGGTCTGTACTAAGGAGGCAGATTAATATGTTTCTCCAACAGAACATTCTCTGTTGCCTTGGGTATTCTGCATTGCCTTGGGTAACGCTGTCTGATAAATTCACTGCAGGTGCTTCCAAGTGTATAGTGTGACAGTACTTATCTGCGGTCTAGCTAGGAAAAACGGAAAAATTGTTAGCCTGGATGCCTGGCCTACTAAATACATATGACATAACATAAGTCCCAATTCAGGAAGGTACTTAAGCACATACCTAAATACCCACATGAATAGTCAGACGCGCTTTTAAGTGTCTTGTTGAATCTGGGCCATACAGAAGCTGAACACATCAAGCAGCTACCCACATCAAGTTCCCATAAGAGAAAATTGATTTCCAGAGTGTATTCCCTCTGGCTGTTAACACCGAAGAAGAGTGAGTAATAAAATTTCTGCTGTTGCTTCTTGGATAGAGGCTGTGCATATACTTGCTTTCACTGAAATGTTTTCTCTCTGGTATTAAAAGTGTTTTGTGAGTTTTGGGAACCATACTAGATAATGTGAAATAAAGATTCATGGGTTTTGGTGTTATTTAGTTCCCGTGTCTTTCGTAATATCAGAAATAGTCAGATAGGAAGACCCTAACAAATACATTAAATAATGAAATAGATGAAAATTAGTAACATGAAGGCCTTTTGGATCTGGTTGACCTTTGTGGCACGGCTGCTCTTTAAGTGGTTTTGCAGTCTGTGGAATAGTCCTCCCTTTTGTATGCAAAGCCTACAGCTTCAGAGTGAGGCAACCGTTCTGGAATACAGCAGTTGGTTAACCAGTGACTGGTCAGTATTTTGATGTGTATTTGTTACCATTCTGAAAAGTATCAGTGCAAACTAAGGTTGCCTAAGTTATTACTTACGGATGCTTCATGCTACATGGATGCAATACAGAAGACTCTGTAAATCAACAATTTATCATACACTCAGAGATATGTGGAAATGTGGACCACAGCCTTTTAAATTTTTTAAGGCGACAAAAGTTCTCTCTGAAAGTACACTGAGTGCAATCTTGGGATTTACACCACCACTATAGTTCCACTGCCTGAAATGGTTAATTCAGAATGCTCTCTGGCTGGAATCTATCATCAAACCCTATTGTGGTGCATACAATCAGGAGGGTTATCACTTTACTATTACTAGACATACATATAAAAACGTATTCTGAGCCACAGAAGAAGTCAGAACAAATCCTCTGAACATTAAGTCTTCTGGATATGGTTGCTGAATGAAAACATCAAGATTTTAAAACCATATTTTTCCCCTCTTAGTTTAGACTGATCTGTATTCATCTGCCCATCTTTATATATGTTTCTGTAAAATCTGATGCTAGATCATACGATAGAGCTATTCTAATTTGCTGTACAGATCTCAGGACAATCTCACTTGCCTTTATGCTATACCACAGTGAAGAAAACCCCACAGTTACCAGGAAAGTAACAGCATGATCCTTGCTGCGTTGTGATAGTCCCTGCAGACTAGGGAATCATTATGCTCTGGTCTAGCCAAACACAGTAACATGGCAGTCCCTTCTCAAGAGGGTTTAATCATTCAGTTAAAGCAATGATTTAATTAGTAAGTTGAAGACAGAAAGAGAAAAATAGGGTTGCATGGTTTTTAATTATATGCAATTTTTTGAATACATAACCCATAAATAATTAAGAGAAAATCCAAGAGAGATTAACCATTCTCTGAATAGGGCGATCGGTTGGTATCTTCAGGGATTTGATAAGAAAGGTACATTATGGATTATTTGTAGCTGTAAATGGCTGCCTGAGAGAGAGGGGGCAGAATGATTTGGCTTTTTTCAGGAAACACTCCTTTCCCACATTTCTCCAGTGGAATTTCTGCTGCTTGGATCACCTCGGGTATCTCTAGACTGGCCCAAACCATATATACGCCTCATAGAATCACAGAATCATCTAGGTTGGAAGAGACCTCCAAGATCACCGAGTCCAACCTCTGAGCTAACACTAACAAGTCCTCCACTAAACCATATCACTAAGCTCTACATTTAAACGTGTTTGTGTCTGCAGACAAGAACACTCTTAAGTTACTCTTTTATCAATTTTTGCAGTAAAGTTATATTTTATGTAGATCAGTTGTTCTCTTCAGACACCTAAGGAACCCAGAAGGATTTCCTCACTGAAAGACAAGACAGACCTCATTCCTCACTTCCCTGGTCTTAAATCCATCCTTCAGGGCTTCATTTTATATCTCCTCATTGACTTACTGGTCTAGGGAGTCAATTCCTCTGAGGGACTTTGTCTCCACGTTGAGCACAGGTAGCTATTACTGACTTTGAGAAACACCACCTTGGAAAGCTGGACTACTGTGAGGCTGAGCAAGGACTTTGATCTCAGCCTGTCAAATAGCGTTCATCTTTCTTATTATGAAACCTGAGCATATTACTTATTTTCCCATTTTATAGTTATGCAACATTTTCTTAAGACCATTATTCAAATCTTTCTCTGAATTGTGAATTAAAAGGTAATGCAAAGGTAAGATCCATTTCACAATTCCCAGTGAACGGGAAGATTTCTGGACATGAAAGGAACTGGCCTCACATTTTTGGCTAGAGGCTCCTGAAACCAGATGGTATACATTTTGTACCTAAGCTTATTCAGCGTTTACTGCTGGCTGCTATATTAGTCCTGGCAGCTGCTTGGAAACCTCCTATCCCCCTGAAAATTAACACCTGGTTTCAGAAATACTGAAGTACAAGTGATGGAAAAACTATCTAGCTTCATAAGAGGAAAAATCATGCATTATTAAATGGTCTGGAAATTTGTTAGCCCAGAAGAAACTCCTCTTCTAGAAGAAGAAAAAAGCAAATCTATTGAAAAAAGTAGCCTTGTCTCAAACATGAAATTCTAAAAAAAATAATAGTAATAATTTCTCTGTAAACACATGCAGATAAGTAAATATAATTATGCAAGTTTGAAGTGTTTGGAAGCTAAACGTGAACTTGAACAGTGTTTTCAGACTTGGGCATCTATCTCCGCAGACCTTAAGAACCTTGATGTTTTCAGTCCTGAGAACACTTACATCACCCGTTTGTTATTAAATATTGTCTGCAGATGTTCCAATTTATGGTGACAAGTTTTACACTTTGGTCTTTATGTCTTAGAACCAGTTACCTTGTCTCCAAAGCGAGGATCGTGATTTCTGTATCAACTTTACTGTAGTTTAGTCACATGGAGATACTCATTTTTAAGGGTCTATTAAGTGCTAAGTATTGGCTAAAGCCGTCAATGTATGTGTGAGGGGAAAAAGGACTAGATTTTTTTTTAAAGGGTTGAAGCACCTTCGAGTTTGCTTATCTTAAAAGGTATTAAGAACCATTCTGGTTTTGTTTTTTTCTTTTTAATATAAACTTAGATAAGAACTAATCCCTCTCAATGGGGTGTTGCCCAAGATATATACTCCAGCATTTTCTCAGCTAGAAAGTTACAATATCACAGTGTCTCTCTCTCAAAAACACATACCCAAGAACATATATATGCTACCCAAGAACATATATATGCTAAGTTTCAGATAAGGTCTCATCCCTGGACACTCATCCTTCTTGTTCCATATCACCTTGTCTTCCACTGCAAGTTATTCAGCATCAGTGTAAAAAGACATCTACATGGAGGCACTTTTTTTCTTAATGCTTGGCCAACATTAAGGCACAATTTTTCATGACCATATCTTTCATTGCTGTAAAAAATCCAGTGGATCAGTGTGGCTGATTTCTTTTGTGGAGGAAAACACGTGCTATTGCATACGCATTGTGCCAGGGCATATGCCCTGGCTTACTTACCAGCCATATGAAAAAGAACACTCTTGACGTTCTCTTATCACCAAACAGGGTCTTAACAGCTGTGCTTATTACTCTGGGGTCCCCACACTGCTTATTCTGAAGGTGTGGGCAGGTGTCAGGAGGTGACTTAAATACACAGAACTTCACACAATTTGATTTTGAACTAATCACCTATGTTTGACTGCTAAAGTATGGCATTAAGTTAAAACTTTAGAGAGCTTAAACTCCACCACTAAATGTATATATACTTATATATATATATATATATTTAGTTTGCAAGATTTAATGTGGTCAAAATCATGTTTAAAACACTTTTGTGCTACACATCAAGCATTTAGATAACCTGGGAGGGAGAAAAACATGCTTTTTCTCAGTAGCTGCAATTGCTCTTCATTCTGTGCAATATGTCTGTGCTTTGATACAGGGGTTGGTGTTTGGCTCTGTGTCTGCTCGCAGAAGACATACACATTCCTGAGTTGCATTCATGCACGTTGTTTTACAGAAATGTAGTTGGGCTGTACATGAAAGCAATAGAGAAGGTGGAGAGTGGTACAGTTTTGTAGCACACATTTACAGCAGTGCCTTTCCGGCACTCTCGTCCTTGCACTCCACTGAACTATGTTTTCAATTTTGGCTTTGACATGTGAATGAGTACTCGTGCTCAGTCCATGCTTTTCTTGCCAAACTTTTTACTGATCTTTGGAGTAAGCGGACAACTACTCATGCAATTACTACGGAGAGGTCCTTTTTTTTTAACATTTTTGTTGTGTTTCATTTGACAGTCAATGAGAGGAGATAACCTGTAAAAGACAAGCTGTACTTATTTCACATATCACACAATATAGATATTGATTTACGATGTGGCTGAGGTTGCAACTGATCCTACAGAATTCAGAAAACATTCTGATTCTTTTGTGGATGGTAGCTTTAATTTGAGTAACAGGAAGGACTGGTTATATTTAAAACATGAATTTTATTAACAAGAAATGCAAAATAAGAATGCATATCAAACTTATAATGCCTCACTAACTTCTGAGCACGTTGTTGTATAGAACTGTATCATCTGAAAAAAAAGGTCTCTTAAAACACCAGATTAGACATCATGTACTCATGCACAGTACTTGTGGTACTAGTGCATGTACTTGGTACCACTGATTTATGATATGCCAGAATAAAGTTAATGCTGTACAAAATTGCATTAATCATTAATTGCTACATATAGCAATTCATTTCCCCTCTGTGTTCAGTCATATTTTTTTTATGTATAATACAGCATACTCACGTAGCAGACTTATCAGAGAAATGTTAGAACTGGAATTCTGGAATCAAATCTTCCCAAAGAGAGAACTTCTAAACCTAGTCTTGTACTTGTATGATTGAACCCAGTCTTGTACTTCTTATGGACCCAGGAAACAGAAGTACTTGTTTAATTGCTAAATTCAGGTTTATATATGGATGGAACAGCATCTCCAAAGGAAGAGACTCAAAATGAAAGCTCTGGACCAAGGCACTGCTTCTACAGTAGTTCAGGACTTTTGCATGTATAGCAATATAAATACATACACCTCATTCTCCCATGAATTTATGAAGCTGATGCTGTAGGTCAGTGACTAGGGTAGTCCCCAAGCACAGGGGAGATCCATCTGCTGGACCCTGGTCCTGGCACACTGGAGCATGAAATAAGCCCCAGAAACAATCCCAACATGGACCAGCCTCTTTGCTGTGTTGGACTGACGAGCCTGTTTATTTTCGACTTGCAACTTCTTGTTTAGTACTTGCAGCCCCACTGGCAAATGCACTGCTTCCATGCAATTGTAACTGCATTACTGCACAGCTACAGGTGCAGTGTGCAAAACTGGGGAAGGTATAGGCACAAACACCAGCATACAACAGCAGCAACTATTCTGCTTTGCAGTATGAGACTAGCAGGCACAGCTCTGGCCCAAGGCAACAAGCACTCTGCAAGTCCAGACGCTGGTACATGGCAGGGTTTGTTCCCGGTAGTCAGGATTGACCAGATCACCTTTTTTCTTTTTTGGGGGGAGGAGAGAGTTTAGCCATAGGTACTTGCTCTCAGACCTATGACTAACCCTAACGTTACATTTGTTAGTACAGATCTTGCCTATGAGATCAAAAAGGGGAGTCTCACCCTGAAAGAACAAGAAGGCTCTGCTGTTTGGGTCTACTAAAGGCAGCTGACTCGTAATACAGAACAGATGCAAAGAGAAAGTAATAGTTATTTCAAATTGTCCTCTGTGCTGACAATCGTAAAGAAAAGCACTAAGGAGTTGAGCTGTACATCAACATACTAATGTCTGTGGCTTCTTTTTATAAACAGGTATTTCAGGACCGTATTTCAGGACCATATTTCAGGAGTCTTGTAGCTAAGGGCAAAAGGAGATTTGTCATCCACACACAGAATTCACACTTGTAAGAACTGTGGCAGAATGCAATTATTAAATTTATTTTGGAAAGAAAAATCAATTTACTTCTTTGTTTAAGAAAAAAAAAAGGAAAATCGTAAGAGGCAAGATTAATGAAGATGCAATCCTGGTAATTACAGAAATTAGTGAGAGTTCTGAGTTCACTAGGCACCCAAATTGGATTAATCTGCTCAAAATATAATGTTACACTGAAACATCTAACGTCTAAGCATTTATGAACATGTGTTCTATGGTATAATTTTGTTTAATCTTCAGAGGCCTCTCAGAGGCCTCTAAATTTAATCTTAGGCAAACTGGCAAAGTTTTGCCTGACTAAAGAATGTCAAATAAAGCCCTAAAAAGGGATTGCTCGGATCAGAATTACTTGATGTCTCCAGCTGCTTTGTTGTGCACTGGTATTGTAAAGATGCCATAAATTCAGCTTAATTGGAGAGCTAAGCTAGGTTTACAGCTGTTTTGCTTACTTGAAGCAGTGCAAAACAGCTGAACATACCAACGAGTATGGACCTTCAACTGTATGACATTTACATTAGAAAACCTCCAAAACAACAGCACCTAGTCACAGCTTCCCATATTCTTGTACTATCTTATTTTTTTTCTCTTTCTCCCGATGGTTCTCTTCCTGGACACTTTTCACAATGCAGCAGAGACACAGACCTAGCGATATCACCACGTCATCAGAAAAAAGTGGGAAGAATTCCAGAGAGATACAAACACATCTTTCAAAACAGCAAGTATGTTTAAAACAGACTGAAGAACACGATGAGAGAAAAAAAAATCCGGATGTTAAATATACCATATTGTTACTCCTGTCTCAAAGCAGGACAGTATTCAATATCAATGTATTAGCACTAAAAAAACCTGGAATAGCACACACCCGCCACCATTTTAGGCAGAGCTGCCTCCGAGCAGCATTTTTATGTTTACCACTGCATTGCTTAGTGGCAGCATTCAGGAACTGGTTTGTACAGGGGTAAAATCGGGATGGTAAATAATAGCAGTCTGACGCTACCTACGTCCTCCACAGGATCTAAGGGAACTATTCCATGGTACATCTAGGAGCTGGTGCTTCACTGGTGGTATCAAGGAGCCAGAGCCACACCCAAGTGAATGGACTTGTTTAAGAAACATCACAGCAACCTTATTCACTATGAAAAACATCACTGTATTTTGCAAAATCAAGCATAACATTTTCTAGCATTTATGCTAGGCAGTCTAAATACAAAACCCCTATTTGCAATACCTCGGATAAAGGTGAGAGTTACACCTTAGAGCTGACTTGCATTCTAAGTGTCAGCTAACTTTATAATACACTCTTTCAAAAAATCTTGCGCTTGTGTTATGATTCACTGTGTTTTTATTGGGTAAGTTTTGTTATAATTGATCTGTGATGATGCAAGAGTTGTGAATTTCAAATAGAATTTTTTCTTGGCTTTGTGGTAGTTAAGTTATTCTATGTATACTCAAGGTAGACAGCCTCATTGTTTCTAGAAAAATAGTATGTCACTTCCATTTGTTAAACCCGTTCTAATAGCTACTGTGCTTCAATGTACATTTCTGTTGTAACAACATGCTTACACAGCAGTTGGGGTAAATGAAGAAAAATCGATATGGCTTCTCTTTTCCGCAGACAACAATGGTTATTCTTACGTTAAGGCTCCAATGCAGTTTCTTACAGCAGGGAGCAGTATCTTGCCTCTGTGCAAGGCAGCAGCTACAGCTGCTATCTTTTAGTTTTATTAACCTGAAGCGTTACGCCCTCACTGTTTTTCTTTGTGTCAAGCACTGTTTGAAGAAAGTAGGCTTGTTCTGTAGGAAAAGAAAAAGATCGTATCAGCAGTTGTTTATTTACAAAATTGTGGTCAAAGTTACATTTATTTAAGCAATACTTACTGGTGTTGTTTTACATTCATGAAGTTTATACAATAGCTTTCACTCTGAAAACTACCACTTCCAATCAAATTTGAATCTGCAAATGTTATCGTACTTGCAAGGTAAAATGATTTTAAGCTAATAACAGAATTTTTATCTCAATCGATACTTAGCCCCTTTCTATACACTATACAGCAGGCTATTTGGAAAAAACAACAACAACAAAACAAAAAACAACCAACCAAAAAAATGAACAAAACAAAAAATAACAAAAAAAAATAGCTGAAAGAAAAATGGTTTAATAATTCCTATACTACCATGCTCTCTGATGAAGTATTTTCCCTTCATTTATGCTTATATAGCAGCAGAATTTTTTTAAACTGTAAATTTTTCATTTAGATCCTTTACAAAAGAACTGATTCTCAATCCTAATCTGGAATAGTTCCAGTGTGTGTGTGTGTGTGTGTTATATTTTTCAATTCCTGCTGTTGTTTAGAAGTGTGTTTGCAAATTTGAAAAGGGCATGGCATATAGTCATATTCAGGAAAATTTCTGTGCACTCAAAATGAATGCAAGTGTAACAAAGGAAACTAAGCAGTAGTTCTCTTGTTCTCCAGGGTGTTTATTTTTTAGTATTACAAAACTGACATTAAAATTTTCAATTCCTTTTTTTCCCAGGAAAAAAATACTTGAATTATATCCATCTCACTCTTGATAGCTCATATTTGATCATTAATTTATTAACATAATTTTGAAGTCGAATAATTTTATGTCTGCTTACTAAAGAAGTTGGATCATTGACTGAGGATCCTTTTGTGCTAAACTGTTTTGTGTAAATTATACTGCTTATTCTCAGGTGACTGTACGTTTGTTTTAGCATTCAATAAAAGCCTCTTCATTTCTGAAAATCTGCCTGAAAAAATACATTCAGATTACAATTTACTCTGAAGTATTTATATTTTATTTGAAACGTTCTTTTTTAAACTCCCTTATTGGCAACGATGAAAAAGATATAAATAACTGAAAAATATTTATTTTTCCCTCCCCTGTCTCACTGACTGCATAGTACATGAGTATTTTGTGCTCTGAAGGCCACTCCTATTGTATCATAAAGTTATTCCATGCACCTGGAAGTCAATACGCAAATTCTTGCTTCACTACTGCTGCTATTCTTTCTTCTACCAAGTCTGTATGTAATTATAACATTATGGCTTAGCTTCTGGCACACAAAGCAGGATTTAAGTTATTAGAAATCAACTGACCTCATCTGAAATCTAACCTCTCACTTTTGTGTTGTACTCTTGTTTTGTGTTTGTACTCTTTGTATTTGTTTGCTGTAATCCATCATCAGGGGTATTGCAGCAAATTATATGCCAGGCACACATCCCACTGGTTATCACCTACTGTTTACTGATTAAAAATATATATATATTTAACTGTATTTATACTTGTGGCCTGAGATATACTTTGTGATTAGGTGCTAAGTGGTTTTAATGTTAGTAAACATGCATGTATGTCCTGTTGTGTCATGGCATTCACAAGACACACGCAGTACCAAGCAAGAAATGGGCACCTGTCATTAAAGTAGCCTCGTCACCTGTTCCAGCATTACTTTAGGATTGAGGGGCTGAGGATGAGTGGCAATTAGGAACTCCAGCAGAGAGCTAATTTTTTGGGGCAGGGATTGATATCTCAAATTGGGATGACCCATTTTCCTCTGCGGTCAAAGCCAGAAAACAGATGGAAAGATGCATAGCTAAGCAGGCCTTTCTGTATCATATCATTCTGCATTTGAGATGGTACATAACCTGAAGGAAATCAACAAAGAGGTAGGAAAAAGCTGTTGTATATCAAACTTTTCTGACTGAAAATAAATAAAAAGAAAGCCAAAGAAAAACATGGTCCCTGTAGGAAGGTGAATGTTAACACATCCTCTAGTGAGGCTAAAAGATGTTGTTACACTTCATATGAAAAACAAAAGTGAAGAAAAAACTCAGGTCTTTTCATGGTCAACACCTGTCATCTACCCTTCCTGATAAAGGTAATTGAAACGTTGGTAGTTGAATGATATTAATCTTTGAGTTCTATATTGATGGTCATTACTATTAATGATGTTAATTAGACGTGCCTTCAGTAAAGATATGAGGGTACGTCATTAAGTTTTGCACTCTCCTTCTCTGTTTATAATACATGTGCATAAAATATCTTTTTTGGAAGGCAGATAACAAGTATTTTTCAGAGTTTTGTTTAGTTTGTGAAAGTTTCTCAGAGAAGGTGGTCTTTTTCTTGGTAAGTCTGGACTAGCTGATCAGAATAGAGGTGCCTGAAGACCCTTCTGGCTTGTATGTAGCCCTGGAAAGCACGACATCTGAAGATGATAACACTGCTCCTTCTGGAATTTGGTGGAGGACGGATGACTGGCGTGAAATAGGTGGGTCTGCCTGAGTAGATATGAGAGTGAAACGTAAATAATCTTAAAATTTTTAAAAGTCACAACAGAAGTTACAAAAACACAATCAAAGTGGCTATCTAGAGATTATTTTTGGTGTTTGTTTTTTTTACTCAATTTCAAAAAAATCATTTTTTTTCCTAATTCCATTAGAAAAATCTAAAGGTGAGTGGCTACTGAGTGACTACTTTTTTCTTTTTTTTTGTTTTTTTTTAGTGAACACAGTCCCTAGTGACAACAGGCTGATGGACAGTCTCTCGCCTGTGTAGAAGTCAACTGACTTTAGGCAAGCTCTACGCAGCGTTAGGAGATCCGATATACAGAATGTCCTGGAAAACTGAAGCTTAAATTGTATACCCTAAAATAAGCAAATAGTGTGAATCTCAAATATATATTATGGCATTGTGCCTTTTGATTTTTCACTATTTAACATTGTGCCTGAAAACAAATAGAAATAGGGCTAAATAAAAAGTAATTTTTAAAAATAAATTATGCTAGAGCTGTTTTTCTCTTTGAGCTGCTAGTATTTACCACTGCAATCCAATTACTGCCACATTACAAATAGTGACAGCCAGAAGAAAAAAGCTGCTTGTCAAAATTGCCATTTCCATCCTTCTTTCTCAAGCAGGAGATCTGCTTAAGTTCCACGGAGGATAAGAAAACATACAATTTGCTCCTTTGTATTTTCTCTTTTTCTGTTTCTCTACAGAAGGGTTCAACCACACCTGAATTATCCTGCATTCAAAAGAAAGAATATACAGGTGTAACAGGAGAGTAGATCTGTGTACCTCCAACCACTATGATCAAGCCTATCAACTACATTATAGAAGAGTTTACTTTTGCTGAATTGTTGTTCTGGTTTTGGACAGATCTTTTCATCACTGAAGACAGCATCAAAAGATTTTAGGCTCTGACATTCATATCCAGGATATGTTTTTAAAGTCTTTCATCAGCCACTGAAACTGGATTAGCACCAGAAAGTATTTAACAGCCAGTATCTGGCTAGAGGAGAAACCGAAGGACCTTTGGCTTAGCAAGAATCTATAAAATGTGACTTAATTTCAAGATATCACACAATTAAAATGGAGCTCTTCAGCATTCTTTGGGACAAAAATAATGAATTAATGAAGAGCTGATGAAGAGTCTGACTGAAGATAATGTGAATCCAGAAACAAAATAATTAAGGTAATAGTTATAAAGGACAGGTTGGTAGAACCACTTTAACAAGCTGAGATGGGTTTATAAGAGCTTCACGACAGAAGGGAAACACTGCTCTCCAGTTTAATTTTACCCATTCCTTTAATACCTTCTAAACTGAAGCAAGTGTAATATTCGGAAGTTAATTTTTAAATTCATCTGTTCCTTTACAGAGACAGAGAATAAAATGTTTACTGGTTTGCAGTTCAGTAGTGATGGTCCCCAGTCAGGCCTCTTCTTAGTCACTGAAATGTATTGAGCTGTTTTCAAGAAATGCACATAATCTGGAAGCAAAAGTGACAAAACTATGTTACTGAAATTGCCTTGATTCAAACACTGCAAAGGCTGTTTGTTTTCTTGAAGAAGTCACACCTGGATGGTGGAATTTTAACTGCTGAATTTTCCTAATCTCATCATCAGTATCAGATGGTGCATTTAGTTATAAAATACAGCTCAGTATTCCTGGAAAACTGGGAAGATACAGTGCTGCAGCTGAAGCCCTGAAACATGTCCAGCTCATGAAATGAACTAGTGTGTTTAAAAGTTGCAATTGTTTAAAAAGCAAAATCCTTAAAATTCTTGAAATATTACTTGAAAATAATGTAGCTGCATGTAGTAAATGGATGCAAAACTGCTACATTTTTGAACTAGCAAAGCATGAAAATATGCCATTTTTGTACAGAATCGCCTTTTACTAAAAGGCTGCAAGAGCATGGCAAAATTAACAATTTTCAAAATTTCAAGAATTTATTTAAAATATATTTGGAATGATTGTTTTAGCCATTTACATTGTACTTCATAATAGCATTAAATCAGAACATTACAGATCCTATCAGATAAAAAAAGGAAAACAGTTATGCCCAAAATCGGAACATAATGTGAGTTTACAGTTATTTTATGACTCACTGTAATGTTATTATTAATCCATATGTTAAGACAAATCAAATAATTTGAACATTAGTGATTTTTATGGAATTTAATTTGTAAAATCATTTTTGTCCATTGCAATACATAATGTCCAGCACTATAATTTTTTCTTGTACTACAATTTTCCTATTAAACTATTCAAAAATCATATTTACATAACTATTTACCAATAAAGAGAATATATTAAAAATATATATTGAGGGAGGAATTTTAGCAGTCGAAGCTTATGTTCTTTCCGTAGATCAGAACCTATAATTTAGTATTTTTACATTGGACCTCTTTGTTCTCAATTGCAGTAATTAATGTCATAAGCTTTTCAAAACGTAAGAAAGAAAATCTGGTATGTCAATAGATTTGAGACTGCATTTTAAAACATTGTTTTATATAGCTAAAACCAAAGAATAGCCCATTAGAAATATAAAACTATCAGAACCACGGAAGTCTAATAGTATTAGACTTAATAATAGATTTTATTATTCAATCACAATTGTTCATATAGCTAACATATGACTGGAGATATTGTTACGAGTCTTGATTCTCGGCATCTGTCGTGTTATGCAGGTCACTTCAGAGTTGCAAACTTATATGATGTATGCTTTAGACTTACGGTGGAGTTGTTTTGCATCTCATACAGTTTGAAAAATGATTGTCCATACCAGTTTCCTACAGACTATACGAGATTGCAAGGCCCAATTCTCAGCTTAAGAAAGGTCCGGTGAACTACTGATTTACCCCAGCTGTAGATTTGAATCTGTTGACATGCTGAATTATTGTCGATCCCAATGCAAGCTCCTATGTGTAGACTGTACGTCTTACAGAATACGAGCCTATGTAGCTCCTGAGTCATATGTATTTAGTTAACTGACAAAACAAATGTTTACTTTTGTCAGTGTTGCTGAGCCAGTAACTGTGATTATTATTAAACTGCAGAAAAAAAAAATAAAGCTGTTTTAGTGTGCTTATTCATTTACAGAAAAAAAAAAAAGACCCTGATTTTAGGATCTGCACTGTTGTTGATGGTTAATGACAAGTGACAGTCAAAGCTGAAAGAACAAAGCATGATTTTCAGACACCCAACAGAGTATGATGAACGGGCAAATCTTAAATTCTCTCCTGCTGTCAGATACCATACTTCTATTTGGACCACATTTGTGTGTATTGCAAAATTAACTAAAATACCAAATCCTACAGATCTAATAACATACTTTAATAAAACCAGCTTGTATCTGGGTACTGACAATTGTGAGCATATTAAAATAAAGGCGATATATTTATCCTACTGACTTAACGTTCAAACTTGCAAACATCCCATAGGCCAAGGAAAACAAAAAACTAATAAATATGCTGAAAAACTCCATACCTCGGTATGAAATCCTGACCCTTTCTCCAACTTAAGTACACAGAGTCCAACCAGACCGAGAATGCCAAGCTAGAGGGGCCCCTCTGTGGGGGAACCTGTCCTTCAGTCAGCAGCACCCGCCGGCCGAGAGCCGCGCGGGGACGGGTGCTGGGGAAGGGGTGACACTTGGAAGTGGTGGCTGCCGTGAGAATTGGGAGTGTTTGTGCCTACGGTTATAAAGTCGCTTCCCTCAGCTTGTGCAGCGTTTTATCTGGGTGTACGTGACTGCCACTCCAGGCTCGCTTTAGCGGGGGTTTATGATGGGAATCCGGCTGCCGGCCCTGCAGCCCGCGCCGGGTGTCGCATCGCCCAGCGGGGCGACGCGAGGCACCGCGGGAGGGAACGTGCGTGCCCCACAGCTCCCTCCTCCGCTGCGGCCACTAAATCCTGTCACGCTCGTGAGAGGGCTGCTGAAAACTCACGGGTCTGGCCCCGAGGCGGCTGCTGCCGGTGGCGTGCCGCCTGCGTTTCGGGCACCCTCTGGGTTGGGAGGCGAGGGGGGGGAGGGGGGGGACCGGCCGCCATGGCAACGCGCGAGCGCCGGTTTAACGGCGGCGGAGGGGGGGGGGCGGCGCCGTGCCGGGCCGGGCCGCTGGGAAGTGCGTCACGGCGGGCGCGCGCCTGCGCCGGGGCGGCGGATTCGAAGCGGTGCGGGGCTGTGGCGGGCGGGATGAGGCGCGGCGCGCCCCGCGGCACCCTGCGCGGCGTCCTGAGGAGCCACAAGCCCCAGCTGCGCCTGGCCGCCAGCGGGGACCTGCTGGTGAGGGCGGCGCCGGGGCGCTGGTAACGGCAGGGGCAGGGGGCGGCCGGTCTCCCGTAGGTTCCTTGGTCGTGGGTGAGAAGGGCCTGCCGTGAAGGCGCGGGGTGGCGGAGCCTTACGGCAACACCGGGGGCAGCCAGGTGGGCTCGTCCTGACCCGCGGCGAGGGGGTTGGTCACGGAAAGGGGGTTGTGAGGCTCAAAAGAGACCCGACCGCGCCAAGGGAGCCTGGCCTGCAGAGGGGGGGGGGAGAAGTATCTGCACGTAATTTTTTAATTTTTTTTTTTTTTGAGTGACTTAATTGGCTTAATTGGTGTGACTGTAACGTGGTCTCGTTTTCCAAAGCATGCGATTCTCAGGGCAATAATGCATGTCGTATATTTGTGTGACTTGAAGGTAGGTATCTAGATCTGCAAGGCTAAATGAAGGTGGTAATTACATGACAGCGCGTACATTTGAATGCAAATGGTACGTGTTTTTCTAATTTGTCTAATGAAAACAATGATCTCTTCCTCCACTTTTGCTATCTGTGGAGTATTTTATGGACTAAGGACTTGTCCACTCTCTACTCATGCTGAGACCCACTCAAAGCTTAATCAGTGGGATGCAGTAGAAACTAATCAAACTTGCACAGTCATTAATAATTTTTTTATAGTTAGTAACACTTGGTGTGTGTTTCCATGGTCATATTAACTTGGTTTCCAGGAAGCATGGCTGTCTGAAAAAGGGTAAGTGGGATGTAACCCCCGAACCTTGGCCATCGGTTCCTGTCTCTGCCTCATCCTGGCACTAGTGTTTTGTGGCCTGCAAAGGCCATCAGCAAATTGAATTGATTGAAACTAATAAGCAACGTCAATCTGGTCTGGCCTAAAACATGGCTACAGAAGTACTCATTCCAATACAAAAGATGAAATCAGAACAAATTTTAATAGCGTGGTGGAAGCTTAGAGTATCTCTTCTGGTGATGTAAAATTAAATGGCCTTTAAACGTTAGGAGGCTTGGTTTCTTTTTGTTTTACCTTTTTCTGAACAGGAGTGTTCAGGGGTGCTGATTGTGCAAGATCTTCAACCAGGCATATGGCTAGCAGCACTTTCATTCTCTGTTTCTATGAATAAATAAACAAAACTCCATCTGTGTTGATCTTTTTTTTGGGGAAAAATAAGTTCAGCTGATGTAGTTAAAGCAACAAGTTATGAGAGTTTTTTCCAGCCTTTCTCCAGCAAAGCTTTAGTTTCTCCTACACATTCCCTACAAATTTTGTAAGAGTGATTCATCTGCATACTTTGGAAATCTATATACTAGTTCTTTTAACAAGACTAAACCATATACGTTTTGAACAAGCTGTTTGTCTTCTGCGGGGAAATGAGAGAGTCAGCTATTTCATTTTCAGGGGTATTTTCCTGAATGATCCAGGCTTTGTTTGAATGCACTGTGGTACTAAGTCCAGCAAGGAGGTGGTGTACCTGCCTGTTTTGTGACATAATCTGGTTATTTACTTTTTTCTTGACTCTTCAGTAAGCCGATGTCATCTTCAGTGATTGTTCCTAACAAGTTTGAAAGATCAGTCATAAGAATACAAACATTTTTGTTAAATATCTGAATTGAATCTCTTCTTTCCCCTTTCAGGTTCTCCTCCTCAAGTCTCTTTCTACACTTTGAAGCTTTGCTAGGACCTATTTTCTAAGTGTTAACATCCTTCTCTGTACACAGTATAGCTTAGAAATTTCTCAAGAAGCTGTTTTATAGAAGGAATATGACAATATTTTTAAGTGAAGAGAGAGGAATAGCGCAGAGGTTTGTCCAATGTGGGTAGAAATCAGTAATTTACCTTCTTGAAAATAGGTAAAGGATTTTAGTGATGAGATTGAGAGGTAAGAGCTGTGCAAACTGTGTTCTAGCTTGGAATTATAGAAGGAAAGCACTTGGCTGCTTTTTTATGCTAGAAGTGCAGGTTTGTATTTATATTGCAGAACAGGCTTGAAGTATGAATGAGCACTTTTGTTTTTGTTATGGGCATAGAATCTAGTGAGTAGACATAGATATCTAATTTAAGGCAAGTTATTTATCTAATAAATTGCTAATGTGGCAGGAAAACAAAATGAGGGAGCTTGCCACTATTGTTCATGAGTCCTGCCCAACAGGTGTGTGGAAGTTGACCTGCAAGCAGTGTTACATGTTTTTCTTAAATTCTTGAAACTTTCCAACCTTTCTGTTTTGGGAAATAAATATACTGTTGTGTAAGATTTTTTTTATGGGTATTTCAAAACTTTTGAAGTTTTATGCTGAGCGACAATAATCTAACGTAGTGAAGCAATGGCTTTAAACAGGTGTGGCATCACTTAGGTACTTGTCAGTAGCTGTTGCATTGATGGTATTCTGGTATTATGCTTTTCATTAGCCTTTCTCTATTTCCTTAAACAGAGACCATATAAACTTGAACAATCTGGAATATTTATTAACGTGTGCTCTGCTGTAGAATGCTCTGACTTTACTCATCTGTTTCTTTTAAGTTGATAGGAGTTTGGGGAAGCTTCTCAACACAGAGTAATTCCCTTTGAAAGCAGGAAAACGTAGGTGCAATGAGTCTAAGAGGATGCATTTTTTCAAAGGCAGTTTTAAAGTGAACAGTTTTGCATTTAGGTGCCTCAGCAAGGGGGCATGAAACTATGGCAAGTTTTTGTTCCCCCTTGTTCTCCTCCTCCAGGTTGTTCCCAGAAATCTAACCTTCATGTTGATAAGTCTAATAATGGCAAGTATAGTGTTTAACACTATCTCAGTGCCACAACAGATTCTCTTCAGAGGTAACTTCCTCATGCAGAAATTAATAGGTTAAAACTTGGTTTGATATTTTGCTAAGTAAATCTGCAGGAGCATCTGCTTTTTCTGTAGTAGGTGCTTCCAAATACAAAAATATAGATGTATGTGTTGCACAGTGACATTCCTTTAGTTCAGCAGTTTTAGAAGGAATTGAGTTTTGTCATATGAACGCTAAAATGCCTGCAGATTTCTTCTGCTGCGAGCACCCTGCCAGGCTGTTTCCCATAAATTCTAAATTGTAACTTTCCTTGTTAGCTGATCAACAGTCTAGAAAGATATGATGGCAAAACAACTATATCACCTAATTCATGTAAATAAAATTTTCGTGTTTCAATAATATTCTTGAGCTCTTGATTGAAGAAGTATTTAATATGCTTCACGTAGCAAAGTTAATATTGTTTGAAGGCTTAATTTACAAAATGTGCAGTTTCCAATTTTCAGGTTGAACTGTTGAAATAGTTGACATAATGACTCTATAACACTAGGGATTAGGTTCGTTACTACACCGGGGTGTTTTTGATGGCAATTTTTTAGTACAAGCTGTAGCAGTATTTTGGCTGTTGAAATTCTTGCCACTGCTGTATTGAACAGAGCAGGATCTTGTATTGAACCAACGTACTGACCTACCAGTACCTTTCATGTTGGAAGGTTAAGTAAGTGATGAGCTGGGAAAAAAAAGAAAGGAAGCTCCTGACAGTGGAGAGTTTCTTCTGCTAGAGAAATTAATGTCAATGCTCCTTTGCTCTGGAAAAGGGCAGGAGTCCTTGAACTTGTCTATGGCCCATTTGGTGATAAGGCAGGGATGAATTTGCTGTTCGTTAACAGTCTGACTCTTTTAGTCACTGAAAGCTGATTGTATCTACTAGTAAGCAAAAGGATTCTCATTCTCTGCTTGATACTTTTGTTTAGCAGGCTTTTTTTTCTTTTGTAATAAAACGTAAATAAAGTTTTATTTCTGTTAGATGTCTGTATGATCACTTCTACGGCACTTTTACAATTTAAGTATAATAAACTTAAACTGTATTTACAAGAGTTTTGCAGTACGGAATATCATGGGCATCTATTAGGGTTTGACCCAAGTGATACCCTGTCTTCCTAAGAACACCCTTCAGGAATTTCGAAGCAGTCTAATATGGGAATCCTCTGTCTCAAACAATGGATCTCTAACAAAACAAACAGTGCATGAGCAGTCTGAATTCTCCCTGATTTTATTTTTCTTCTTTTAAAGATACATTTGAACTTCTTAATGTTTCTCCATCGGCTAGCAGAAGAAGCCAGGACAAATGCTTTTGAGAACAAAAGTAAAACAATTAAACCTGAGCATACTGTAGCTGCAGCAAAGGTAATAAAGCATTTTTAGTATTTTTCCTCTTCTGTTCAATGCAAACTATACTATGAGAGCATATACAAAAGTTTTCTGTGATACTGTTAATGTTCTCACTTACAATCAAAAACTTGCAAAAATGTTACCAAGGCATCAAATTAATTTTCTTTGCCCTGTTAAATATAGTCCTATTTTTACTTGGCTATTCCATGTTTAAATTCGTAGTTCAATATGTGGGTTTGTCTATGCAGTAGTCTACCAACACACATCCGTGGGCTGAAAACTGTGGCTGTGACTAGCATGGCACTGGCAATGAGTAAATAAGTACTCTGTGTTATAGGACTGTGTGGTCCTATAGCTCCCTGCTGCTTTGGTGAGCGTGTCCGATTTGAATGGGTAGTAGGAGTTTACATCTGCCTACGAACACTTGTGACTAGCAAAACTAAAATTTGTTTTGCCATTCAGTGTCATGGCTTCGGGATGGGGAAGAGAAGTCTGGACTCTGGCAGGCAGGGAATAGGAGCAAGTTCCAAAGTTGGAGGATTCTTACCTCAGATGATATCCTATCAAGGAAGCAGGCTATCTTAACTGCAGTAACATAAAAGAAGCTTTATGGAGCAAGTGAGGAATAGTTCATATATCATATTTGCACCTTCAGTTCTTACCTTAGTCTGAAAGCAGTCATAAGCAGATTCTTGCAGCTCATTTCACTTGGTGGGATATGATAGCTTTACCTCTGTTTCATGAAGGAACTTGATCTCTCTAATGTGCCTGCTTATCTGTTCAACCACCTACTACTGCTGTGTAAATTGGAAGAGTAAAATGCAGTGGTATCTGATATTTTGGTCCTGTGGCTTCTGTTTATCTTCAGTCTTTTTTTCCTCTGGCAAAATGTTTAGTTTGATAGTTTCTATTACTATAGTAACAGAAATATATACAGGATGTGTAGGGTAGCCAAGTTAATGTTACAGTTGGAATCTTATGCATTTGTAATTTCTTTTTAACTGTAATCTTAACGTTATTTGAACGTTTTTGTGCTCCATTTATTTTTTCTTAAGATGAGAAGAAAGGAAAAACTGCCTTTATTTTAATAATGTTAACACTTAAATGGTCCCACTTGAGCTTTGAATTTCATTTTTCAACTTAAACTCCAAACCAAAAAATGTCCTTCCAGGGGTCTGGGCACTCTTGATATATAAAGAAGCAAGGCATTGCAAACAAAAACTTGAGCATAGTAGCTGGGTAATTGCAAGTCTTAGTTATTTCTTTTTGTCTACGTCTAATGGGATAAGAACTTCAAGGAATCTGCTGAGGGCCTGAGAGCGCTGTTGCCACTTCCTGACAGTCAATTTAAAAAAAAATAAAAATTATTTTACCAAGTTCTTGGTTTATGAGTGTTCTTTTAATGTTTTCTGATATGGCATATTTCTGTATGCCTTTACTTTATTCCTGTCCTTTTCCTTTGACTGCTACCGTTGGTCACTCTACTGTTTGAAACAGATTGTCTGGCACAATGAGCAAATGGTCTGAGTATCCTAGTGTTTTGGAACTTTGTAGTGCTGCCTGGATTGTAATATCTAACATACAGTATATAAGCAGTGATAAATATACTTTTTTTTTTTTTCAGGTTATTTTGAAGAGAAGCAGAGGCTAGAAAACAGAGCAATGGAATTTCAAAGCATGTTTCTCTGTGTTTTCTTACTGACTTTTGAGATCCTGTGAGTCAGCTTTGCGCTTCTGGAAGTACTTAGCTTTGCTGATGTCTTGTCTCCTGACTCTGAATATCTTGCTGCTTCTTTAAAAAAAAAAAAATAATAATAATTATATGCACACACAATGTAATGCGTTCACACACTTTATGCATAATTTTAAAATAACACCTATAAGTGATAGTAAATCGTCATTTAAGACTTTTTTTTGTAGCTTATTTCCTCCATAATAATGGAAGAATGCCTGTACCATACTGACTCTTCAAGTACAGTGTGTAACTTTTAATCAGAAGTGTAAAACGTTGTAATGAGAGCAGTAGTAAAAATGCAGGTTTCACTAATTCCATTATAGGTTATGCAATTCAGAGCAGATTTTACTAGCTAAACAAAATCTTGGCTTTCAAAATAACTGCTGTAGAAGCTAGTAAAGTACCTTGGCTTTGTTTTATTTATAAATGTCTTAATATTTTTAAATAACTTTGAATCGTAGGCTAATGCAGGAAGAATACATTTTGTATTTAGAAATTGTGCTTTGAAATGTTAAAGCTGGTCTATTTTTTGATGTGCTACGTGAGACAAGTTGGTCTCTGATTCAGTTGCCGTGGACAGATGCAGGTTGGGGGGGGGGTAAGGGGAATATCAGGCACAGCCGATGTTTTTGAAGTTAGACCCTGTAAAACAGTGAAGATAAGTTGACGTGAATGCTGAACTACTACCTTCCCACTTTTAAATGTCATCCTAACTTGTCAGAAGTCTGGAAATGTGCATTATATAAAAATATATTTTTAAATTAAAATCCATATGCTATTCTTGATTTGATATTTTAAAACAGTTTTTGAACACTTTGCTTAGTTAATCTTTTTATAAAGATAGTTGAATCTTGCTGTTTAAGCTGATAATACTCTTTTGTAGGTAATATGCACAGTGAGCTATTCTCCAAATAAAGATTTTTTTGCAATGTTATGCATTGAGTAGTTTGTTTTATGCATTACAGAGTATATTCTAGAAACCTAGCAAAAAATGTATTTCATAAGTTTTTTTTGTTACAAATTCTTTAGACTACAATGTCAGAACTTCGAATTTTGTATCACGTCCATGCCCTTCTTAAAATCCTGTACAACCCAAGAAAAGTCCTTTTACGGTATGCAGAAAGGAAGGATGTGTATTCTGCGTTACTTAACTCATACGGCGTAGTTCAGTCTGCTGCTTATGAAGGTTGACGATTCCTTTTTCTGCTTTTTCTTCTCTTACTCCCTTGGAATCCACAAAGAAAGCTGAAAACATACACGTATAGAGGATATTTGGATTTAATGATCTGAAGTACGTTCTCAGGAATGAGAGATCTGATTAAGTATTTATATTTTACTTTTTAATTACTCTCCGCAACTTAATTTTTTTGAAACCCTAGATTTTCTTAGAACTGTTTTCAGTTATTTTTTTCCCTGAAGTATTTTCTTACAACAGTCTTATATAACCACATACCTTTCCTCATTGGACAGATGTCTGAGTGCTGTCTTGCTTCTTTTGGAACTTGTTTTGATTTGACTTTAACTTCTTTTTTGATTTGCATAGGAAAAAGATCCACTCGGGCTTAGTCTAATGTTCTTATTCTCAAGTAGTAGATGGATGATTAGCTGCCACCGGAAAAGGGAGACAAGGCCTAAAACTAGCCATCCATGTGTGTTTTTATAAATATTTTAGGGTTTTTTTTGGTCTCTGTTCATGGCTATGATTCTTTTTGTTGTGAGAGGGATGCTTTTCTACAAGCCCTGAGAAGTTTGGGTCAAAACTAGATTGGTAGTACTCGGAAGCAGGCAGGTATTCAGTAGACGTATACCTCAGCAGGTATTTATGTTTCTCTCTTAAATTCTCACTGAAAATTAAGGTGGTTGATGTAGTGTATGTTTCTGACTGCCTAACCAGAAGGCTATTATGTCTTCCTAGTAGGTTCTTCCTGAATATTCCCTAGAAGGCTAATCGTATTCGTATTTGGCAGCATTTCTGTACACCTTCATGTGTATCCTTCATTTTAGAATAAAGTCTCCTTACAGCAGTGTCGTCTGAATACCCCAGACACTTCCAATTACTATAACCTTGGGGGCTATAGTTAGGTAATATATCTTTTGGGTCAGCGAATCTCAGGTGGCTAATTACGAAGCATTAAAACGTAGTTTTAGAAAGTGTCTTTTTCAACTGGATTTGTGGTAGAAGGTCTAATGACATTGGGCTCTGCATGTACTTATTGCGTTCCCGTGGGGTTTCTCTGCCTTCGGGAGGAAAAAGCGAAGAGCTATGTTGACATATTATTAGGGTTTCTTCTACTCAATGGTTTTCAGGAGTGATGAAATTTCCTTGAGAAATTCAGTGTTTGAGACTTCACTATTGAATTTTCTTTGGTTTCAAAGGTAGGATTCAAGGTATTTTGGGAAGGAGAGAAATAACAGACACTCAGTACAACTGTGAGTCATTTCCTCAGGAAAGCAGGGTAGAAGAGCTTAAAGTTAAGCAGGTAGTTTTCTCATTCTTTTTCTCTTTACAGCTTTCCCAGCGTTCTTCAATTTCAGATCGTTCCTCACACCGTTACTACAACAGTTGACATAAGAGGGAGAAGATAAAATGAAGCAAGGGACAAATCTGGCAGAAGTTCTGGTGGCCTGTGTTTTGTACTTCATGTTACAAACTAGCTAACATAGCCCCCTTAGCCAGTGGGCTTATTCGCAAGTGAATAAGGCAGTACCACAGTATGTAAGTCCCCTGATTATTAGGTTTAAAACTACAGAATATAAAAGTGTGAGTATCATGAATGGTATATCAGCAAAGGTTAGATCTGTAGAGAGATCATAAAATCATTAAGGTTGGAAAAGACCTTAGATGTCATCTGGTCCAACCATCCCCCTACCACCAATGTCACCCACTAAACCATGTCACTAAGCACCATGTCCAGCCTTTCTTAAACATCTCTAGGGATGGTGAATCCACCACCTCCCTGGGCAACCCGTTCTAATGCCTGACTGTTCTTTCTGAGAAGAAATTTCACCTAATTTCCAACCTCAACTCCCCAGTGCAACTTGAGGCCATTCTCTCTTGTCCTATTGCTAGTTCTCTGCGAGAAGAGGCCAACCCCCAGCTTCCTTTCAGGTATTTGAAGAGAGCAATAAGGTTTCCCCTGAGCAACCTCTTCTCAAGACTAAGATCTAGCTGTTTAACTCTTAATGGAACCAACAGCAATATATGAGCCTCTACATTTTTGTGGACTAGGGCCCAAATAATCACCTTGCCATTTGAATACAAATTTATGTTGGAACATCGTCTGCTGTTTTGATTCAGGGAATCATCACAGGTGCTGGAGAGCACACATGCCTTGGCCCATCGTTGCTCTTATAAACAGAGGAGTGTGTGGTTGCGAAGAATATTAAGTTGCAAAATACAAATAGTAAGTATTCTCTGGCTATAAAGATACAGTGAAGGGTACAAAAACCCAAGACAGAAACATGTACTGTAATAGGAAAATTCATTTTCTAGCCATAAGGTGGGGATAGAGCGAAAAGTGTCTTTCTCTTCCTTGCAGTAACGTCCCAGTAAGATAAAATATTGTTTATCCTTATTAAAAAAAAATGTATTTATGATGCTTCCAAATTTATTTTTTTAAGACTACCAATCCTGCACTGCTGACACATGCAGGGCAATTAAAGTTAAATAAATAAATAAAAATTCTTTAACTTCAGAAAATGGTGATTTGTACTGAGAGGGTAAAATATATATGAGGCTTTAATGGATCTTGAAGATTATTCTCGAAGCTCAATGTTGCAGCATTAGATCATTTTCTGACTCAGTTACAGGTCTATAGTTATTTGTACAGCAGCTTCATTTTAGAAGCTGGCATGTTTTATGGGCAGTTTCATGCAGGAGGTATTTACAGGACGTTATAGCAACCTTAAATTTAAACATATAGCTAGTATTGGTTGAGTTGCTGATTCAGTTAGCCTTCTATTAGCCTTTTATCAGCTTAGAACAACTAATGATAGGCCATCATAACTGCTAAATACATAGTTTTTTGAGGTGACATGATTAGAAGTATATATTTAGAAGGTGTGACTGGTATTTCACGTAAAAATGCTGATTACAGTAAAACAAAACCCCTTTTTCCACAGCTGTAAACTTGATGTCAAGTTTAAATTCTTCAGACTGTTTCAGACTTTCAGCCTGAGTAGTTTTAGATCTAGGGTGAAAAGATCCTGCCAACATTTTTGTTGCGCTAAATACAAAATTGTAACTTTGAGGAAGAAAATGAGGAGCCTTTTCACCTGACAGCTCTCAGTTCTGCATATTTGGTCCGTTGGAATTCATTCATTTGCTATTTGGTTAACAATGGTGAGGGTGTGACGTTTTCTTTGCGGTCCACACTCATCAAATTCACACAGGTTTTGGTACATAATATTCTGCTGTGGACTGGGATACTAATGTTATCCTGAGCAAACTGCTGAAAGACCTGTTCAGGTCATTTGATATCTGTAAGATCAGGTTTCTTACTAAGAGAGTCTTTCCTGCGGGAATGATTTCAGTGGATGGAGAATAGGCAGAGTGTAGAAAAATACAGGTAAGACCACCAAGACATTCTTAAAATTACATCTGGTTTACAAAGGAAATGTAGACAACAGCCTTACTACAGGGTAAGTGCTGCTGTGATTGCAGTGCTTAAAGGAAACCAAGGGCACTTCCTACAGGAGTGGCTTGCTCTTAGCCTCCAAGTGCTGCACAGGTCAAGCTCTTTCAACTGCTGCAGGAACAGGCTCATATTTTGTTTCATAAGTGTGCAGAAGGCACAGAAAGATACATATTTTGGCAATTGAACAGAACCCGAATAAAAAATCATAAAGCGGAAACACTTCCAAATAAATGTAATAAGGAATACAGCTGGATTAGCCACATTTGAATCCTTATATCAGGTTTAAATCGGTCTAACTGTATTTGTACAAATCTTTAAAGTTGACAGCCTAATGTGTATTTTTAATTTGTTTAACTTCATCAGGTAAGTACACACAGATTAGGTTATATAACTGAAATCAGTTTTAGTGAGATTTGAGCAAGTTTTATAAATAAACCACGTCAAGAAAAACATTTACATAATGTGTAAACCAGTTTTTAAAATTCTATTGCATAAGCTAAGCTGAAACATTACTACAAGGAAGCGTTTAGTCCCAGCTGTTTGAGGGTACTCAGGGTAAAAGCTGAAGTTCACGTACTGATGATGGATTATTTAAACACACCTACATTCTTTATTCCTTTTTTACTCTTCAGAGAAAATTGTGTGTGTACAATGCTGTTTCCAAAATCTATGAACTGTTCAAAATTTTACTAATTTCTGAAGGTTGGATAGCAACTGAAAATTAAAGACCCTAATTTAAAAAAAGAGAGGGGAGTAATTAGGGAAAAAGGAAAGGTGGCATATGGCATAGTAAACAATTGCCTGGCCAACATTAACTGCACTTTCTAGCTTCCAGTATTTGTTTTTTCCTAGTTTATTTTTTCAGACTGAAGCTTACTTGTGGGTTTCCATGTTCTCCAAATTTAAAGGGTTTGGGTTTGGGGAAGGGTGCCAGTGTTCTGCATGTAGTCTAAGTAACAGTGCTCTTCTAAAACTTTTTCCAATAAAGTTAATGCTATGTCTGCTCAACCTTAACTTCAGCTTAACTAAGTTTTTCTGGGATATGGGTTATCTTCCTAAATTGTCATTGGAGTTCCGCATGGTAATTAATTTTGACAATACTTTTCCTGTTGCCTTTTTGTGAAGGTTTTTCCACAAAATCATTTGAATAAACATTGAAAATTCAGATCAGAAGTGGGCAAAAGAACTTCATCTTGCGTGCTGTAAGAGCCTTAACAGAAACTCTTCCATAATGAATAAATTTTTGAACATATATGACAGTACATAAAAATTAACTTAAATGATTTTCAGAAATTCACCTTGATTTTGTTTTCTTTTTTTGTTTTCCTTTTCTTGTTAAGACTGGAGAACATAATGGTGTGTTATTTTAGGGCAGCTACAACATTGAAAAATGCCAAGTGAATAAATTAGCTATCAATTTTATCTGAAGGCACGTTCATGTTATTTATAGGAATTTGGGCAAAAATGCATTTCTCATTTCAATGTTTGAATACTATTGATGAGCAATAGGTTGTTCATCTATAAATGTTTTACGTAGATTAGTGTATATATAAATGTCTGCGGATATTCAGAACGAGAATCCCTATTCACCACTGCTCACATTTCTTTCTTTTTATTTTTTAGAAGAAAGAAAGGGAAAGTTACCAAAGATGGTTAACTTGATGAATAGGTACTGCAGTTAGTACAAGAATCCTTCAGCAGTCTGTTGGCTTTGAAATGTATACCGAGTTCAAGAGAATTTAAGGAAAGTGCTTTAAAGGAGACATCAACAGCCAGGTGAAGCTTTCTTTTCCTCTCTTTGACTGAAGTTTATAAAATGAGAAAGAGAGATGGAACAGTTGGCTAGGAATGGTTCCAAATATGAAAAAAAAAAAAAGAGGAAAAAAAGTCTTAACCCTATCACTAGTATTATTTTAAATATATGTAACGCTTTGCGAATGAATTTCCCAAAGTTAGTTTGGATCTGGAAGATACTTGCACAGGAGAAAGCTTTAATCTCACCATCAAGCTGGAGTGTGTGACTTCCCCTGGTCACACCTGTCATAGCCCTGAGGAGTGTGCTCTCCTGCTAGATATGGTATGCTGTGTAAGGAGCTGCTCTGGGCAAATATCCGGGTCTTGGGGAGATTCATTGCTGTATCCATAACATCCTGGGGGAATTTCTTTGGACATCAGTACTGGAAAGACCTTGGTGCCTTTCCACATAATTCTACTGTAGGACTAACCTGGAGAATTTTCTACCTTTTTTTAAACCTTTTTCTTACCTGTAGCTTTTGTGTGTTTTCATTGACACTAGTATATTTTATTTTGTTTGCTTTACTTATCCTAAATTTTGAGTAAAATCCAAATACAAAATGTTCCCCAAAAACGTAAGTGTTCAGGGAGGAACCAAACACAGGAACTAGTAGCCCTAACACAAGCTTTCTGAAAAAGAAAGCTGTGTCCTGTTCACTTTAATACTTCTATACATATGGGGCATCGACACAAACATTGTTAGGTTGTGAATATAGGAGCTAGTGTTTAATGGCATTTTGTTGACTGCAACTTTTGAAGTTTAGTTTCAACAAAGCAAGGAATAGTTTATTGGCTTAAGAAATCATTACTTGTACTGTAATTTTGTACCTACAAACACAATGAAATTTATCGTTATAATTCTCACGACCATGCCTTATGTAGTATTTTTCTTATTTGCGAAACAGCTATCTGGCAATGTAGTTATAACCAAGAGTTGGAAGAATAGGTAATATGAAAAACACAGGATGAATGAAAGCACAGCAGTTTTCCTTTGGCATATTATTTTCACGAACCTAGCATCTTTTGTAAGGTTTTCCTGGAAATAGAAAGAAAACACCTTTCCAAATCATCTTTATTTGGGTAGAAAGGATGCTTAATTACAATGAACTTCTCCAAAACAAACATCCGTGTGTTGACCTGAATTGTGCCTTGGATATTTCTGCTAACATGCTTTTTCCTACTTCTTGCTTGCCTGCTTCCCCTCACAAGGGAGGAGGTTGGGATAAGCTAGATACTTCATTATTTTAAGGAAAACTCTTCTAATGGCTTTTTTTTTTTTGTGAAGTTCCCAATGAAGCAGAAGGCCACATATATTTAAAATGATGTCTTACAAATTTGGTGATTTACCAATAATATATTATTTTATCTTGCTACCTGTATTTTAAAATGTTTGCTGTTCTGATCTCTGAAGACCTTTTCTGAACATACTGGATTATATATATACCACTTTTAAGAAATTTGGATTTATTTTTTAATTTAGAAACCATAGATCCTATCCATTGTAAAAAGCTCCTTGTGAAACTTAGACTACTTGGAGCTATATTTTATTCTCTGAATAAGCCATCAATTTAAAATATCAAAGTTTTCTTCAGTGGAGAATAGAGGTGATTTGTGTTCAATCTTTTAAATCTGTGTGTGTGTTGTGTTTTTTTGTTTTGTTTTTTTGTTTGTTTGTTTAACTGTAGGGCCTGATAGATATTTAATTTTTTTCTAAGTATTTGATATCTTCATCCTTCATTCAAGCATGAAAATCCAATTACTACTCATGTCCCAGAAAAGTCTTCCAGTTTCCATAACATGCCCATATTATTTTAATTTTGAAGACTAAGCAGAATTTCAACCCAGTATCTTCTACTACTCTCTTCCCAACCCCTAACTTAAATATTAAAAAGAGAAGAGGGGAAGGAAGGCAAGAAGAAAAAAGGGGAGGGAAGAGAAGGGGATGCCTGAGGACACAATTCAAAAGACATTGTGTGCTGGTTGTTTTTAATGCAGATTTTTAATTTTCCCCCTTGCAGTATTGCAGAGGAACGTAAGCAATGCTGGAATGTAAGCAATAGTACCAATGGCTGACATGCTTTACTAGTGAAAATAGTGAAGCAAAGCTGACATGCTTTACTAGTGAAAATAGTGAAGCAAATTCTCCACGTTCCTTAGCATAATTAGTGCTTTGGGAAACAATTGACAAGGTGAACCTTTGTTAGCAATGCTGTTGCTTTTTCTTAGAAGTTGTGGAAATGTTTTGTTTCTCTCAAAAAAGTTCCTTCTCCTTGTTAGCAAAAAAACAGAAAGAAGCGTCAGATCTAGCATAGACATGAGCCAAGACAATTTATTTGCTTTTTTTCTTTACTGAGTTAATTATTGGTTGAAAAACATTTCTTTTCTTGTTCTTTATATTTTTCTCTGATGAATATGTGTTGAGTTTTTTTAAGAAAAACTTTTTTAAAAATTAGTAGCTGAATGTTTAAAGTTATACGACAATTGGAATTGTAGAAATTGTAACAATATCAGTTTGTTAAAAAATGACTTGAAATTATTGTGAAAACTGGCAAAATACTCTAAATAGTAAAGGAATACATTTGAAATACCAAGGTTTTTCAAGCTTTTTCTTGCAAAGTCCATGTAAAATTACAATGTTGTTAAAAAGCTTATGTATAATATTTTTAGAGCTTAGTAAGTTAAATTCCTGTCTGCGTCCTTCTTGAAAAGAAATGTGGGCTATGTTTGAGACATAATTTGTGTAACAAAATATCTTTATTTCTGAGTTAATTTAATTTTTACATGCCTCTGTTACACAGGAAGTATAGTTTTAATAAAAGTCATGTGTTTAGAGCAGTAATTTTTGCATTCAACATAAATTATTTTTATGTTCTAGCTGTTTGATGTGAACTCTACTTTTTCTGCGAGTAAATTTCTCAGTAGTTATACTGTGGATCTCATCTTACTATATCAGTACCAATGTGTTACCAATCACTGTACTGGAAATAAAACTTTACAGGTTAATATCAAATTTTGAGTAAAACTATAACTCTACTTTTAATTAGAAGATATACTTGCAGTCCTTTTTCACCTAGGTTTCTTGAACTATTCCCCCCCAAATAAATAAATAAATAAATAAATAATGGTCTGTTCTTGTAATTTCTGATTTAAAGAGGGTCTAGCACCAGATGAAACACTTTGCTAACCTTTAACAATTCAGAACATGAAACAGAGGAGGAGGATATCCTATGGTGTATAGTACATTTAGGCGATTACCTCATCAGCATGAAAGATCCATAACTAATCTACACCAGAGACGTGAACTGTTAGAGGAGAACATTCTTCAGGATGTAAAGCAATGAATTAAAACATTTTCTATGAGAGTTGTTCAGCGTGTAAGTGGGTCAGCAGGCATGTGAATGTTTCTGAATTCCTGTATCAAATTTGTTGTCTGTTTCCAGAGTTTTTCATTCTTTTCCCCCTCCCCACTGATAATTTCAATGTAAGACTGGGCTGATAAGACACAATCAACTTGTGCTTCAGAAATTTGTAATTAAAGATTAAATTGGGGCGGAAGGTATTTGTCATATTTTCATCATGCAAGAAGCAAGATTCTCCCTACCTTGTTAACTGTGGAGATCCGATAACAGAAACATCGCAGGAGGTTAGTGATTAAGAGGAAAGCAAACTCTTTTTTTTTTTTCCAAAATTCCTAAATCTTTTTGATAGTGTACCTCTACACTTGCTCTAGTTTTACTTGAGCATGTATGAAGCCCATACAGAAATTAATTCTGAAGGTTCACATTCCAGCACCAGGCAAATAAAATGTAGTTCTACCCATCCATTGCACACAATCACATAACTGCTGCTATGGCAGACTTCTGTAACTAATGGCATTTGTATTACCTTAATTTTTTACCTTGTTTTTTACCTTGTTTTTCTGCATAAGATTTAAAAAAAACAAAACAACAGCAACAACAACAACAAAAAAAGCAGTTGCTTGCTGATAGATTTGAAACATTGACTGAAAGCTGTAAATACATTTTTCCAGACATAATGAAATAATGGAAATGAGTCAACCCGAAGTTTTATTAACCCTGTTTAAATCTTGCAAATAAGTTGTTTTTAAATCCTAGGGTTTGAAAACCCTGTTCCAATTTTGTATGTGAGCCTTTGTTTGAATGTATTCCTTATTATTAAGAAAAGAAAAAAATCCAACACCAAATCCGTGGAGAATTGCCAAAAACAGTTTAAATAATACTTATTAGGTCATAGAAATCTATTATTCAAACATGTGCTAGAATTATTGGCTCATATACATTGTAATATATCCCTTGAGTAGAAGAGCACGACAACAGAGCATCCTAAGCAACTAAAAATCATTCTATGCTGTTTTCTTATTTTTCAGATTCAGGTGTCTTTTTTGTTTCTCTAATAAGAGATTGCACTTTGTTACCCTGTGAGACTATCTGGCATGTTGATTGATCAAATTTTCTAGTATCTCTGAAATATTATTGTTAAACATCCATTTTACTCGTGTTTCTGTTAAACAGCAAATGTATGTTATTTAAATATTTTCTTTCAGCCTGCAGTACTGTAAAACTTTTTTGAGCAGATAATTCATAAATATTTCCTTATTTACCACAAATTGTTGATGAATAATTCAGCTTCTTCAAGTTTGCCGTTCAGAATTGTTTGTTGAATATTCTTTGTGAGTCTTGGTTTTGAGCTGACTTACGGGCTGTCTGTTCGAGCTGATTGCCATTTGAAATGTTACAGTCTGTAATCAGCCAGTTAGCTTGCATGCTATGTTTCTTTGTACTGATTGAGCATATATAATAATTCTTAGCTGGAAGCTTGTAGAAGATAGATGTAAACATGCTTCTCAGTAAACACTTTCTAAAGTGTGCTTAAATTACTTATATCCATATTCCTGATGATAAACTTTTTTTTTTCCCATTAACTTGGGAAAAATGAAGCTGAAATACACATTTTTTAAAGATCTCAATAAATATTTGTAGTTGATCAGTACTAGTTGCAGAAATATGTAAGCGTAATAAATAATACAGCCTTACTGAAATTCAATTTTTTCTTTTTTTTTTTTTTGTTGGAGTGAAACACTATACTTATACAGTGCATAAGTAGTAGATTTGACCAAGTGCATTGGGGAAAACCCCTCTTTTAGGCGAAGTCTACGAAGAACAAATGTAGTCTCCAACATAAGTGGTTCTAAGAACTGAAGCCTTTTGATTTGAAAGGAAGCCAAGTACTAAAAATTTGCAGACAATAACTTTACCATATTATGCCCTCTGTTATTATTTAGACAGGCTAGCTGCTTTCTCTGTTTATCTGTCCTGCAGTAGGATCCAAATCTTAGTTCAACTGAGGTTAACAACAGAAGTTATTAACATTTAAGAGATCAGTGTAAAAACGTGGAGTAGTGTGTCTTGTCTCCAGTAATAAGAACCATTTTTTTGTCACTGTCTTTAGACATTTTCTTAGAGGTTCAGCTGACTGGACTTTGCAGTTACTGAGGGCAAATTATTGATTGGCCGAGATAAGGAACTGCCTAGGTGAACTTCTTGTAATGTTCATCTTTTTTTTTTTTTAATGATTGATAACATTTATTTTTTGTCTCTAGGTAAAATCAGGGCCATTTTTTCCCTATGTAGATTGGTGTAAATCCGAAGTCATATGAAATGATGCATGCTGCTGAAAGTGGGAATAAGATTTTGCCCCCCTAGATCTGCCTTATGCATTTCGCTCTGAAGCATAATCTTCACACTGTATTTATTTTCTCCGTGATACAGGATATTAACTAAGTAACGGCATCTGTACGACTGCTAAACTCAGGATTTTGAATACTAGGCTTCTACACTAGCAGATATTTTTGGCAAGTGTGTACCTTTACCACAAAGTTGTTGCTATTATGGGATTGTTTTAGTCATATGCTGAAACTCATTTTCTCAAATGCACTTTTAATTCTTTCTTTGTTTTGTTTTTATTGTTTGCATAAGAACACCACATGCTAATTCACCACATGATGTGTATACGCAGTCCAAATATCACAAAGTCCGTTCCAAAGTCCAGACATTTACCAGTCTCCCTCTCATAAAGCATATAATGGCAAAATCCTTATTCCAAATTCAAGTCAACCAGAACTTTGGAGTATCTTCAGAGTAAAATACTTTTCAGAACAGCTGCAGGAATCTTGATATATAACCCACAGTGGGGTGGATATAACTCTCTAATACTGAAAATATACTACATAATTTACACACAATGACAAGATAAACGTTTTTATAAGAATTTCTTCAAAAGAAGAAGGAGTATCAAAACAACTGAAAATAAGCAGAAACATTTTCCTGTTCTTTTAAACCCTCAGTGGGTACAGCCGTGATGGCAGCCAACACCTTTTTGGCACAAAGCCGTGCCAGTTCTATATCCCAAATTCAGAGAGACACAGAACTCAACTCCTCTTCTGGAACTTTTCCAACCATTTTGGGCGTTTGCCTTCCTGAAAGAGGCTGGGGGAAGGAGAACATATAATCCTGCTTCTCATGCTTCCTGCTTGTTAATAAATTGAAAATGACACAGTCTGCAAACATACATTTGGGTGCCGTCCTTATTTTGCTGGATTCCTCAAAAAGCACAAATTGTCAGAAACTTATAAGTGTTATTAAATGTTTTTTATACCTATTGCGTTGTCCAAGATCACACTGTTCTCTTATATAAAGCAAAAATAATGCATTTTAAGATTGTGCACTGTGTTTTATGTGAGCATATCACGAGCTATGTAGAATAATCAAGTTAATATCAAGGTGAAAAGCACTGTTTTGTTTTGTTTTGTTGTTGTTTTGAATTTCCTAAGGCTTTACATGGCCAATTTTGCAGTAGCTTCTATCATTAATTTGATAAGTGTTTACAGTATAACCTTTTAAACCAATTCAGTCTCAATGCATGTTAGAATAACAGTCCTTAATAAATTCTCAAGAGCAAGATATTTAGAGAACTGCTATTACCAAGAAAACAATGCAGAAGAGTTCTTCCAGAGCATAATTTTAAAATCCATAAATATTGTAATCTACATGGAAGAGAACAGATTATTTTTTCACTTATATACACATACAGAAGAAAGCATATACATATACATACCCTTTTATGTGTATATCGAAGAAGACACGTCTAGTCAGCTCACTGAATGTCAGTATTGGCAAGACACAGCCTCAGATTCCAGTCCTGTATTTTCATTCTTATAGCTGAGAACTGTAAAGTCCTTGTGAACTGAAGGAAAAGCAAGAACAGATTTCAAATGCAGGCTCTTGAGTCCTAAGTTCCAGGCACTGCTACACACTGTAAAGTAAAAAATATTTGGTCTCTTTCTCTAATTCACTCTGACCCTTATCCATCACTCCATCCGCCAAAAAGAGTTAAATTCTAGTAATGAGGGCTAACCAGATCTGTATTATCTCCTCTAACTTTCCTGCATCAAAGGTTCCAGCACAGAGTGAAGTACAAACAGCTGTTGCTGTTGGTACTGTCATCTGCTGAGTGGCATTTTGAGTCCAGTTGGCATCCAGAATAGGGTAGAACAGGTTCAAGGCTGCTCTTATCTGCACCAGAAAGATTAGTCTGGACAGTCTTCATAGTTCTCATTTTCTTCCTAACCTTTTCAGGTGAAGAGGCAGAGATTATGCATGACCAGGTTTCTTTGGTCTTTCTAAATTACCAACTGGCCATTCATGAAGAAAATAGTGCTATTCCATATCATTGTTCCATATTATTAAGGAAACCTGGAATGTGTCCAAGTGAGGATCATCAGAAACTCAGTGGAAAGGATGACTGACTTTACTCCAACTCCCACACTTCCAACCTTTCATCTCCTGATACAAGTACATTTTTTGAGTGTCAGAAGGTTTTACAGTCCTTCATAGTAAGTAAAACATCTTTGTTTTGCCAAGATATGTTACTCGGATATGCTTTTGAATCAGATCATAATTAAAGCAAGATACTGTCTAGAAGACAGGTGAGTCCCATTGGAATCTGTCTCTGATCCTCTGAGGAACGCAACCTAAATGTACTAACTAGAGGGACTCACACGTGTTATTCTGAAGCCAAGAAAGGAAAAGCTAATTTGGTTTCAAGAGGCACTGGAAGCTGTCTTGTGTTCAGTTACATACAGCTGAATTTTATTTTAAGGCCCCTCTCTTAAATATAATCCCATGCTATCCTGGTTCTGTTTCATTGTATATCCAGAATATTTGGAGAAGTCTTATGATTCTGAAATAATCAACTGACTAAAACATTGCTTCTTAGTTTCCTTTCAGACTCATTTTTTAGCAAATTGTTACACTGAACACACAAGGTTTCACATTTATGCTAAATGTTAAGTTGATTATATTATCAGGAATTACATTTTTAAAAAATTCATTTAGAGGACGTTGCTGTTAAATATTTCATATTAACACCTGCTTATCTAAATGTTTATGTTAAAAAGAATTTAGTCTTTTTAGTCTTTTTTTTTTTTCTTTTTCTTTTTTCTTTTTTTTCCACTTTCTAGATACTACAAGTGCTAAGAACTTTGTTGTGTGAAGAAATATGAGGAGCATGTCCTATGTGTATTGAGAGACTGGGTTAAAAGGCCAGTGCTTTCAAGCCTTAGCTCCTAAAACAGAGAAATGCCTGTCAGGTTTGGATATGTTAAGTGGGACTTTCCCAAACACAGCGTTTTAAAGATGGGTCTAGACTCCATTTGTTTAAGTAAAACATGTGTGGCATATAGAAAAGAAATGGTGGAAGGATGGGTCTAGACACAGCAAAACATTAATTACAATGGCATAAGTTATGTTACAAATTTTTTTCATCTTACTATAATTGTGAGGCAATTTACCTTTCTTCTGACAGGTCTCACATTCACACTTCAGCTTGTAGCATGAAGTCAGTTTTTAAGCTTTCATGGACTACCTCTAATTCTACTACTACTTCTAATTCATTTTGGTAAATTTAAGTATCTCTTCAAAAAGATCACACAATGCTGTATTGCCAAACATCAGTTTTCTTGGGATATATTGTTCCAAAGGAAAAGGAAGGTTTTTTGTACTGCATTGACCTGAATTATTCCCATTTGATTTCCATTTAATCCTAGGTGGACTGATAGGTTTGTTGACCCAGAATTTTCAGATTTTACCTGACAGTCCATTGGAGTTGGGTAAATGTGCTTGTTTTTAAAGCAAAAGTTACAAAGTCATGAGATAATTGGATTTCCTTATTGTATCCTTTTCATTTTGTGATTTCTTTTGTCTATAAAGATAGAGGAAAGAGATAACCACAAAACTAAATACTTTGCAGAAGTGTTCTAATGAAATGAAACTTTAAAAGCATACCTTTCGGTAAATCTCAGTACATGAAAGTTTTTTCTGTTGCTCCCTTTCTGTTTTCCTTTAGATATGCAAAAGCCAGTTGCACAGTGTTCTTAGTGCTGGGGCTGAGCTCTGGATCTTGCTTTATTCAAAAATCTCAATTTTAGAGAGATTTTAAAATTTTCTTAATTTAGAGTTCCTCAAAACTTTTAATCAGAGCTGGATATTGAGATGAATATCAAGTCAGAATAGATTATTTTGGTGGATAATCCCCATTAAAAGTTTTCTTTTTGTGCTCGTATATCTGTCTTGACTTCTATGGGGCACTGGAAATTGCAAGCAAGAAAGAAATATTAATTCTGAACCTGATCTGGCTTACTTAGGCAAAGGTCCCATTAGGAAATGTAGATTTTCATCATAGGCATTTAAGTGAAGCAAAATATTCCATCATCTAACATTATTAAAGCAGTACCAAACTTGCGATGTGCTATACAGTTTCTTTGGTTTTAAAAATATTAATAAAAATATTTTTTATTAAAAAATATTTAATTTTTTAAGAATTTTCTGATGTTAGACTCCGGCAAAAGAATTTTCTGATGTTAGACTCCGGCATCTTTGTGTACTATCATAAAGATTAAGTAGATGGCTTAGTTATAGCTCATCATTCCCAGAGACTGCTAGACTTGTAACTTGCTGAAGCTGCAAAACCTTATACCCATTTTGAGGTTTTCATGACTACTGTAACTAAACATATTAGATATAGCAAGAGCAGCTGTGTTAAAAGCATTGCTGAAAGCAAGTAGAAAATGCTGTAGTGTCCTTTCCTAAAGAAATTGCATCTGCATTACTTTTCAGTGGGCATACAAAAGTAATGGAGTATAAAATGTTGGGAAATAACCATCTTTATAGATCTTTAATTCAGATAATGATTGAGTTCTTTTTGAATTATTTAAATACGTGAGGCAGGAACTCTGGTCATATAAATGCAGGCTGAAACAATACTTTTAACTTTCCCACCTCTGAAAAACTTCCATAATCAAATCAAATGCAGTTTTCCTGAAGGAAAAAAGTCAAGCTATATCTTTCCAATGCACTGTGTATGGAGGTGTTTTTTTCAGAGACAAGGGAAAGTTTTGGATTATACACTAGTCATTACCTTTCAAATACAATGCAAACCCTTTCTGCCAAACAGGTGTAAGAAAATAATCAGGCCACTTGCACACTGCGTTCTTTAAGAGATATAAATCTTCTCTCTGCAGAAGTATTTAGCTGTTCTGTAGAGGGAGAATGGTCAAAGAAATGGTAACATTTGAAACATATTCCAGGGATTGATGGTATGGGAACCAATAAAAAAGGATGAGAATTATATGTTTGGTTTCAGAGGCAGTATTCTTGATATAAGAGAAAGAAACATATAGTGGAGGAAACTATCCCAGTCCTGAGTCTTTCTGAAAGAAGTTTAGGAGCAGAAAAGCACAAAAAGGGGAAGCTGCTCTATGTTGATGTCAGAGGTTTTCTGTAAATTCAGGGGATGGAGGAATAGCTCTGCTTCATTTTTCATCTAAAATTTAAAAGATGTTCTCCCAGGACATGGTCCTGAGCAACCTGCTTTAGTTGTCCCTACTTGAGCAGGAGGGTTGGACCAGGTGATCTCCAGAGGTCCCTGCCATTCTCAACCATCCTGTGATTCTGTGAGTCATTATACACAGATTGGATGAGAGGATTATTTTCCCCTTGAATGTATATTTCATTTGATTGAAATTCTCAGTTCTGCTTTACAAGAAAAGTAGGCACATCATAATACCATTATGATGGGGATTATTTTGTTTGGTGTTTTTGAGGAGAAATCTTGTAAGGAAATTGTCTCCCTTAAAATTTTCATTCCAATTTTTCAGACTTCAGAGAGTTTGATAAATACTGTATTAATCAGCACCAAGATTTTTAGGGACTTGACTGGTTGAGGTGTCTCCAAATTTTCTGTTCTAATGTTCAGGCTACCTTTCTGGAATTTCTAGGTACAGTTCAAAAATGCATATTTTTCAGCTACATGTAACCCTTTCAACCAGATGGTGCAGACTGCAGACTTAGGCTGTGTTTTGAAAGGGGCAAGTATCTTATCTCCTGTTATACTGAAAGTAAATCAGGAAAAAATTCAACTTTAACCATTTTAAACCAGATGATCCTTTTCATCTGGAGTAAGTTTATCCTTAGGGGGACTACACGGTACAGCCCTTATAGTAATACCTCATTAAAAATCATGTATTGAATAACCACATTTTCAAAAGAAGCATTTGAACTGATTGCAGAAACTCTGCTGTCCTTGCAAAGTCAGCATGCAAGTGAGGATCACGTCGATTAGCACAGACATAACAATGTGAGCCTTTTGGGTCAATTTAAGGAAATGGCAAGAGTCATAGTGGCTGGGTGCGCACCTATTCAATGAGACCACATAATCATTTCATTCTGATGATATCATTTCATCAGCATGCTAGTATTTAAGCTGCTTTTTCCTCCACACATTTTACTCATCTAGTTATAGCTTTCTTCAGACAAGTAAAATGATAGCCTTTTCTCTCAACAACAGAAAACAAACTGGTCCAAATAAGATTCAATTTTCTGTGCAGTAAAGAATATCTGATGAATTATTTTTTAGTCAAAAAATAAAAAGTGAGAAATTCCTCTCCATAAGGACATTTAACAACTTTTAAGAGAAAATCATAAACAACAAATAGACACCTCCCACCCACCCCCAGCATCCAGCTTTTAAAAAGCTGCATTGTTTTCCATTTGAAATGATCAGGATTTCTCTTTTGGTGTTCCACTCAAAACTTTAAAGCACCTGGTTGCTTAAACTGAATTGCTAATCTTTGGGGTGTACACACACACACACACTCACACATACACACACACAAAGACTCGGTTTGGTTTCTCATAGCTTAGTAGTTTGATTATGTCAGCCATGGAGAAGTGCACTTGGACACTCTGTGTGGAGCTCTGCTGAACTGTAAGTTTGATGGCTACTTGGGTAATTACCTCTTTTTATTTATTTTTAATCTGACCAGGTATCTGATCTGCTGTAGTCTGTGCAGTGCAAGGATAAGAAGGACTTGCAGGGCTAGGAAATAAAGTGTAGAAAGGCTACTTCCACTATTACTGCTGCCCAAAATGGCGAATCTGCATTGACAAAAGCACAGTAAATTAATCACGGTGAAGCCCTGTTCTAGTTTTATGTTGCATGAGTTATCTTTTGGACAGTTTGGGTGTTGCACTGTGCATCACTATACAGTAGCTGAAAAGTCTCTAGCCTCTGTGGTGATCACAAGGCTCACCACAGACACCCTCACATAAAGACAAAGAAAGATGGTCCTGTCTTGTAATAGTCTGGTCTGGGTGGTGGTAAGATTTGGCAGCTTTCTGCAAGAGAGACTGAGTCCTTTTTGGTTCTGAGGTTTATGAGTTTGTCTCCTAGAAACTATGGAGAAACATGGGAGGAATATTCATTTCCTATGCAAGTGAACTAAATACATGTCACAACTTTATAACACATGACAAAAAAAAAAAAAAAAAAAAAAAAGCTCATAGTCATGACTCTTTATACATTTTTTATACATTTTTATATGTATTTTTATACGTTTATACATATATTGAATGTAAATAGTTTCCTGTAGAGAGGAAAGCATCACCTTGTAAAAAATAAAAAGACTAAGGAGAGGCATTGTCTGACAAACAAGTAGATAGTCCATATCACACATTAACTTTTATTTTCTTCTAAAAGATGTTTGAAATATTATTATAGTTTCCTTTCTAAGAATTTGATTCCTACGGTAACACGTAAAGTCATTCAGTTTTTGTCTTCTCATTCAAAATATATTTTGTCTGCCAACTTCCATTGCTTAAAAATAGGTCATACTCTGCTGAAAGACAAACTTATGTATTATTACTCTATAAGAGCCTTTTGGACTGGTAGTGTTATTTGCTAGTGCTTAGAACTACTAGGAGAGCAAACAGTTGAGCAACACCCACAGAGAGGGAACTGTTTTTTATCAAAGTCTTCCATTTACTATAGAACAAACAAAACATTAATGACTCACAAATTCTTAAGAATTAAGCAGAGTAAAATTAGATGAAATGGCAAAAATGGATGAAAGGTATATATTGAACTTTTGCATAACAGCATTACAAATATCCAAATTCGTATTTCACAGTGTAATGCTGTAAGCACCCACTTTTGAAGATGCCAGTTCTGGCTAATCATTCATTTAAATGCTTACAAGATATATTCCAAGAGTAGACCCCAACTGCCCCTCCCAGAAATGGGGTGGACTTGGCATATCAACGCATGACTCTGGCAGGAATCATAGAATCAGGAACCTGATTTTTTATTTTTATTTTTTCTTAATTTGGAAGGATAAGCTATGTGGAATTCAATGCAGTTACAACAGTACATGTTCAGACATAAAATCTGGACATTTTTCCACAAAAATGAGGGAGCAAAAAGCAGCCAGTTGTGTACGTCTTGAGAGCTAGTTCACATACTGCCTTTCCGTAGGCAGGAAAGTCTGCCTTTTAATCTCAAAAGAGCAATACTCCCTCATTTGTAATTCTAGCCAGTTTAGGTGCTCTGCAAGTTGCTTGTTGCTGTAAGAAATATAAAATGATTAAAAACTATGACTATTGATTTTGTGTCTTGGATTTAGAGGAAGAGGAAACAGCATGATGTTGCCTTTTGCAGCACGCTTGCTTGTTCACCTCTGCTGACCCTGAGCAAGTAAAGTTTTTGTCCACTGCTCTGGAGCTGTAAGAGTTCAGCCAGTAAATGGAATAGGGTCAAAATTTGCCCTTGATAATAAAGGATTTGACAAAAGGACTGGCAAAACAGAAAAAAAGTGAAAGGTGCAGACACTACCACTCCTTTTACCAAAGGAATTTATGAATCTGTGTCTGATGGTAAATGTCAGGCAATGCTGTGATCCACACAGTGAGCTGTGAAGGGTGTCTCCACTGATCTTTCTTAAAAGTATTTTTGGAGACTGCATTTCAGGCTAAATATATAAGTGTCATGCTGCTGCTCATCTCTCACAGATACTGGAGCTCTTGAAGGTATTGAAAGTTTTTTGTTTGTGTTTTTTTTTGTTTGTTTTGTTTTATTTATTTATTTATTTAATGGGTTAAGGAGATTATTACAAGTCTTTAAAATACCTAGGTGATGCAGTGCTGAGTGAAACACCTCTTAAATGCATTGCATGTTGTAGAAGTTTCAGTCCCTGGTTAGATGTCCGAGATTTTTAGTCATTGCTCTGATATAGTTATGTGCCCAAGGAAGTGGTCTTGGGAAACAAGCAGAGAGTTTCCTGAGCTGCCGGGAGGATGGAGAGGATAGAGGTGGGAATCTTCCTTCAGGGAGTCTTTGTCTTCTCTTGTAGCTGGACATGCAGAAAGGTAACTTTCCCCATTTATGAAAAATGAGTGTCTTAGTAGTACGGAACCTGAATTCAATCCATCTCCCCAAGGAAAGGGGATTTCTACAAATGCAACAAATTCTTCAGGAAAGACTGAGAAAGATCCACTCTTCAGTAGCCAATAGACAACCGGTTAGGGACCAGGCAGCCTGGCACCAAGTTCCTGTTCCACTAGGAGAGTGGCAGGAGCTTCAAACAACTCACCAGCTGTGGCTCGTCTTCACATACACAGACCTGCAGAAATTTAGATCTGGCCTGGATTAACTGGAGTACTTGAAGAACACCAAAGATGCCAAAATGTGCAAGTGAGAGTACAGACATGCATGTATCCTGGAGGCTCTAAACCTAAATACTTGCTGAATGCTTAATCTCCTCAGCAGAAAGACATTGCAAACTCTGCAGCTACCCTTGAACTACCCTCATAAATGAATGTTTGCTATCTGGCAAAAAAGCATGTAGCCAAGTACTTGATTAACCAAGTGAAACTTTATGTCCATTATTGTCTCCATTTTGTACTGCTATTTTATAATCCCAGAGAACTACTTGTTTTAAAACTATCCAGTAAGCCAAGCATTTAATGGAATCATAATCTGCAATCTTTGCCACAATGCACTCTAGACAAGTAGTGTTATTGGAAGAAACAGCACATTGAGGAATTGTTTCCAACTTGTTATAGTACTTTTTTGCTCAGTTTTTCCATACAAATACTGTATATATACAGTCATCATCCACATGAGGATTTGGAGATTTATAGGAAAAACACCATGATAAGTGTTGGGTAGAGTCCCGGTTTTATGAATATGGAATAATCTATGGAGAGTTACTGCAAGGCTTTCCCCCAGTTATGCTTATAGGTGGCATATTTATCTCATTTGCACAAACAGTATTTGCAAGACGAAAAGAGCAGGTATCATCATTTGTCTTGGAGGTTTTTTAAAGCTCAGGAAGACATGAAAAATAATTTTGACCTCAGGAAAAGCAGAACAAAATGTAGTGTTTTCTCAGAGAACATGACTAAACCTTTTAAAGTATGAGAAATTACACTTAGGAATTCCATATAGAAATGTGATTCGTTTAGAAATGATTTATACCACATGAACTTGTGAATTCATCCTTTCCCCCCTCCCTTTTAAATTTGTATTTGCCAGCTCACTAGAGATCTTCAGAGAGATCATTAGAGATGTTCATTTGACATCTGGCACAACTGGTAGGTCAACAGTGAGTTGTGTACCTCTTGAGAGTCGGTTCATGTACTACCTTTCCATAGTCAGGAGCCCCACCACAACACCCATTTCGTGTTCCTCCACCAATCTATTTGCTCCAGCAGTTTTCCATCTGCTTGTTCTGACCTGTCTTCAGGAGGTTTCTGACAACTTTATTGTGTACTCTTTCAAATTAATACATTTCATGCAATAATTTATCTGCTGTTGTTTTACAGAGTTATGTTTTCTACTGAAACTGGCCAAAGATAAATTATCAGAAATGAGATTGTGCTGGCCTTGTGAAGTACACAGAAGAGTAGAGACACTATGAAAGATGTTTTTTCCTGATCTCACATATACCTTAAAATATCCATCTCTAAAGGTGAGAGGATAGTTTAATCTGCCTTTCTCTTTGTGAGAGAAATTATCTTTCACAAAGTGGCAGATTCTCTCTCTCTTTTTCTCGTTAGCTTTGCTGATGAGAAGAAAAATGATGCCTTCATGGTCCTGCCTGAAGTTCCACAATGGGAAGCTTCTCCCACTTGTCTGGCTGCTCAATGGCAGCACTGCTGATAGTTTTATACAGCAGCTCTTCAAATATTATGAACACATGCTATGAAAAGAAACAAAATTGTAATTAGCTCCTCTTCATGGTGTTCAATTTTGTTCATTCGGAGAGAAAATTCCTGGAAGAAAGAGTAGGGAAATGTAGTACCTCTCAGCTTTACTAGCAGAGTTTTTGCAGTCTGATTGAACAAGCACAGGCATCCTTAGCACAAGTAAACAGATAAAGCAGTTTTGGTAGGTAAGCAGTCTGCAAACGTGAACTTTTTGTATCTGTCTATCTATATCCAATTACTACAACGTAGTATCAGATGATATCATATAGTGCTTTTTTTTTTTAAAAAAAAAAAAAAAAGAAAGAAAAAAGCTCTGCTGTTGAAAGTTGTCAGATGACTGTAAATAGGATGTACCAAACATTACCTGGGTGTCTCCTGCCAAAAATAAGGGGTTTCGTCCAAGGAGTATTTAACAACACTTATTAGGGGCAGGAAATTAAGAAAAGAAATTTGAAAGGTGTTAAAAAGAGAGCCAGGATGTTGAATTGTGAAGACTGGCCCAGGACACTATAACTAAAAATAACAGTTTTAAATGTAGCATAGGAAAATTAGGCTGATTTTTATATATATATATATATAATTTCCTGCTAATGAAGTTTATAAAGCTGTAGAAAGTTTTCCAAGAAAAGTGGTAGGATAGCCATCCTTTAGGATGCTTAAACAGAGCCTGAACAAAGCTGTTTAAACTATAAATAACGACAAACCTGGTGCTGACCTACAAGATGGAAAAAATGAACAAATAACTTTCTTAATAACTAAGTTATACAACTCTATGAGAACATAAAACTAAATAGTTAAAAAATTAAATGATACTGAAATATTGCTGTGAACACTAGAGATTTACCTGGAAGCGCTAATTGGTTGCCAATAAATCAGTTCCATCGTGGGAAGAGAAAACTTTTAAAAATATTTCTGTAACATAAAACTCCTCAATCATCTGAGGAGAACAAATAAAAGATATTTTTAACTGTGTATTCATCAGCTGTTATTTGAATGCATATTTTTGTCCTTTACTTAGTAAAATGCTTTTTTATTTTGTTTTGTTTCGTAATAGCAACCAAAGGAAAAGGTGATCTCTGAAAAATCAATGTCACTTTATGAGTATAAAAAGACTTTGGAATATAGAGATGAAGTTTGTTGTTTTGTTTTTTTTTTTCTCTCTTCATAATGTAATGGACAAACCTCATGAATTTCAGCAGTATTTGGACTGTTCAATAGTCTAAAGACACCATTTAGCAATGTAGACGACATACAGGACAGCCACTGCGTGGAAGAATGAGATCAGAGCAAGTCCTGAATTTAATGAAGGCTGCCTCTAGTGTTATAATCTGGTTTTGTTGTTGATGACGCTTGTTTGTTTGTTTTCAACAAGAAAAGCTAAGTGAAGGAAAGGTTGATCTTACAAAACATAAAAATAAATATATTGATACCTTTTTAGTGTGGGAGGAACTGTTGACAAGGGTAAGATATTCACGAAAACTATGGTTTGTGCAAGTGCTTTGGAAGTCAAAATATCCCTTATATTATTTTTTAACAAGATTAAAGGTAGAATAGCCCTTTATTGATTTAGGCATAGGAAGCTCAGAGATGCTTGTATTCTACATTTCTACCACAGTTAGATGGTAACAGCTGTTGTTCCTTTCCTAGACTTTCCTAGCCCTTTTAAATAGCCCCACCAAAGACATGGCCTTGTATCTCCTCTGCCTAAGGGAAAAGACCACCAAGATTTTTTTCAAAGCCCTGTGAGTTAGTGGTCCCAGCATGTCACTATTTGTGAAATGTTTTCAGTTTTTGCAGTATGTATTGAGACCATTTTGGCCAAAGTTAGTGTATTTCAGTCAAATGAGAAGGTGCTCCCGCTGAAGTGAGTAAGTAAATTCTCCCCAAGGCTATATGTGTCTCATTAGCCATGATTTCCATTAAAGAAAAAACAACTGAAAACATAACTTGAGAATTAAAAAAAATAAAGTCACACTCTTTGTCACATCAGCCAGTCCACTACTGAGAGAGACTCCTCTGTGAATTTTCACATTTTCAGCCTAGTGGGGAAATATAATTTTAAAGGGTTTGAAACTGTTAGTTTAATAATAAAAGGTTTTAAAACCACTTTTATTAAGAGGTAGAGGATATTGACTTTTCTCCTGATTTCCCAATTCCAGCAATCTATTATTAATTAAAGCATTCTGTGCCACAGGCTTTTCTTTCATTTTCCACTTCCCTCTACCCTTTACTTTTCAGTTGGCCATGGGTTTTCTATATTCAGTGATGAGAAAAAACTGTTTATGTTCATTCTTGCCATGACAAGCCACCAGCTCTATCTTAAAAGGGAAATGCAGCTGTTAAAAAATGAATTAGGGCTATCCATACAGCTGGCCATTGATCTGAGCAGGCCAAATTGCAAAGCCACTGTCTAAACTCTGTTGTTAGACTCTCTTCTTAGTCACTCTCTGAGAAAGCCTTTCACCTATGTCCACTGTGGATAGGACCAAAATGATGATTTAAAAACAAAACAAAAAGAAAAAAAAAACATTTGAATTGGAGTGATGACAATATATACAAGGATTAGAAAAACCTTTTAATGCTAAGAATTGTGAACTGTTGGGTTGTCTTGGGTGGTTGTGAAGTTTTCACGGAACTATAAGTTTTATAAGGATGGATCAGACTTTCGTTCAGAAAGGAACAAGTAAAGGTTGATCTTGCACTAGGACAAGGAATAAGACAGATTTTTGAATCAACCTATGGGTCTATCTTCTTTCATTGACTAGAGAGCAACCTGCTGACTGGGCTAGCTGCCCAAAGCTTGGTGATATGAATGTTCTCCACGCAGATACAACTCTTGGTAGAATCACAGAATGGTTTGGGTTGGAAGGGACCTTAAATACCATCCAGTTCCAACCCCCCTGCCATGGGCAGGGACACCTGCCACTAGACCATGTTGCTCAAAGCCCCATCCAGCCTGGTCTTGTAGACTTAGTAGACTCTGTTACTACACTGTGTCATTAAATTTCAAGAATATTTGCTGAATGCAAAGCATGTTTCTCATTCATGTCCAAAGGCTGATTCACATACAATATTATTAACAGTCTTCTGTTTCTCCCAGTTATTCTACTCACTTCCAGTTACTTCAGGTAGCAAAAATTTGTGCCAAGTAACTAAAGATTCTGTCTATGCTGTAAAGCCTATGTGGGCTTTTATGAGGGGATCTTATCTATTTTTCTTCATATTTCTCCAGGTTTAAAAAAAACTAATGCTAAACAAAACAAAAGAAAACAAAAAACAAACAAACAAAAAAAAAACCACCAACAGCAACAACCACACACCCTAGTGTAATAACATTGTAAAGGCAAACTATCATTAAAAATGGCATGCCAGCCTACTCCTGTGGAACTTCAATCCATTATTCTTCTGTGTGGTTTATGATAACCCTCACTTACCTGAGTACATAGTTCTGGTTCCAGAAATTCACTCTCCGTTCAGAACATTGAGTGGAGCTGCTCTGGAAATGAATCAGGCTTCAGTAGTGACTGTCTAAAAGGCTCAGTCTTCTCAGACAATGGAAAGGGCTGCCAAAACCAAAAGCCCATTTGCAAAATTAAAGTGTTTGTCTGCTGTTACAAAAAATAGGTACTATTTTTCATCTACTACAAAGGGATAAGATACTTGAAATTTAATTCATTCCCAGTCCTTTTTGTGTGATTACTATATATGCATGACTCATCTTCTCCTTGCATGTTTGGAGAGCATAAGTTCTGATTTGCAGAAAATCAGAGTTCTCACACTTGTCATTGGAATTGCTGATACTTGTACTTTCAACATATCAAGTACAATGCCATGCTTAATGCTTAATTTCATAGTTGAAAAATTTGGCCATGGATGTCTTAATTTTGACATCAAAAACTGATGGGCTATTTTTCTTTTCCTTTCTTTTTTTTTTTTTTTCTTTCTCTAACTTAGCTACATGAAATTAAACTCTTTTCTAGTAATTTAGGGAGCAGATATCACAATGATAAGCACCACAGAAAAGCTCATGACAAAGAGTAGCCTTTTAAAAGCAGCAACTTACAATAAGATGTCCATTGCTTACAGAGAAGGATGGTATTAGGTTGCCTTGTCTTTAAAGCCATCGTCCTCTAGAGGAGACAGTACACAGAAACCCATCCACCTTTCTGTGAAAGGGCTTATGTTTCTCCTTAAGCTGGCTGAATTTCAGAAGAACCCTGATCAATCAGCAGCTGTTTTTGAAAAGTGCAGTAAGAAATAGATATAAGCATAGCAGAAACTAAAGTTGTAATTTCCATTTACCAACTGTTCTGTGCTCCAACTCCAAGATGGAGAAATTAGTTTGGGTATTTATTATGTTTACTCTGAATACAAAGGCATGTGCCAGAAAGAAACTAAAGAGGTTTTGAGTTGCAAGTCACCTGAAAATTATCCTGAACTGACATCTGTCCAGGATTTTATTATTTTTACCCAGCTAAAAATTGTTGCCTAATTGCACTAAATGTACAGAGGGTATAAGAATTATTTTGCCTTTGGCTATTCTAATGATTTTCAGTGCAGTTTCCTAAAACTGTTGTGATAAGTGAGTACTTTGGTTCTGCTGACTGTCTAAAATTAGACTGTGGAATGAAGGTTTTTGGTCTAGGAAAACACGCAAGTGTTCTCCAACAGTGCTGGAGGGCAGCTTGCCCAAGGAAGGACATTTTATATGCCAGCATGGAATATAGAGCCATAGGGCTCTGACGAGGAGTGCCCTGCTATATACCCTGGACACCATGGTCCTTTTGATGCTCCTTACTGAGAGCATTGAGACTAAAGCTCTGTAATCAAAGGTACTTATCTTCCCTAGGAAAAGACACATGGCAACTGCATGTTAATTTCAGTTAATTCATATTCCCACTGTCTTGTTTATCCGAGCCACCTATTTATACTGACTAGAAATAGGAGTGTTGATTTTGTGTGTGTGTGTGTAAAATTAATTGTTTTGATAAGATTTTTTTGGAGGGTATTAGTTCAGTGAAAGACTTGCACTGTATCATTTTATAAACAGACAGACATACACACGTATTTATAAAAGCTCAATTTAAGTCCCTGTTTTCTTCTGCCACGTTCTAATCTGAACAAGATTTTCTGTAACCATGGCAGCGACTGTATAAGAAGTGGTGGTTATCACCAGTAGCATTGATATCTTTTAGCTGTTAGAAACAGCCTTTTCTGAGAATCTTGGCTCCATTAGCACCAAGAAGGCTGTATCTTGTCAGATTTCTTGGCTGATTCTCTTCTTGATGTGACCTCTCACTTTGAGATGCGTCACTGACATTGAGTTCTAGTGCAAAGAGTACTATTAAGTTGTGGGATCACCACAATGTGACACCATAGCAAGGCTCTTTCAAAACTGAGAAGTTTTTCTTAACTGATGAGTTAACAAGATGATAGACCAAAAACACACTGGGACAGATTCAGTTCCATATGCTGGCCTCTTTGTGCCTCAGGATTTCAGGTGTATCTGGCCAAATGAAAATTTCCCAGCAGAAGGGAGCTTTTAGTAGACATAAACTGGCATAGCTCTGAATCCTACTGGTCCCAGCCGATATAATAATAAAGCCAGAGGCCGGAGGGGATGAGACCAGCGTGCTACTGTGCAGATAATTCCAGCTGGCAGATTGCCACCTTAAGACCATTGTCATCTGATGTAGGTTAGCCTAGCCTGAGGGCTGCTCTAACGCACACTGACTCTGTGGCCAGTGCTGGCGGAGAATCAAAGAGTTGTAACCAGATCTTCCTGGCTACTCACTTTCTCTTGTGCACTGATCAGCTAGCTCTTGGCCACAGCAGTGATTTGCCTCTGTAGGCTCAGGAGTTGCTGTGCAGACAATTGTAGCAATGTTCAGTACAGTGGTGCAAAATTAGGGATCAAAAGTGGAGCTAGGTGTGAAAAAGTGTGGGTTTTTTTTTTTTTTTTGGTCTTGCAAAAAGTATATAGGTAAAAGGCTCTTTTCTACCCTGAGAACAATGCAGTTCATAAGTAGTAAAAGAACAGAGAATGAAGGCTGTCCCAGGAATGAGAGCACTTGCCTGAGATGAGTTTTTGCCTGTTTTTGACCAGGAACACGATTTAGATCTGTCATACACCCTACTTTGGCTATTCTGAAGTTGGGTGTATCTCTCTTTCTTTGCCCATACCTGGAATACTGTTCAACAGGTGAGAATCTTTCTTTCTTCACTAAAAATAAGTTCATATTGTAATGTTTCCACTAAAAAATCAGATTTAACTAAAGAAACACGTTTCAATGTGTGTACAGAAAAATTGTCTAGTCAAAAACATTCCTAAATATCTCTAATTTGAACATCTAGGTTCTTTTCTAAGCTCAAGTTTACCTCATGTCTCACGCCAAATAGATTTTACTTCAGCTATATAAAAGAGTGTACACGCACTGACTTTTCTCTGAGTGGAAGAGGGGTGTTAGTTATTTTTTATTTTGCACTGAATGGTGAAGCAATCAGGTTTATCATTTGAGTTAAGATAGGACACAATATACTGTTGTTTGCAGTACCGGCACCAGGTGAGGAACAAACTTCAGAAGCTTTCACTTTTGGTTTAGATAACTGTGGTATATACTGACAGGAGGTTCATTAATCTCAACATGCTCCCTTCTTTTGTTGATTCCCTCTGTTCAGAGTGACTCAGCTCCTTCCATCCTTTCCTGCCACTTTCCAGTGTGCTGGTGGAGTCTGTTGGGCTTAATTTGTTTCTGTTTGAGGCATCAAGATGTCTTTTGTTCCCTGGTTCTCTGCAACAAGAACTTGGGCTGTCCAGTCCTGCACTTTTTTACCCTCTTTAAAATCCCATGGCACTTTGACTTTTATGTAGAACAAACATTTCAGAGTGTACACAGCCTTAGGAATGAAAGAAAATTAGCATTTTGCACCCCAGGGTCTATAGATACCCACAATACAGTAAATGCCACAAATTACTTGATAGGGACTATAAGTCCATCACTGAGTGAATGGAGCTGGAATATTTCTGCATCCATCAGCAAAGCACCCAGGCAAGCCCTGAAGAAAAGCTATGATATGAAGGGACCAGCTTTTCTCAGCTGTAGTTCTCCAAAGGAAGGTATTAGGTATTACTTTTTTTCCCCACAGTATACAGAAGGACTCCCCATGCTGTTCAACCTACAACTGAAGAATTGATATGACATATTCATGCATCAGTTACTTTTGAAAAGACCCATATGTTTTTATAACATGCTCACTACATAGCCTAAGGCTCCATACTTCTGAATCCTCTGTGGGGACTGCAACAGTAGATTCCTGTGTCCATCAGAAATCAAGTAACTTTTATTGGGAGTGCTTTTAGCAGGTCATGATTCAAGTACAATGCAAGTTTTCTTTTTCAGATGTTTAAAAGCTGGATAAATAATGAAAAGCAATAGTGCAAGGAGTTATAGATGATTATATCACAAACCAACAATAAATGGGAAATGGATATTTTAAGCTAGAATTTTGTTATAAATGAAGCCATGTAGAAATATTTATGTAGAGTGAAAAACCAGAACAAATTCTGGTTTCCCGCAGAAATTTTATATTGTGTTTCATGCAGCTGAGAAGCTTGGTAGAACTGATTGCTTCATGAGAGGGAAACTGTGCTATTTATGAAGGAAAGTTAGCCTAGAAGCTTTCATTTGTTCGTTCTGAAAGCATTCGCTACATTAAAATTATAGAGTCAGATCAAGGCATTTCAGCACCTAGGTAGGTCTTAGGTGAAATCTGGGTGTCAAGACACCCAACATTCTACACTGCAAACTGAAAACTTAATTGAATTTAACTGTCTACATTTCCAGAACTACCCAAGTCCTGACAGTCATCTTAATTCCTAACTCACATCTGTGCCTGTCTGGGGAAGAGTTAAAATGATGGCATCTATATTTGTAAATTAGACTGTGCTGGGAATGTTCCTGGACATGATAACTCAGTCATTTAACTGTTAAATCATTAGAAAGGTTCCTAGTACGGTTTTGACCTGGATCAGCTAGCACTATCCTAAACAACTGCTGAGTACAGTAAGGATTTGCAAAGGCCGAAGGTCAATTAAAGATCATAGGCAATTTGGCTGTAGCCAGCATGTTTTGGAAGAAGAGAATTTAGCAGTATGGAAGTAGGCTGCTCCATGCCAGTTGGACTCAGTGACAGAAAACAGTTCCACGCTCATTTGATTTAGTAGCATAGATGTAGCCAGCATGTTTTCTCTCTGCCTCCTGGAGATGCTTAGTTTAGTAGGTGTTGTTGAGAAAACTAAACACCTCACAGAGTTGGGATCTTCAGAAAATGCAGTTATTGTTGACACTGTGTTTACACTTTGTTCCATTTTCACCTTTCCCACAAAAATAATTCCCACTAGGTTATCCTGGTTTGAAACACTGCCTCCAGACTGAGCTCCTAAGGGAATGAGAATCTGCATTGCCAACCTGTTACTACACAGGGCAACCCTCAAACCAGCCTTTAGAGGAAGCAATTGGGTAGCTGAAGCTGAGACAGTCTTAATCAGCTTTTTTGGAGTAGCATCACAGTGCAGAGAAGAATTTGTTCCATCTAAGTGAGAATATAAAGGCATGTTAGCAGAAACCTGACACGTAGCCTAGCAAAGAAAAATATCACTTTGTGGTGGGAAGACTGGGGTTCCAGGCCTTGCTTCCAAGACTATTCCTCTATTTTTACAGTCACTGAAAAGTAGGACAGATGCTCAGATCTCCTTCCCCTAATACAAACCTTGAACATACAGGAGATGCTGTTAACTTTATGTAACTTTGGAGCTCTGGCTCTGAGTTTGACTTGCAGCCATGCCCATCTCTGTTTTGCTAAAGAAAAGTCTCCTTGTGAAGGAGGTAGTAAGAGGAGAGTAGTATAAATCCAAATGTCCAAAACCTCCTAGCCATAAGCCAGCACTACAGCTGTTTCAGGGTAGAGCTGTTCTACCTTGCATTACACAGTTGGACTTGATGAACTTAGAGGTCTTTTCCAACCTGAATTGTTCCATGATTATATTTGCAATGAGGACACTGTATTTTGTAGATCTGATGTCATCTTTAAATAGTTTGTATCAGCTATATGTTACCAATGTTTATGGCTGGGATCTCAACATTTGACCCTTGCTTTTACAACTCAGTTTACTCAGGGTTGACTTTGTTTTCTTTGTCTACATTGGTCTAAGGTAGAGACCATCTCTACCTACTCTACATAGAGAGTCTATATCCAAAGTTATCATTAAGTACCACTGCTTAATAAAGTAAGGGTGAATGTCACAGACATCTTTTGACTGGTTTGGTTCACAGCTTCTCCCAGTGAACACACAAAACTCAGAATCATTAGTAGGGGCCTTCCATACTTTATGTGGCAAATCCTATAGTCTTTATTTAATTACCTCTTACACAGAAGCTGATGTCTTGCCACATTACATGTGATATGCTGAACATAATTTAACTCTTTCTATCCTAAACGACATGAAGGTTAAAAAAGTGAGAGAAAAAAAAGAGAAGCTGAAAGCCACTACATTCTGATATTAGTGGTTTGGGGATTGCTTCCATTATTGTATCCAATGAATCTGCCCATCCTTAGCTAAGCACCATGGAGGCACACTGTATATAATAAGAAATAAGTTCTCCATGTCTTCCTCACCTATGGAGCTGGTTTCAGAGGCAAAGGTAATTTCTTTGGAGTTTGTATCTGAATTATCCTCTTTGGTGACAGTATTTCACTTGATCAGGAGTGATCTTAACCATATTCTATTCCAAAACAGGAGAGTAGATGAAAAAGTGAGGCAAAGCACTAGTGTGTATGTCACAGATCCATTGGCTGTATATCCTAGCACATTCCAATAAATTTATAGTTGGGTTTCAGCAGGACTACCCAATGCTTCTTGGCAGGGAATTTGCTTGATGCCAGGATAAGGCATGCCAAGGTCAGCTTGCCAAGACACTGAAAGTTGAAATCTATGAAAAATATGAGAACCAAGAGATCAGTGGTAAAGCTGGAGCTGCTGACAGTACATTTGAAGAAGTGCCCAGTACTGCTGCTTCCCACTCAACAAGAGGATTAAAACCAACATGAGGATTGAGGGCTTAAAGCACTACAAAGTCACAGAGTTTCACAAGATCAACCCCAAATGGCAGTGATTGTATCTCCTACAAATATTGTTAGAAACAGATTTACCTAATAGGTAAATCTGGTCATTCTTGTCAAACCAATGATCTACATTAAAAGGAATGTCTTTTTTCTTTTTCTTCTTTTTTTTTTTTTTTTCATTTTGTGTAAAATTTAATCATATAAACATATAACTACATTTTAATCTCTGAATCCTGGTTGAAGACTTTTGACTTGTCAGACCCAACTGCCTGGTCCATATTTTGTACATTTTCCCACCTGTGTTCTAGGTTGTAAGTCATCTGGCATTCACAAGAATATTCTATTAAAAAGGATTTGTTTACTTGACTCTGAAGTTAAGACTTTTGAAATTTAAAAACTAAATTAGGACTTCAGATGACTTAAACTTAACCATGTTTTCACACACAGTAAAGAATTTGCTATTTTCATATGTCTGCATTGAATAAATTTGTCCTGAGACTGCAGTTTTTAAAAATTTTTATTGAATTGATCCAAAGCACCTGATATATTGAAAGTTCGAAGTGTAGATGTCTGTTACAGCTCAAACGCAAATGTTAATAGACCCAAACCATTCACCTTGGAATGCTTTGCGTATAATTTTAATGGTGTCTTGTATAACAGGATTTTGGTTTGTCCCATACAGCCAAAGCTGGGAGAGAAAGCAGCTTGCATTATGTGTTATTATTTCCAGTAGAGTTTTAACTCATACAGCGTGTGTGCAAACAAAAAACCCACAACCTAATAAGTACAGAAAAAGGAGAAATTTGAAACTGTTTCTTTAAATAAAAATTTCCATGCCAGCTGCACATCATGTAATACTCTTCATAACACGATAACCTAATGTGTACTATCCATGTCTTTGAGTTTGACCCAGATGAAGCTGGTTGCTTAGCTGCAGCCGCAGGGCCCCAGGGATGGGCCAAAGCAGACAATAAACATGCATCTCCGGCTCCTTGGTTGCTCGAGTGACTTTGTATCATTGGACCTTTGGTTTGAGAAGGAAAACAAATTCTGAAATAGCGTCTCCTGGATTTCTTCACCCAGCTCTGACTGCAAATAGTAATAAATTCATGTATTTACTGTATCACTGAGGCCCACTTTAATAAGTGTTTACTCTGTATTTCCAAGAAAAAAAAGTTGTCCAAGTGGTTACCATGACAACCTCTGGCTCTGAAAAAGCTTTTAGCTTTATAACCTTTTGATTCTGATTTTAAGTTATCATCCCAGATTTTGATCTAATCTTAATTTAACTTTGTGTGTTACAGTGATAGTCTGGGAGTGGATTTCTCTATTGAGAGAAGTGCCTCAGTTTAAAATGCAGTACTTCACACATCTGCAGTTGAAGTCATATTGCAGGTGGTGGCAAGTGTGTTAATCTCTGGGTGCACAGTTTATACCTCACTCAGATCAGATGGAGTGCAGAGGGTGTGACAGATATCAGGGTTAGAAAGGAAAGGAATTGAATGTCTACTAAACATCTAGTGAGTATTTTCTTCTTATGGTGGTAGACTGTAGAGCATTTGAAAACACCTTCTTCCATAGACTGAATATCTTTGGATTTCAGTTCTACTCCTTGGATAAGTAGAGTAATCCAAGCCCCAAGCTGTCCAAAGCAGTTTTCCTGAAATCACTGGTAAAAACTGAATGAAACAGATCTGTAGGGTATGCCCCCAATATGTTTAAAAATTGAGATAGTTTCCTCTTCTCTACATCCCGTAAAAGATGCCATCAAAAGCTTTTATCTCAGCCAATTCCCCCTGCAATGCGGGGGCTTTGTACCTCCTTGTGAGCTTTAGACAATCAGTTCGTTTAACTTATGGAAAACTCCTCTAAGTCATTGTCCAACAAAGATCTACTGACAACTTCATCTTGAATTCAGCAGGCATGGACCCAAGCCCTTTCACAACCAAGGACTCTCCAAAATGGAATCCAGGCTGATAAAAATGAGAAAACACAGTGAAATTCAGGTAGTCATGTGCAACCTAGATAGGATAGGGCATTTCATGTTGCTCTGGAGGAACACATCCACATAAAGTTTCGTGTATACATTTACTCAAAAATTATCAGCAGTCTCTGCTGTGCTTTATTATCCAAACTGGGAACATATCAACAACACAGCTACTAAAGATAAAATGCTTAGGTAAGAAACAAAGGTGATTTTTTTTAAGTAACTCTATTTTCACAATCTAATGTAACAAGTTTGAAGAGATACTGTCAACACTACACATTTGTTAGAAAGGTCATTCACTTTTATCTCTCCCAGTCAGACGAATATATGGGCCAAGGTTTCCATAACAAATGACTTAGCAAAAGTCTGTCTGGAGCAGGTTGATGATTTTCAGATTTTGGGGCTATGACCAAGAAAAATGTTGGGGACCCAGCTATGCTTGCTGGTCAAAGACCTGCCATGTGCATCAGACCCTGTCCCTTGGAGACTTAGGGAATTTGCCTAGGCAGTAATACCTTGATTTAAAATACATGGATGATGGAATTAAAGCCACTATGAATGAAAATGACTGACTGGATTCATGTGTCAGAAGCTAAGTGAGTTACATGCTCAACCTATAAGAAGAAGAGGGGAAAAAAAAAAAAAAAAAAAGCAGGAGAATGTAGCTTGCTGCGTTTGGAAACAATTGACTTTCTGTACTCCCTAGTTAGCCTGCTGGTACGCTCCTGAGACCATAGACTCTCTAGGTGTGTCCAGAGATGTCTGTGCAATCCAGCATTGATTTCACCTGCTCCTGTTTTATGAAACAGTCCTCCACCCACATACCTGCATAGTGCTGCATACACTCATTGTTTTCTTGAGGAAGGGAAGGCAAAGACACAGAATCACAGAACTGCTGAGGTGGGAAGGGACCTCTGGATGTCACCTGCTCCCACTCCCCAGCTCCAACAGGGACACCCAGTGCAGGGCACCCAGGACCACACTGAGGTGTCTTTTGAAGATCTCCAGGGAGGGAGACTCCACAGCCTCTCTGGGCAACCTAATATTAATTGGCAGCTGCTTTTTGAGGACTTAGCAACCAAATCTGGGGGCCAGCTTGCACAGTGCATTTTGGCTGGTGATACCTAATTTGAAGGATTTTCTTTTTAATCATGCAAACAAGCTCTCATTTGCTCTAAAAACACTAATTAAGATCAGATGTCCACTATTCCCACATCACAACCTAATTAGAATCTTTAATTGTTAATAAATGGGCACAATGCCCTGCTCTTCCCTTTCTTCTCCCTTTGCACAGTGACAAGGCAACATGTAGGCCATAAGTTTTCAGTACAAGGGAGGTCCCTCAGGGGACTGAAGAGCACTTCTGAAGAGCATTTCGGAAGAGCAGATGATAGCATAGCAAGGTGAGCAGTAATGAACATGGGGATGTCAGGGGAGTGACAGCACCTTTTGAGCAGAATTGTTTAGACCTGAGGCATTGCTGTAAAATAATTCTCTGATATATGCAACAGTTATCCATATGTATGTATTTGAGAGGACTTAACAACTCATTCTGAATACTTATCTATATGTTTAAAGAATTGTCTTGGACACAGAATATCAGAATAAAGTAAAAATAGTTTACAATATTTTTCCTGACAAAACTAATTTGAGGGAATTAATTGTATTTGCAAGTTCTTACCTTTCCCACCTCATAACTGGCTTCACTGGTGTAGGCTGAGTTAATAGGATCTACCTCAAAGGATCCACCAGATGTTTGCGGGGACTTTAAGACATTTTAGGCCTTGGGAAAGGCACTACTAACTGGAAGGAAAACACGTTCAGAAAGACAGAAGAAAAACTTCTATCTATTTCCTTGTAACATCATCTCAGATCTTTCCTGCATCAAGTTGGAGATGCCTTCAGTACCTTTAGTAGTGAGTTGGTTCAGTTTGTCTCTTTGTTAAGGTTGATAAAAACAGACCTGCAAAAGCAGACATGGCTATCCTTTGCAACAAGGCACCATCAGCACACTTACATAAGTTGCTATAAAGTTGTTTGAAGTTGATAAGTTTGCCACCAAAGATTTAGGATGAATATGCTCGTATATATATCTTCATATGTATACACCAAATAATAAACAAATAATACCATATACACAGTCCCTACCATTGCTTATTTGAAGAACACTTTATTTTGTGAGTTAGTGGACATTATCAGCATTTATGGCTTTTATATATATATATACATATATGTATATAAGTAAAAGCATTCAATTTTTAAGCGTTAGTGTATCCAGTTTAGAAAGAAAAGAGATTGCTGTTAAAATACCCTTTTAAAATTATGTTTCCCTAAGGAAAATTAATTAAGGATCCTGGAAAATGTTTCAGTCCCTTTCTTGTACAATAATCTAATCCTGAAGGACACTCTTTGATTCCCTTCTATAATACTTTGTTTTTTTCCTCTCTTGTTATTTTATTTTACTTATTCCCACAGCCAGCTTCAAATGACCTCAAGAACACAGGGCAGCTAAAAGATTGCTTAAACTTCTTAATACTTTTAATCCTTACTTGTTATAATTTGATTACTGAGACAGATTTTCTCTCTGGGCCTCATATTAAATCACTTTCAAGTTGAAACAAACCAGAAATCCTTTTAACTTAACAGAGCTTGTATTCAATATGAGCTAGTCAGAAGTAGCACAGACTAGAATGTTGCATCACATGCTTCCTGCATTTTAACTACAGGGAGAGCAAACTTCAATCAATGTTACACATGAACTTACCTTCATAGCGTATCTTTTTTTCAAGAGCAAACATGAGTAAGTATAGTTTTTGAAGTGCATGTATATGCATGTGTGTAAATGTGTGTCTGTACACAGGTAGATATAGATTTATATGTATATATAACTGCTGGTAATATAATTGTCAGAGTTGAAATAACTTGTTTTTTGTAATAAGAATGTCCCTAAGAAGCTTTTCTTTCATGAAACTTATTCCTTACTTCATAAGATATATTGGAAAACAAAACATAACAAAAAACTAACTTTTCTGGGACAGCTGTTCAATTAACTGCAAAGAATCCTTTCATAGTGATTTGTCATTTTCTTGGGGAAAAATACAGTAAAAGAAGAAGATTCCAAATTCAACAAAGAATAAGAAATCATATAATGGAACCCGTGGCTACGCCACAATGGAAAGTTGGTGATTTTGCCATCGGGTTTCATTCTGAAGCTTTTGTAAGAAAATATTTCTGAGGTGGGTTTTGCCTTCTCAGCTTCCTTGGTTGGTCAGGACAGAGTGCACGTATGCTTTACTTAGCTTTGTGACACTTAGAGGCAGTGGGCTTGCAAGGTAAATTGGTTTTAAGGAGATTAATATGGTACTTAATTAACAATCATATGAAGATAAACTTTAACTGAGTGCTCCTGTCCCTCCGCACAGCCTGCCTCAACCCCCTCCAACGTCCTCCACCACCACCCCTCCTTCTGTGTGGGCACAGGGTTCAGGGGAGCACCTGCTCTTGGTGCTGATGACCATGGAGGTTCATGTTATTGTAACATGTTTATCATGTTATTGAAAATCTAGTTTTAAGGAACCACAGTGAGTACCTTCCTTTTCCAGTAAACTCCCTGGAGTCTGAATATCTCCTCCTGGCACAGAGGGCACTAATACCAAAGGCTCGTGCAGTGGGATGTTCAGGAGAGCAGTGTAGAAACATTACTGCACATGCTCTCTTGGTCATCTTTGACCTCGTGCTGCAGCTGGTGGGCCTCACTCTGCCTCAGAAGACCAGCTGTAATGGAGCACTGCGTCACAGTAGAGACCTACTTGAGCTAAGATGCTTCCAGAATTGAGGCCATATTTGTTAGTGATGTCTACAGCTGCAAGAGAAATACAAATCCCTGCAGCCCTATACTCTCATCTTGGCAGAAGAAAAGCCCTTTCACCTTTAAAATACATTAGAACAAATGGGCTCAGATCAAATCCCTCGATCCAAAACCACTCAATTCTCAGAATGATCGAATCCAGACTCATTTTCTGCTGGTTGGGCCCCTCACTGATGTCTGCACATCACTTATAAACATACACAGGTGCTCTGTCAAAAAAAGGAGGAATCTTAGGTCTTGTAATGAATATACTATATACCTTTTACGGTATTTCCATCCATGCATGAGTTGAATCAACACAACAATAACAAGAAAAGCCCCTTCTTAAATGCTAGATATGTGTTTCTTGTGTTTCTGTAACTTAAAAATAACCAAACAGCTCCCTTTGAAAATCTGCAATCATAAAAATTGTTTCCAGGCTGGAAGATTTTATGCCAAGTTCTTTCTGCAGTCTAAAATTTAAAAAAAAATGAATTTTTATGAAAACAATGACCAACTGTTAAGTTTAATGGTATGTGTAGGTGCTACTTTCATGTATCTGTTGTGTTTGAACTAGGAAAAAGTAAAGGAACTAGTGACTGCAAAATTAGTGATTGCAATTGCTGATAGACTCAGCAGTCTGATTTAAGTTTATGGATTCAGTCCTGCAGTTTCCTCATAGAGAACTCTACCATGGGGTCAAAAGTTTTTTTGCTGGGTTGAAGGCAGGTTCCTGAGCTTAATATTTCTCGTTAAGCAAAAAAAAAAAAAAATAAAAGAATCAAACTTTCTGAATATTTGAAAAACACAAATTATTATTATTATTTTTTTTTAAGCCAAGCTATGTAAGTTTTTACTATTCATTATGAAATTACTTCCCCTGGCTTTGTGAAGCCAGTCTACTTTCACTGGGGATACCAAAATTAAATTAGAGACTTTATTCTTTGTTCATTGCACTGGTTCATCTTCTGTACATTCCAACAAGCAAAGACAAGCATTTCCTTGTGGGAGCTTCCTGCAGTCCCCGTGCCCAGGACAGAGGAAGGACAGAAAGCAAGAGCATGAGAAGCTCACATAGTGCTGAGGTGTCAGGACGTACCTGAGTCTGGTCAGGAAGAATGGGAGGTGCTACCCACAGCAGGATAGTTATGGGTGTACAATAGTCCCCAGCTTGTTGGGCATGCCAGGTGGGTTTGCTGGTTGGCCCCTCAGTGCTTAGATCTGTGCCAAACCATGGACTGGCTGCTGGCACCCATCTGGAGCCCTGCAACCAGCAGAGAAGGAAAATAGCTTTGCTCAGAGGTAGCTGGGTAAATATTGCACAGTGAGGGTATGGTACACATATATCCCCAGGTGCTTACAGCCCACCAAATTCCTACTTCTGTCCTTTAAATTCCATGTGCACACTCTGGTGCCATGTAATTCCCGTAGCCATAAGAGCTGTTGCTGCTTTTCACAGAATCACAGAATCGTCTAGGTTGCAAGAGACCTCCAAGATCACCTAGTCCAACCTCTGACCTAACACTAACAAGTCCTACACTAAACCATATCACTAAGCTCAACATCTAAACGTCTCTTAAAGACCTCCAGGGATGGTGACTCAACCACTTCTCTGGGCAGCCCATTCCAATGCCTAACAACCCTTTTTGTAAAGAAGTTCTTCCTAAGATCCAACCTAAACCTCCCCTGGTGCAACTTTAGCCCATTCCCCCTCGCCCTGTCACCAGGCACGTGGGAGAATAGACCAACCCCCACCTCTCTACAGCCTCCTTTAAGGTACCTGTAGAGTGCGATAAGGTCACCCCAAGCCTCCTCTTCTCCAGGCTGAACAACCCCAGCTCCCTCAGCCGCTCCTCGTAAGCCTTGTTCTCCAGACCCCTCACCAGCTTCGTTGCCCTTCTCTGGACTCTCTCGAGCAACTTGATGTCCTTCTTGTAGTGAGGGGCCCAAAACTGAACACAGTACTTGAGGTGCAGCCTCACGAGAGCTGAGTACAGGGGGACAATCAGTTCCCTAGCCCTGCTGGCCACACTGCTTCTTATACAACCCAGGATGCTGTTGGCCTTCTTGGCCACCTGAGCACACTGCTGGCTCATATTCAGCCATATTTTGTTAACACCAATGAAGTTTCTTTTCCACCTGAGGTATCTGAGTCAATCTATTGTTTGAAGTTGAACTGAGCTCCTGAAAACACCAGGGATGAAACTAAGCCAAGCAATGTATGTCCTGGTTGCAGCGTGCATAATGGAGCTTATTTTCTGACCATGTCTTCTGGACTGGGCTTTGCACCATGTATGCCCTGTATCCGGTGTAACAAAAGTGGTGTAACCACTTTTTCTGCTCCAGTGGCTCAGGTAGTTCTCACTCCACTGAAACCTCATGTTGTACACACTGGAGGATATTCTGGGACTGGGATGTCTAATGCCCTTCTCTTACAGTTTGGTATGGAACAGGCAACCATTTACACTTGCACCCTCTGTCAGTAAGATAATTTGAGCACGGCTATGCAGGTCATTGGAATCAGTTGGAATGAATCATATTGGAATCAGAATTTGAGGGAGAAGTCTGGTCTCCTTTACATTAATACCTAATTTGATGTTAAATAGTCATTTCCTTATGGCTGTATCTTTCCTCTCCCAAATGTATATTCTGACAGAGCTACAGTTAGCTTCACTTTTACTCCCTCACCAACTGTATATGAAAGCATTTTTTTTCGGTCTTTTAATAGTCTTTGTTGTTCTTTCCTGCACCATCTCCGCTGTTTTGCTTTCATTTCTAAAATGTGCACCAGAGCATTGTACATCACTCTAGAATTTATAGGGCCCATGTTGCATGAAGGATAAATTCATCTCCATAGTCCTGGACTGGTTCCCTCTTTATACATGCAAGGATTGCATTAGCCCTTTTGCTACAGATCACACACGGAGTTCAGGCTCAGCTCTCCACCTGCTCACTCATCAGTTCTTTCCAGGCACTTGTTTCTGGGATCCTGTCTGCAATTTCTGGGTCTGACTTAAGGGCATTGTTTTTAGACATTTAATTTTTTTGCTATCACTATCAAAATGGACATATGTTTTTATTTACTTATGATAATTTTTTTTTTATATCACCCGAAATAATATTAGCTCCCTGGAACCTCATTAAGAACAACTTCATGTAATTGTGACACCCTACTGGCAGCTAAATTTTAAAATCTCTCAGCTAACTCTAACTCATTCTTAAAGCATCACACGTATGCTATTGATTTTGAGACTTTATTTTCTACAGAAGTTGAGGAGTAAACGTTTTATTGTTATTGAGAAAATGAGTGAATCCCTTAAGTCAGCATGATGGATTGATTGGTGGACACAGGTTTATGTTTATGTTATTTTGTTATTAGTTCTTTAATGGATACCTGGTAACTAAAAGTGAAAAAATCCTGCTAGATTGTTCACTCTTGTCCAGCTATCTGTAATTGCAGATATTAATCTAATACCACAGACTAATGCCTAAAAATATTTTATCTCAGAATTGCTTTGAAAAAAAAATCCATATGGTATAACAAGCAGGATACTGCAGCTAGCCTTTGCTCTTTTGCATGCTTTGTGATGAAATTATGAGCTTTTTGAGATGTACCAGTTATTCAGATATAACCTTTGCTTTCACTGACTTCTACTAACAATTTGTCTTCTGAGTAGACAAACAGAGTTTATGGGCTAGATAAAGTAGCAGTTTTATTTCAAGCTTGTGTTTTTATTAGACAAGACTAATAAAATCTTCAATGGATTTTGTGTATACTTGCAGAAATCTGTAAATGCCACCCAAAATTATGAATCGGAGGTGATTAGAGTTAATAGGCTACTCCAAAGGAAACTTGAAACTGGAAGGTCTTTTTACATGTGATTTAAATTATTTTGAAACATTAGTTTGAGAGAGAGAGAGAGAGAGAGAGAGCGTGAGAAGGAGAGAAGAAGGGAAAGATTTCTGGACTTTTCTGGAAATGGGGTATAGAAGAGTGACTAAAACCAGTAACCTTACAGCACTTTCTATTGCTATCTGTATTAAATCAGGAAAGACCAGCAAATTATCAGAGAATTCTTTTTCTTTCTGATTTGGTTACAAAATTTTTGTTTACTCATGTTATTGTTTCTTCTCCACATTTTTAAAATCATCCTAGGTCCCCATCTTAGCACTGCATGCTACGTTGAGGTTGCTTTACCGGCTTTTAAAGTTTTTCAGTCCACCATTCTGTGAGGAAAGAACAATTCTTTGCTTGATCTGCAGGTCAATGGAACTCACTGATCTTACAGTTCTGCCAAAAATTAAAAAATATATGTAGGAATCAAAATTTCACAGAGCAAGAAAAAACACATTTTCTACACTCAAAAAGCAAACTACTGGGGAGCTGACAGACACGAAAATATTGAATTTGTTCAAACTAAAACAAATATTTACATAAATAAATGCACACTGAAGATTTCAAGCTATCATGACTCTAAAGTATCATAGAATTTTGATATTATTTCCTTTATGCAGAGAAATAAGGTGCAGCTATACAATCAGCAGGACAAGTTTTTAAAAACCTGGCATGAAAATCTATCTAGATATAGTGTGGCTGACAGAAAACATGCTGAGTTGGAGTTTGCTTTCAACATTTGTGTGGCTGCCAGAGTACTATACTCGGAGATATTTAGGCCAGAAGGGACATTAGATCATCTAGCCTGACCTTCTGTGTATCACAGGCCATTGAATGTTACCTAACTGCTCCTGTGTTGAGTCCATCTAATCTGGCTTCAGCTGCCATCACTCATTCTTGTTAAACCTGTCTTTACTAGCTTACAAAGAAAGTCTTTGAGCTATAGTATTTTTCTTAATTTTTAACCCTAATTTTTGAGCTGTAGAAATTGTCTTTTTTTTTTTCTTTTAAAAGTTTATTTCTTTATGATGCTCACAGAAAGTGAATTTATAATGGCATCAAAATAGCAGTACAAACACACTATGACCCTGAAAAGAACATAAAAAGGGCATACTGTGTCAGAGCAAGAGCTGATCTAGTCCAATGTCTTCCTTCCAATGGTGGCCATAAGAAAATGTTCCCAAAAGGGCAAATACAGTTTTCCTGACTATTGTCCCAGATTCCAACTAGTTTCAGGTTGAAAGATTTCCTGAGACTGCCTGCCCTGATTCACCTTTCAACAATAAGCTCCATAGAACTATTCCCTTTTACATCAGAAGTCATCTTTTGCTGATTTTGGACCTGGCTCCCATTAGCCCAGACGATCCTCAGTAGAAGAGATGGTGCTCACCAGATCCTACTCCACTCACAATTCTGGTGGACCGTGGTCATAACACCTTTCCAGGCTGCAGAGCCAGCTCTGCTCAGCCATCCCCACTATGGAAGCTATACCAAACCTTTGGGAACCTCTGTCAGCCTCCTCTGAACCTTTGCCATTTCCACTATGCTCCTGAAGTATGGAACTCAGAACTGCAGTGTAGGTGCACCGGGAGTTTGTACAGCTGCATAGCTATGTTTGTTCTCTACTTCTTTCCTATTAGTTCCTAACATTCAATTTGCTTTTCTGATTGCTATGACAGATTTGTTTTCATAGAACATAATTCCAGGATCTTTCTCCTGAGTGGTAACAGTCAGCTCATGTATTTTATATGTGAAGTTGAGATTATTCTCCCCATATTGCTTTACGTGCATCTCCACTGATTTTTTTTCTGTTGTTCGGTCTTGCAAGATCCTCCTGCATTATCTCAACCTGACCATATGAATATTTCCATACATTTCACTTCAAACACTGGGCAGAGGCCCATTGATGTGGCAGGAAGAACACGTGTAGGCAAAGGTAAGAACTTTCAGAGAGCTGCACACACGGCCAGCTTGAGCTGCAGCTAGGAAAGCCATTGTGGCCTAAAGAATCTGCCAGCTCATGATGCAACCCCCAAAAGTAATTTAACCCAACCTGCTGGTGACAATGTCAGCATGGGTACATTTATTTGAGACTTTTTGAGACCTACAGTACACAGTGTGTTTGTACTTTATGAAGACAGGGCCAGGCCGCTCACAACGCTACATGACAGGAAGATGGGAGACCATGGGTGAAAATTAAAATGAGAGGTTTAGGTGTGATACAGGGAGAAACTTTCTTCCCATGGGACAGGCTGCCCAGGAAGGCCATGCTGGCACAGTTCTCGGGGTTTCCAGCCCCGCACAGCCCTGAGCAGCCCGGCCTGGCCTCAGCGCTGAGCCTGCTGCCCCAGGGCTGGGACGGGGGCATCCTGAGTGCCCAGCCAGCCACAGCTGTCAGGGATCCCAGGATTTCAAATGCTTGAGAATAGCACTGTGAAATGTAACTAAATCACCTCTGTCTTGAAATCACTATAAACCTGGTCCAATTGGATCTATTGTGGGCCAAGCAGCTTGTTCCTGCTGGTACTTTGCTGTATAGGCGTACCCTACATTTTGCTTAATATTTGAAAAAAGGTAAGTTCAAATTAACTCTTGGGAGCTTGTGGGGTTTTTTGATTTTCCCTTCTCAGAAGTGGTTGAACTGGACAAAAATAATTATCGGACTTCAAACAGATATGTGTTTACTGAAAGGAAAGGCAGATATTTTTCTTCCATGTCTAAGAGAGTATTTTCTATGTTGCTGGTGAGATACGATTGTGACCAGAGACGGGTGTATATGTATATAGAATGCATGACAAAATTTCCTTTTCATCCCAAATAGCTTTGAAAATAATATCAGATGGAAAATGTAGAAACAGAAAGGTAATCTCTCTATACAATGTCTCATTTAGCTGCTCTTTGAGGTTGCCTGGGACTGTCTTAACCTACTTTTCATTGATTAGAAAAGTCTGAGTAATTGCCTGCACTAGATGCAGCTTTCCTCTGTGCAGACCTTTGTATCTCTTAGAAATTCATCACTTTCCTTCAATTATTTGTGCCCCTGGACTCCCCACCTCAGCACCCCTGTATCTAAGGAGGGGGGAGACGAAGGCTATGGGTGTCTTTCATGACCAGGCAGGAGGGTTCAAACACAATTCCCAGACTTAGGGTTGAGAAAAGAGAAAAGAAAAATGTAGTCACAGAACTCATTTCCCAGAATTCTGGTCCCAAGCAATGAGTTATATTTGTCTGTTTAGTTTGTCACAAGATCACCCTCCGTGACATATAATCCTCAACATGTGACATGAGAACACTATGATTTGAAGGGCATCATCCAGACTCAACAGCTTTCTTCCCACCAGTTGTGTCCCTTTTAGTAACAAACTTCTGGGAATCCGTACTGATGTTTCCTCTGAATTCCATAGTGGTTGAATACTTACTTTGAGATGTCTTTGATAGTTGTTCAGTTTTCTTATGACAACTGCCTGCTTCACAGGAGAACATTTGCTGTAGGATGAGAACAATGCTCTTGGGTGTCAAAAGACACCTCCTGGCAGGAGGAATACAGCTGTAGATGTAGTCACAATCTGTATCCTAAATTCTGAAAAAGTTTGTTGTGGTGAGCACAACCAGAGTTTCAGTGATGAGATTTTAGTTCAAGATCCATTCTAGCAGGTAGTCTGACCCCATTTCTAGTTGTCTTTTATGTACAAACTCAAACAACCTGGTTTGTAGTGTATACCATAATGTAGTGGTTTCTTTCTAATTTTGCTATATCCTTGTATATGCAAAATTGTTACATCTGAAGTTTCATGAAGCAGTTATATACAAGTCTTTTGGTTCATGAAGACCAAAACTTAGGAAATATTAGGAAGTATTATTACATAGCATGATTGCAAATAATTACTTGCATTTGAATAAAGAAAAACAAGTTACCCAGGCAGTATGCAGTTTTGGGTGGATACTGAATTCTGAAAGAAATTTGCTTTTGCCTTTTTGTTATTGAGAATGTTTTCAGGAAAACCAATCTTACGGTGAAGCAACAACAACAAGAAAAAAAAAGTGAAGTGAATTTTGATTTTGTCTTTTGTGAAATTTGCACCAGAAAGGTAGTTATATGTAACCCACTCAGAGAAAGAAAAAATATCATGAGGTAATTTTATCTTTCAACTTCAATTATGGTGAAACAGGATGACAAAATCTTATTCTTATTCAAAATCTGATTCTTATTCTTTAAAATAAGAATTTCTTCACCATCATTGGATCATGAATATAATAAAACAGGACTATTGGAAGACATGTGCAAGGAAATCCAAGCACGGAAACTACGTTTGTGCGAAGAATAAACAATTTGTCCTTTTGCATTGAACATGCAGAAGCCAGGGTGCAGAATTTCTCCATGCATGCAAACTAGTCTAACCAGTCTGGAATATACCTAATTGGATGTGCGTATGCATCTCTGTGGTGTGTGCATAATAAATGCAATGTGTCCTGGATCACCTGTAATGCATGACCATGAACAGGGAGTGTGCCACATGTGGCTGTATTTCCATCTGAGACTCTCGAGTCTGGGAACCTGTGGAACAGAAAGCCAGGAACTTTTTACACCAGTGCTATTTTACTGTGGTGAGAACATACAAACAAGATATTATCTCTTTCTTTAGGGATTATATTGCATAGCTAACACTTCAATGAAACTTCCTATCATAACGTGTTGGTGCTCACCAACCCAATTTATTTTTTTTTGTAGGTGGACTCACATCAGTCTTTTAGGATTTCCCTTTGGGTAGCTAAACCAAGCAAACTCTTACATTGGACTGTTGAATTACAAAAATCTGCATACCTGTCATCAGCTAATTTTTTCATCATTTATTCTCTTAATAAGCATGAGATATGCTGAAGCTGCTTTTCAGTTTTTGTTTAGTTTAGCTTGTGCTTTACACAACTGGGAGCACTATAGCTACTTTTTCTAGTTAAATGTTGATACTGAACAATCAAACATACTTTGCAGTAGAGAAACAAATGATTTCCATATGCATAGAAAATCCCTAAACAAATCCATCAAATATGTTGTCTCAACTATTTTTCTTCCAGCACTGAGAGAATACTGGCACAAAGTTAGTATACAACATCTGGTTAGCTGAAAATACATCAACATCTCTGAAGTTTTAAAACTTTTTATTTGAAAAACAAGTCTTTCCCACAAAGTATGAAACAATCCATCTACAGCATTTGACTGTGATACTGATTCCCTAGACTTTTAGTATGCTTGACAGACTTTTTAGGTAGGCTTGCACGTAGAAGTTTGCAAACATATTATCAGTGCTTGCAAAAATAGATGTTTTTAGACTTTTTTCTTTGGAAATTATAATTGCTGTATTAAATATTGGTCATGGCATGTATGTACTCTTTATGATCACAGCACTAGAGAAAATGGCATGTCATTTGCCAAGTAGACTATACTTTATGAGTGTCCCTATTCTAGTTCCAAAAAGGAGTTTTTGGCTTTACTGAAGCCAATAGTAAAATTATTGTATACTTCAGTTGGCCTTTATTTCACCCTAGGAATTTAAGACTGGATTCCAAAGGGGATCTAACTCTAGGTCCAAAATTTAGATCCTCAAAATCTCTGCTCAGCTGGTGTCTAAACTCTCTAGGCACCTACATTTCTGTTGTTAAAATTCTCCCTCTGACTATAAAATTCTCCAGCTGGCTATTACCTGTGCCTTGAGAGCACTAAGCCATTCAGTGCCTATTTTAGACCTGATCCTCAAAAAGAATTGCACACAAGCTTTCTCCAGACTGTCTTACCCAACATGTTCAGTCTGGTAACAGCTTCAAGGATCAGCTGATGTTTGATAGACGCAACAGTACACATGAGGATAAAGGTCCTTTCCTCATCTGTAGCTCCAGTTCCCTGTTGCCTTTTCTCTTATATATTCCTAGAAAGGTAGCACTATCCTAGGTGTCATGAGGGCCTGATTTTGTGTGGACTGACTGGAGAGAGGGTGGAGAAACAGAGGAAGAGCACATGTAAGTGTGGTACTAGAAAGACACCTGGCTCTGGTTACGCCCTTAGCTCTGCTGCATGTGTTTTATTCAGGGAGGCTTAATGTAAGATTATGTACACTGTCCTTGGAGCAGGGACAGGAACCTTGGTCTGATCCTCTCTGAGTGCTCACTAGGCTCCAGAATTACACTAACACCAGCTCCGTCTTCCTTGCCAAATTTATATTTAATTATTCCCTGTAAAGTGAAACAGCTTCCTGTTTCTGAGTACCCAGAAGCTTGGCAGCTAATAGTTCAGGCATCTTTGCAAACCAAGTGTGGGTTCAAAATGCCTAAGGGATGGGAGAGGAATGAACTTTTGGCTCCCAGTCTAACTACACTGGTGGTGCTACCTGGGGAGAGCAGCTCCCCAGTGCTCCCGGGTGCGTGGACAACCCCTTGCAGAGACGAGTGACACACTGCTGCTGAGCCCCAAGGATTTCTCCAAATTGCCCCACCGCCTGCAGGTGGGCACAACCTGAAGAGCAACATATGTGTAAGTGAGACCCTCGGGGAGTTATGGAGGGAACGTGCTTGTGGAGAAACAGCACTGTGTACTGGGAGGTGTGCGGGAAAATCCTGCTGGAAGGGACAGCCCGGATGCCAGCTAATGCTTACCAGACTTTCAATTCTTTTTCTTTCCAACCTTGTCGAGATCTTAAGGCACCCAAAAGACAAAGTTTGGAAACTATCCTGTAAGCTGGTACCTTTAAAGAGCAAGCAAATAATGAATCCTCAGTCTAATTATCACCAGGAATTTTCCAGACTTTTCAGCTGTTATGCAAAACATTTCGCTTCCCTAATAATTATTATAAAGTTCTTAAGTAGACTGATTTACTCAGGAACAATAAGGTTTAGCTGAAATTTATATGTTATTCAAAGGAAAACAGCTCAGGAACTTGCTGTTCAAAGGGAAATTTGTAGTGCTGTTTTACACAGAGCTAAAATTAAAAAGAAAGAGAAAGAAGTCTGTGTTTTACATTAAACCAAACCTTTTTGATAAGAATGCTGGCCTGAAGCAATTTAAGCCATGAAAAATGAACTCCCTGAGCACTCCTGTCAGAGTCCAGTGATGGAAGGATCCCTGTAAATTCTTAATCTGCCTTTCTTCATGGCAGGACAATGTAGTCCCATAGAAAGGAAGGTCAAGGAACTGAACCCCCACAGTAGGTATCCAAAAAAGCAATCAAGCTAAACTAGCAGGGAGTGGATTCCAGCTGAACTCTGTGGTGAGGAGCTTTTCTATTCCACCACAGGTACCTTACAGAAGGGAAGATTCCTGGGACTAGTGGTTTAATTTCTCTGGCTACCATGCTAATCACATACGTCCCATAATTACTGTCTTTCTTTCTTTCCCCCAGACTGTCATTCTTCTGTCTCTTAGCTCCGTCCAGCAGGCAGACAATGTGGACACAAAGGCTGTGCAAGCTGGCTAGGCACCTGATGGAACTCCGAAGCTCCATGACACGCCGCCCCGCGCCCCACTCTCTCTTTCAAATATTTAATTTGCATTCTTTCCCAGCAATAGCCAAATGCTTGGGGGCTGCTTTCCATTTTCACCTCATTAGATTATATGTCTGAACATAAAAATGACTGAGACCTGTGAACCAAATCAAGCTCCTGCAATGTGTGCTGCAAACATGCCAATCATAGTGATGACACAAGGCAAGGATTTGGCAAAAGTCATGCATGGCATTAATGTTAATTGTGTTTTTGCAGGTTAGACCAGTGTCAGCTTTATAGCAAACTCATCTTGTTTATGGCACAATGATGGATTTCCCAGAAGACAGAGTAAATAATTTTACAGTGGGTTGCAAAGAGAAGAGGTCTCTGACCAGAGGAAGAAACATAGCACTGGTCAAAGGGAATGACCAAGGGACAGAGGCTTTTTTCTGTCACAGCAAAGTGCATGGCTCACACACCTTCTCTAACTATGTAAAGCAGAGGAAAAGGAAACTAGTTAGACTAAACCCCAAAGGCTGGTAAAGCTCTCCAGGAAACCATCAGGTAGCTTCAGAGAGCCACGGCCTCACAGAAGCTCTTTGCTGGCAGTGGAAGGGCATGGTAGGTTAGCTAGCAGGAATGCTGTCCTTGTGCTATGTCCTTCCCCTGGGTGGGATCTCTGGTGGCGTGGGCGCACTGCAGACAGACCCTGCTGCACACCTTCCTGGGCAGCTTGCTCTGCACCAGAGGCAGAGGGCCCATAGCTGCTCCCAGGCAGACCCCTCGTGCAGATAAAGACAGCACGGAGAGCTCTGTGTCTGGGAAGAAGGGACATTCATTTAAGTCTGCAGGGACTACCTCTAAGTTTGAAGAAATATCTTTCAGAGATGGTTCTACACACTGCAGTGTCCTACATAGGGTCCCCACGGTGAGCAGTGATATATGCTTGAGTTTTAAACTGAAGGAGGAAATTGAGACATTTTTTAATAATCTGGTTTAAGATACCTGTACAATGATTCCTTTTGTGGCCTATTATCTCCATAAGAAGGTTAAACAATTAGAAGGAGTGCGTGATGGAATAATCATGTTTAAAATGTGGCAAAGGGTTTTTTCCATCTCTTTCCTTCCCTTGTTCAGTTGGGATACATAGAAAATAACAGCTCCTGTGTGGCGTAGTATTTGGAGAAGTCACTTTTATTTCAAGAAAGTAAAAACAAGAAAAAGAAAAATGAGTGATGTTGGTAAGAAGTTACACAGCGTATTTAGCGTTCCTTGGGAGAAAGGAGACAGCCCGGCATGCAGGAGAACGAAGCATCTGGGGAGAAACCCACCCTGCGTCAGCCCCGCGCTCCGGGATTTTGTAACAACTGTAGCTGAAGTGGCAGGAAAGCCTTTCTCTTCATCTTCGAAAAATGTGCCTGCAGCCTTCCTGGGAACCCTGATTAGGCAGCTGATTTGAAACTAATCTGCTGTGTGTGTTAACTGAAAATATACCTTCAAGCGTTCGACAGTTTTCTGCCTGGCTTATGAGAGATGTGGCCCTCAATTTGCACAATTTGGATTGAAATTTTCCTGTAGCTCAAGGATATGTATATTTAAGGCTCTGATAAGAAGCAGCTTCTGTACACTGGGTCAGAGTCTGTTGCTGAAGAAGGTGTGAGAAGATGAGCAGGAGGTGGGGGGGCTCAGAGAAGGCAGCCCTCACCCGTCCTCTGCAGGTTAATGAAGACTTTTTGGTCCAGGGAAATATTCACCAGAGCACTTATATTTAGGAGACTGAGAAGGATTTTGAGGTACTTTATCATTTGCAGTTGTGATCACAGGGAATTTTTTATATCCCAAATTTCAATTTTCCACCAGTGGCAGAGATGAACTTGGGTTCTCTTTGCTGCGTTATATATGGCAGCTGTGTGCAGGGATGCTTCCCCCTTGGCTCCTTTGAGTCTGAATTTGGTCAACATCGAAGTGGGCACAAGCTAAGAGCTTGCATAAAAGACAGCGTTGATAGCAGAACTTATAATTAGACTTTTAAATTTTTGCTGCTTTCCTGCTTTCATATCAGAATTTTCCATGGATATTAGTTAAAATCTCCATAGCTTGCAAGCTTAAAGAGCTTTCTTTTAAGGAAAAGTGCCTGCTTGCCTGGGGAGCCTTCTCCAAGTTAGTCTGTACCAGCTCTACTATAAATCTAAATTCTTGCATTTTCTCATATATTCTTTGGCGAGGACTCACCTATATTACTTGATTCTTAAAGCCAGCTTGAGGGAAAGAGACGAATATATAAATGGCTCTTTGACTGAAAATCTAGGCCAGAAATTTCAAAGAAAGCATTGTCAAAATCCTTTAAACTACAAAATCATAACTCAGCTACTAACAAATAACAAAACTATCTTCTAACATTTTACTTTATCACTGAGCATTATCGTCTTTAAAGTGACTACTGAGACTGACCAGCTTTATTAATGACCTCATGGTTGATAAATTTTGCAGCTAAGTGTCTTACTGTCTGTGAGGTAACGCTGAAGAAATAGATAAGTGTGTCTGTCTAACTGGCTGCAAGAATTGCACTTTTGTGTGTTTCCCTCAATACTTTCCTTTAAGTATGCATAGCCATTCTCTTGCCTTTTTTTTTTTTTTTTTTTTTTTAAAGTTGCACTATTAAGTACAGTTCTCCAGGGCATGTAATAAACAGAACGTATAATATATTCAGTGTTCTGGCTGAACTGTAGATGGGCTCCCTCATAAATGTAAGAAGGCACTCAGCAAATTTTAAGCAAGGGGAGGAAACGCTGCTGAAAGGAACAAGCAGACATGCAAGCCATGACATAAAAGTCATCTGAATAGGTAAACACTGTAAAGAAAGTACAATGAAATGGCTAAACCTATGTTAGCAGAGGAAACTGGGGATCTCTGGAAGTGGTTCAGTGAAAAATATCTTCAAAGAGGTCTTTCCAGGCAGCATGATTATGGATGAATGAGTTGTTGCATTGTGAGCCAAATTTTGAATAATTCTGAAACAGCACATGCAAAAGTTTGGGGACAGAGGGTGAGAGGAGAATGGGTCTTCCAACAACCAAGCCTGCAAAGTATCTTCTCCACTTCTTTTAGGGTGCACAGTAACAGAGACAGGGCCAAACAGCAGCAGACCAGCAATCCATTCATACACTACCTGATTCTGAGGGGCACCAGAAACTCACAGAAAGTGCATAAAATACCATAGCAGACAGTCAAGAATAGCTTGCTTGTACAGAAAGTTTCTCCCTAATCAGTTAACGTTAGACTTATGCACTAGATGGTATCTTTCTTTTTGTAAATGCTTTGTGCTGCAGCTTTGCCTATGCTCATTACCCATTTTAAATATCTCATCTGTTTTTGATTCCCATGAAGATTCTGGATTCAGTTGCATCTTACGGCTGTACTTGCTTTTATTGGTGTTAAATATTTTGTCTAATAATTTTGTTGGATATCCTTTTTTATTTTTTCTTTTTTTTTTTTTTCAAATGAATGAGTAGTAGGAATATAGTTGGCCACAGCTCTATTAATAAAACCAAATTCAAGTAGAGAATGTATTTTTGCTGGAATGAAAATTGCTTTATAAAAATGTCTGATTCACTATAATTTTATTACAAAAGAAAATTGGAAAAAACATCCCAGAAACACAAAAAAAAATCCCGTCTTGCATTTCATTTTGAAATCATGTTTCATTTCAACATTATTTGATTTTGTATTATTATGTTTCTAAATTCTCATATGAAATATTATGATGCTCCTGGATCAAATTGTATTTTCAGAATGTTCATTTATAAACAACCCAGAAATTTTCAGTTCACATTGTGACTCGGAACAACAGTTTTGCAATACTAAACAAGGCATCCTGAAATGGAGAACTTTGTTCTCAGCTACAGACCTCCTTAGATGTAAACAAAAATACTAATATGCACCCGTCATAGTCCCCTCTTCATCTGTGCTTTTAGGTTTTTTTTTTCCTTCTTTTTTTTTTTTTTTTTTAAGTGTTTCACTAAATGAGAGTTATCTAGTGTGTTTAATAATAGTTAACAACCCTCTCTGGATTTTTGTTTCCACTCCATTATTCTGGTACTAAGAGGTCAGAACTGAAGACAGTTATTCCAGATACTAGTGTCATAGATGGCTATTCACCTCTTCATAACTTTCTGGCATAATTTCTATACTATCTTTTATAGGTATGATAATATAAGCTAATGCATGCTTTTAGAACTTCATTAAATAAGCCATGTAGCATTCACACATGCACACATAGCTTTACTCCATAGTTTTACTGCCCTGGAGAGAGCCTAAGATATTTTCCTTGGCCGCTTATTCGTGAATACCTTAATTTTGCTCTTCTTTGGATAGTACTTGAAATTTATCACCTCTGACTTCTATGTTTCTTTTTTTGTCAGGGTGGGTAAAATTTTTAAGTGTTACTCCTGAGGAACAATAACACTATAAGAAGGCTCTGGCTATGTATTGGCTTTTGCTCATGGGAATGGGCGAACTGCACTTATGCTGGAGTCCACACTTAACAATTTTCATCTTCTCAGTATTATGTCAGCTTCTTTTTTGAAGTTTCTGACAATGCTTGGTTTTCAGGGTCACGGGTTACTGAGTAGTGCAGTGTGTTAGCCCTCTTCAGGAACTAAGGATCCTGCCACCAAACCCCTCCCAGCTCGGGAAATGGATACTCATCACAGTTTATCTACTCTAGATCTAGACAGCAGAAAAATTAGTTGCCTAGTGTAGCTATCTGCAATTGATGAGGCTATCTAGAAGAAGCTGACAAAATAGGCACTGGTTGTGAAACGTCTCCTTAAAAAGAAGTAAAAAAGTAAAAGCTAAGTATTGGTATTTGAAGATCATCTGAGTGCCCACTTCAGTGTTCACTTATCTATCTCCCATTGCCATTACATCCCAGAGGATCTGGCTTTAATTCAGTATGGATTCCAGTGTGTGGCTTGGGCACATCACCCTCCTACCAACTGCGCTTCCCGGATGGATGCGCAGACAGCAGACCACTGAAATGGTCTCAAGTGTCTGACGCTTGGAGTGAGGTAGAAGACATTCCTCCTTCTTTGCCCTCTCTCACTACTTTAAAAATGTTAAGACTTATTTTTCCAGTTCTGTATTGACATGACATCAACACAGGTCAGAATTTTGAAGGGGAAAAAGTGAATGACTCATCCCCACATTTGCCTCAGACAAGCCAGGTAGCCAGGGCACTCACACATTATGGTTTCCCATTATGGAAGCCTCCGTCTGAAGTCCATCCCTGGCTCATGTAGTGCAGCACTTCACATTCACATCCTATGTGACTGTCTGAATTACAAGGTTCTGTGTAGTACAGGATGGTGATACACATTTGTTGTGTTCTTCAGTCTCTTGTACCTGGGATGCCCCCGAATCCACCTGGAAAACCTCCCCTAAAGACAGTACACTCCCACAGGTTCCTCAAACCCGAGCTCACTGTCTCTGAGCTCACATGCTTAATACATAAGCATGATAGGGCTGCTGATGTGTTTCTCAGGAGCAGAGCAGCAGCAGGGAGCCAAAGGTGGGCATTTCTGGGCAAGTCTGGAGAGATGCAGAAAGCTGAATTCTTCTGCCATCTGGGTTAGTACCAGACTAGTTTTGCTTTGGAAGCTGCAGAGCAGCTATAGCTTAGCTAACCTGAGATTGGTGCTGCAGTGATGTATGTGTGCGTGTCTTTTGCAGGCAGTGTTTGTTGCGCATACGGGCTGGAGACGGTGCAACTGCAGTTCAGAAAGCACAGAGCCTGAACTAAAAAGCCCTGTCTGGCAGTACAATGCAAGTTGTATAGACATCGAGAGGCCCAAACACAGAGCTTTATGAGGAAGGCAGGACCAGGATCCTGACGTGCTGTTGTTTTTTGTTTTCTGTTTCTTTCAGAAATGACTCTGTGCCACAGTAAACATGGCCACAAGTCTGCCTGCTGGTTCAGAGTGCTGGCAGAGCAAGCTCACATCTGCCTGTAATCGTTGATGTAGACACATCCTATGTGGCCCCTGTACCAGAGCTGGCTCCTCTCCGGACATGGGCAGAGCTCGCTTGTGTCCCTGCACACCCACTCCTGTAGGCACACCCCGATGGAGGGGATGTAGGCTCTGTGGGCATTAGTCTTTTATAGAGGTGTAAAAATCCTGTTTGGATCCGGCAGCCATATGAATTCAGTGTAATGGGTTGTAATTGGGCATGTCCTGGTTTGTTTGCACTCTTAATACAACACAGGGTTCATAATTTGACACAGATATATCCCATTCTGTCACAATGGTAGTTTGCCAAGATTTATTCTTTTAACAAGGAACATAGATTCTTTTAATGTCTGAAAACTAATGAGGAAGGCTTTTCCAAGTGCAATGTGTTTACTCAGCAATGCCAATTTGTATTTATTCCTCTCCTCTCCTCTCCTCTCCTCTCCTCTCCTCTCCTCTCCTCTCCTCTCCTCTCCTCTCCTCTCCTCTCCTCTCCTCTCCTCTCCTCTCCTCTCCTCTCCTCTCCTCTCCTCTCCTCTCCTCTCCTCTCCTCTCCTCTCCTCTCCTCTCCTCTCCTCTCCTCTCCTCTCCTCTCCTCTCCTCTCCTCTCCTCTCCTCTCCTCTCCTCTCCTCTCCTCTCCTCTCCTCTCCCCTCCTCTCCCCTCCCCTCCCCTCCCCTCCCCTCCCCTCCCCTCCCCTCCCCTCCCCTCCCCTCCCTTCCCCTCCCCTCCCCTCCCCTCCCCTCCCCTCCCCTCCCCTCCCCTCCCCTTCATTTCGCCCCCAGTTTCTCTCATGTTCTTTCTCCAGAAACACAACTATTTCAGAAAGATTTAGGGACAGACTTCCCTCCCAGCCCCCACTCTTGATGTAAGCAATAAAGTCCCCCACTTCCTGTACTCTCTGTGAACTTTCTGACAAATAAATGAAGCCATATTTGATAGGAACTCATAAACGCTCCTTATATTGCTATTTGGAAAAGCTGGTAAATCAGCATACAAAAGAGACCTCAGTGATTTCCCAGTTTATGTTTCCAAAAATAATCTTTCTTCCAATATTCCAGAAATTAGACTTTATAATGTGGAACATTGCCCTTTATTGGAAACACTAAGTGTGTGACCTTTGTTACTGGAAGTCAAGTTATCGATAGAGAGACAACTAGAACATGGACATGCTTTCTTCTTTTAAGACCTTTTATACATTTACAGTGTTATTACATGTTTCTGTACTATTTTGAAAGTCCTCTGCAAGTTTCTGCCATTCTTTCTCAGAAAGCCCTTCCTATCTTTATCTCCCTACCATTGCTCTCGCTCTTTTGGGCTGGCTACATCTTGAGACCTCAGTTCCTTCCAAACACCACTGGTTTGAGAATCACCTTCTCTTATGTTCCTGCCATCCAAAACAGCCGTCTTGTATCTCTGCTTCATTGCCTTGCTACTTGTTCCAAACCTCAGCTGAAAGCACAATTTCTTTTTCTGGTTATATTAATATCTACTCCCTCAGACACTGACCTGTAATACAGTGCTTTAATATCTTCACCATACAGCTCTACTTATTGTAAGCCACCATCTTTTAACTTAAATGAAGAAGACTTTTTCTATAACTGCAATGGTCTTTGAAAACGTGGCATTTGGTTTATTATTTTTTTCCGCATGAATTTTAAAAAACAATGTGATATGTGCATTTGTTAGAGATGTTGCACTAAGAGGAAAAAATTGGCAAGCGCTGGGCTTTTAGGTATGTGCAACAGCCTTTTTTGGGGAGGGAGAAAGGGGTTTATCTGGCTCCTTGCTTTTTGTTCTGTCAGCAAGTCTGAAGATTTCAGAAGGAGCTGTAGCATATCCTTTGCAGTAGAAAAAGCAACAGTATTTCTGACTTTATGGGAGCATCAGAAGATTTCTTTTTGGGTAGTGAAAAGCAAGGACTTCTGGTGCCATAGTGAAATTATCCAGCTATAACAGGGATGAGAAATAATACTTCGCATGTTTCTAGGCTTGTTTCCTTAATGTGTTTACTATTAAACACTGAACTGCTTGTTCAGGAGTTGTGTATATACTTTATTTAAATATGGGTGGGACATTTATAGAATAAGTTACATGAAGAAACATAATGTTGTAAGCAAAACAGTGGAAAATCATTCAGAGTACATATTTCTGAAGATTGTGGATGGTGATAATGAAGATAATCTATTTAGAAAAAGGACAACTCAGGACAGCATCAGGTGATGCTACTTAATACAATGGAATTAGGTAAAGGAACTCTTATTATTAGAAATAGACTTTGATTATGAAATCCAGGTTGTAGTTGTTTTTGTTTGTTTGTTTGTTTTTAAGTGTGTGGGGAGGCATCTAAGATCACAAATTTGATTGGAAATTGATAGGGTGCATGTTTCTTGGAAATGTATGTACCTTCCAAATTTCTGTCCCATCAATATCAAAATGAAGAAAAATTCCAACAGAGATGAAGTCAGGGGAACTTCAACAACTTAGCTGATGTGTCTAAAGATATTTTAGGGTGATTTAACTAAAAGTGGCAGAAAAACACTCAAAAACTAAATTAACTTGTTATGAATCCTAGAAATTTCACAGGCCTGTATTTGTCACTTCACAAGAACAGGAAAACTGTTTGCAACCTTTCTGTAACAGTCTTTTAAGGTTAAAATGTTGTATTTGAAATAGAGGAATGTGTGTGAGGTGATGAAAGACAAAAACCGCTGTGCAAGAAATGTCACTTGGGATGAATCCAAGATGGTGAACAAATTTGGAGGTAAGTTTGGAGGAACCTACGAGATCTAGTCTGTATCTGTCTGTTTCAGAAGGTCTTTCCCACTGACTTTAATAGTAGGGTCCTTTAATGTTGATGATATTGACGCTTACCATGCTGCTCTTTCTTATGTGGTTTGAAGACAGTCCAGGTGACACCATGGTGATTGAGTCTATACCCTATCTCTCTGCATGTGAAGAGGAGCATTACCATAGTCACTCATCTGTGCTGAGATAGTATGGAAAAATAATAGCATGAATTAGGTAAAAGGAATACTTTTTTTTAAAAAAAAAAAAAAAAATCTTGCAGTTTTTATGGGGAAGCATTCAGGCATTGGTATTTTTGGTTGGTGAATGCAGATTTGTGGTTGTTTCCACATGATTAATTTGTTTGTTCAAAGATTTCTTTGATTCAGGCACGAATTGATGGCTCTTGTAAACACTGTTGGAGCTACCAACACTTATCAGCTGAGCAGGTTTGACTTCAGGCATGGTCCTGCTTTGAGAAGTCGAGCTGTGACACCGGGGGTCTTACAGTGGCATGCGAGAGAGCAGTGAAGGGATTCTGGACCAGGGAAGGCCATGATGCCATCAGCAGGACCTCCCACTTGGTGCCCACAGGCCTTACCTGGCCCAGCGATTTCTGCACCCTCAGTTTATATGACGACTTTTAGGGCTAAAATAATTCTTTCTGAGACCCATCCTCTGCATTTTTTCCAGCGTACTTGCAATGAAGCATTCTGCAGGGTGGCAGTGTGGGCATCTGTTCTATGTTTTGAAGCCCATTCCAGGAGCACCATGTCCAAGCAGATCCAGGAGGAGGTCTTGTAATGTCCTGAAAAGAGAGCAAACTTCCCACCCAGTCCAAATTCCTGCCTGAGCTAGATGGAAGATAAAAATACTGTTATTACTTGACAAGGTGGGGCCCTCTTTCTTTGCCCTGCTGTGCAGTGGGCCATTGAAATCAGCACAGGTATAACTTAAATTTCTGAACTCTGCCACCACTATCTGGACGAGGTGCAGGCTGGTGTTTTCTTCGGGTTCATAGCTGTGGAAAGTGTGTGTGTGTGTGTGGTGGGGGTGTCTTTGTATTAGCAAATACTTTTTCTATCTAGAGAGAACTGAGCAAAACCTCATATTTTTTCAGAGAGATTTTTCCAAAGTAAATGATCTGCAGGCATTTACCCAGAATATCATTAACACAGAAAGGGAAACTGAATTTATTGTGCCCAAATGTTACACTGGTGTTTACAGGAATTCTGATCTTTAAATTTCTTGATAAACATAATCTATTTTGTATATGTTTAAGTAACCCTGTCTGGGATTTTAAATAATAACAGAAGACTATAAAAACTAAAATCTCTTTTTTCAACTCATTAGATGCATTTATAGATTTAGAATATTCTGTATACTCCATTTTCTACTTCAATATACAAAAATTAAAGCTTTACAATTTAACTAGAAACACAGAGCTACACAATGTTTTGTTTATGGCCTGTGTTGTATTAACATAGTTGTTTTTCGTTATAGGGTGATGCTAGAGAAGTGATGAATTTTGTTGACAATGTTATCAAATATGTACTTTCAAAATAAGCTTTGCATTTTATTACTAATGGGTAAAAAAAGTGGGATCAATTTGACTTGTGTAGCTTGACTGAAGAACTAAAGTCATCAGATTTACATCAAGGTTGAGTTGGGCTGAATCTCCCCTCAGAGAGCAGAAAGCTCGAAACTTTTGGCACTTAATTAGGAGCAACAAGCAAACATTTAAATGCTCCTCTTAAGTAGGATTAGGCAGTGAGTACAGAGTTCAGTCTGTACTGGACAAACACTGACTTTGAGAGGCTCCTCTTACAGGGGTTACCAGTTCATCAAGCCCTGGAGGTCTGCCTGATGGGAGGATTTCCACAATAACCCCCCACACCCTGCCCAGCCCATGAGGATTGATGAAGTGGCCATGCATGGGCGTCATCCCAGCCATGCTTTGGAAGCATGTTTCTTCTCGGCAGCAATGGCCAGACAGTGTGCCCTCTTAACACAGGTGAAGCTTAATCCCCCCTGGATGATGGAGATAAAGCAGGAGGTGTGCCACAGGCACCTTGCCTTGATACCATGCAAAAAGCACTGATTGCTTTGCTGTCAGAAGACTCACCTGGGAGTGAAGGGTTGGAATAGATTTGCAAGACCACTTAGTCCCATATCTAGACAGTCAGAAATGCTTCCCTGCTCTCATGTGGGGACAGCACTGAAGTATGGGCAACGTATGAAGCTTGACCTTTGTGGTCTCTCTCACACTAGTATCCTTCATAATCCACTTTAGTATCCTTCATAATCCACTGTAAACCAGTGTCATATTCTGTCCCCACTACTCCTAAAGGAAGGTAGCTCCAGAAATTCACCTTTCTGAGAGCTAGAAACCTACACCTCTTATATATAGCCTGAATTTCTTAATGGCTGGCTTATATCTCTTTGTTCTTATGCCAACTCATTGTCTGTAAGCTAAAAAAGATCTTTTTCCTTTCTGGTGTTTATCCTCCAGCTGTATTTACAGAGTGATCATATCCCTTTGCAGGCTTGGATCTGCTTGACTAAATAAGCCACTCTCTTTTAATTTCCTCTTATAAAATAAACTCTCTGTTGCTTGGATCATCCCAGCAGCCATTTCTGCACCTGTTCTGGTATAAGTCCAGTTTCCTTCGATGTGGGTGACCCAAAAGGCAAATAATACTTGAGGTTTCACAAGGGCCTTGTATCGGTGGCTTTAATAGTCCCAGAAATACCTTGCTGGATTCATTCTCAGATCACATAGTAATTTTCATAAATCCATCCTGTGGTTCATTGTCACCCTGTGACTGACATATACACAGGTCTTTCACTGCTGAAGAAGTAGCCAAAGAGTTAAGTGTAGCGTCTAGGAGCCCCCAGTAGCCCTTGAGCTTTTAAACTCCAGTTACATGATCCTGACTTTGAAAAAACTACATCTAAATGTCCAGTTGCAGACCAGGAAACAAAGCAATTAAAGAGCAGATGTCATGTTAATGATATCAAAATCGCTTCCAAAGTGTCGTGTTAGATCTGGCAGCATTTCCATGTGAGGAGATGTAATTTTTTTTCTCTAACCAGTGTTAGACAAAGGCTGAGATGATGGTATTAATTAAGCAATAAAGCAATGCCAAATTTGTGTGGGATGTAGGTAGTTTTAAAAGGATTAAGCATTTCGTAAATAAAGTACATCTGGAAAGTAAAGCTTCTGGTACCCCAGTGAACCCCTCCCAGCCATTGAATTCCTTCTGAGCCATGCTCACCCGCCTCAACAAATGTGAGCCAGCAGCAGGCTCGCCTCCCATCACTTTATGCTTTCTCATCACTGTAATCCAAATTTCAGAGATACCTGTCTTGCACAATTTATGAGCGTGTTTGATATTGTTCAGGATTTGGTTTACAGAAGGCTTTGTGTGTGTGTTTTTTTAAACAGAGGACATTTCAGGTCAGCCAGTGCGTTCCTTAACTACTTCAATCTGTGAATCGGTGCTAATACTGCTAGTATAAAAATGTTTGTTATTGCTCAAAATTTCAATATCTTTCATGTGATGATGGATTTAAAAGCAAAATTTTGCTATTTGATTAAAGAAAACATGATCAATATTTTCTCAAGGTGTTACATCTATTATAGAGCTGACTCACAAATATCCATGATATAAACAAATCTGGAATGCCTTTCTTAATTTATGGGTCCTTTTGGACTTGTACATTCTTTATAATCCACAAGAAATCCAAATTCATGCTTAGTAGCATGTGTACCATAGAAGAATCTTATCTGGAATTTACTTCCTATCCAACATCACAATACATACGTTACACAACACAGAAAAAATGTGTAATAATTCTTTTTTCCCTCACTGTGGCCTCATACTTTCTTTGCTCTTTTTTCCCCTTCCAAAAAGTAACTATATATATCAAATATTGGAAAAATAGTTGCCACCTGATAAAGAAAGGTGGGATAAATGAAACCTCCAAAATTTCTTCAACTACAACCTTGATAAAATATTTGTGTATTTGAATGGAGTCTTAATATCTGCCATTATGATGATGACCCATGTGGGAGGAAGGAGTGTAAATGTGTGTGTGTGTGTGAGTGTATGGGTGCATGTGTATATGTGTGTGTGTATATATATGTGGTTGGAATGGAAGATGTTGTCATTTCCCTGTTGGCTTCTTATTTAGCTGTGGTCATCACAGAACAGATGAAGTTTCTGCTGCAGTAAGAATAATTCAGGTCTTATTACCAACAGTAATAATACTTGCTGGTATTAAAAACTCCTAAAATCTCATCTGGAAAGAGTAAAAACAAACAAAAGATCATATAATAGGGGTGCTAGCTGCCCATGCCAGGAGGAAATTGCTTGGCAAAGAAAATATATGAAATCCTTTAAAGGCTGTTTTCTGTACCAGTTTCAGAGTGATGCTGGCCTGACTTCCAGCTGACTAATGGCAGCTACATGGAGAGTAACATCAGTGCCCATTCCTTAGTTATTACCAATAATATATCACTTGGAAAATAAACAGAAAGATAAATGACAGGACAGATGTCTAATGAGGCAGAGGTTAAGGAGTGTTAAACTGTGCTGGACACCATCCGACATGCCGGTGTTAAATTATGCTGAATGCCCTGAGCTCCCTCCCCATAAAAGGTCAATGCTCTGGGTATGTTCCTGGATGATTTATGAAATCAAAGAATGGCCCACATGCCTATCTCTCTGGGAGGTGAGCAGCTAGCAACATTGTCAACCACAGCCCCATAATAAACCAAATTTAAACATCACTCAAATCAATCCATCTTCATCACTTGCTCCATTGCAAGACCTCCTCTGTCTTGTTCTCACCAGCCAGCCATGACACGGTGTATTGTTCTTCATATAGATCCCTGTAACTATTTTAGAAGCCTGTGGTGTTCTCTGCCGAAGTTAGAAACCCCCCAAAAATGTCTGTTTCTTTTGGACAAGGTCAAACTTGTTCAGATTCTTTTTGTTGTTTCAATGTTTTAGGCAGCTAAGTGGTTGGCATTTGCTTGTCCTCAGAATAACTTGTCCTGTAGGACAAGTGTAGGTTAGGTGCATATGTAGCATTTATAAACGATAATGACAACAAAAATTGCATTCAATTAAATCTGGTATTCAATTACACCAGAACAAGCTAGCTTTAGCCTTCATACTTGGCGAGTTAGATTCCCTATACATAAATCCTTCTGAAGTGAGTCTCACACCGTGCCACCATACAAATCCATTTGTATTGGCTGCAGTGACATCTGCATTGATTGGCAATCAGATATTTGGCAACTGAAGTTAACATGAACAGTAGTGGCTTCTGCACTCCCTTCCTCTAGCTGGTGCCTACTCTTTCAGATTTTATTTTTTATTTTTTGGGAAATTTGCAGACAATTAGAATGTATCTTTTGAGGTTTCATTAGTTTCTAATTTTATTCTCATTCCTGTTTCTGAAGATACATTATAGGACTAGCCAACGCATACAAGTTACTAGAGGAGGCTTCTGGAGGAAGAGAGGCAGATCCTCGTAAGGCCTTCATGGCTTTAGTTCTCCACCTGCAGAGCAGGCATGCAGGAGGTATGCACTTCCAACTTCTTTCTGCATCCTGACACAACCAAGGTGTAAGGAAGGAAGGAACCTGATGAAGGATTAGGGCACCAGGAGCCAGTTTTCATTACCATTTCAAAAAACTAATTTGAGAAGCTGAAGGTGTAGTGTGACACAGTCATTTAAAAGACCAGTTATCTTGATCAGTTTCACAAATACTGAAAGGAAGGATGGTAGCTGAAGGTGACTGACTTTCCCCTTCAAAGAAATCCTAGACACCACCCGGTGGCAGATGTGGGTAGTCCTAGTCATTGTCAGTGTAAAGGCAGCAGAAAGATGAGCATTTTGCCTCTTTCCTGACTTTTCCTGTGGACTTTTTGCAAAACTTACCACTAAAAACGGTGTGAGTTTTGTAAAGGAGGAGTCACAGTGGGGGTTTGATGCTCTGTGTGTGTTTTCTGCAGTCCAGCGGGACTATCTCATGAACAGGGTGCGGGCTCCTGACAGCCGCTGCAAGTGCTTCCCAGAAGGGAGTGGGGACATTCCAGATGGACAAAGAGATTTATTACTGGAATAACTCGGAGGGGTGTGACTTAGTAACTACTATAATTGAAAAATGGGACCAAAAGCACAGAACTTGCTACAACTGCATGGACTGAAGTTCTGATTATGCTTTGTTGCCAATAATGCTATATTTTTCCTAGCTTTCTGCTTTATTGGTGATGGGATCACAGAACATCCATGGGAATGTAAAGGAGGATGAGGAATGTCTTAGATGTGATCAAGTCTAAGAAGTAGAAATTGTCAGAGAACTAAAGGTTTGGTGGAGAAGATAGGAAAAGGTCTCCAAAAATTGCAGAAGACAGATCTTAATTTTCTATTAAGTCAGTACCTACAGGAAAACCTCTTGAAAAATGCACAAGGAGAGTAATGTAAATACATTTCAATCTTCTCAGTTACCTGATTTAACTAAAATTTATCAGAAGCTTATCTGATCTGAACTGAGATACAAACTTTGGAAAAAAAAAAAAAAAAAAGAAACCAAATCAATAAAAGCTTCCTTTATTTTCCTTTAGAATAAAAGGGGACCTAGCTTTCATATTTATAAGTCAGAAGAAATTTAATGTTACCAATGAAATCCTTGGAGGGCATCCACAATAAAAATAAGAGCAGGTTGATCCTTCCTTCAAAATGGACCACTAGTCATGTTTAGTTGTATGCAAAAAGGTTGGGTTGACGAAGGAGAGGTAGTCACCTGAGGCTAAGCATATTATCCTCATAGCTGACTGAATATAGAAATGGGCATTACTCAGCCATTCCAGCTGAATATCTACAAACAGAGAGTCAGCAACCCCTCTCTCTGCTTCTCCTGCTTTCCCCCTTTTGCCTTTTTTGTTTGCTTACTTGTGAGGCAGGTCTCTCTGTGAAATCACTTTGACACACTTTGGCCCATCTCCAGGCAATAAGACATCTTCTTATTCTTGTTTCCCTGATTTTGTTCCCACTGAAAAAAAAAAATAAAAATAAAACCCTGCAGAGAGTGCATCATTTAAAATCAGAAGACATGAAGTAGGATTTATATTCTAATGGCCACCAAGAGGGAATCTTGCTAGTGTCAGAGGTGAAATACTTATGTCAAGAACACTTTATTCAGTAGCAATAAAAAATTCATCCATGCACCAATAAAAAAGCCCTTTGGGTCTTCATACAGCTGTGGGTATTATATGTGTTCCTCTATATGAGAACAATAAGTATTTTCCTGTGTTTTGTTCCATGTGGGCTTTACAATTCTGTAACCTTTTTGTGTTTTCAATGAAAAAAAGATTAGATGAGGCCAGTTGAGCAATAGCAATTCTAGTTGCAATCTCAGTGTTTTAAGTCTTTTCCAAAAAAGTGATTTAGAGGCAGTCAACAGATTTGAGTGTCTTCCAGTTTTGGGATACAGGTCATAAACATTGACACATCATAATGGTATGGCGAACTATTATGATGGCGCCCGGTAGCATGGCTGTAGTTAAAGAGCTGTCAGCAATTTAGAGCTGTGTGAAGAAATTTTGAACATGAAGTACAATGGGTGAATTTTGGCTTTATGCCTGTGTCATCAAACAGCAAAAAAAGTACTTTTTAAGAGTTCAGTTTCTCTGGATGTATTTTTTTCTCCCCTTTGTTTGTTGCCAAAAGGGGAGCTATTATTTTAGTGAAAAATACTTTCCTCTCTCTCTCTTTCTCTCTCTCTTTTGAGAAGGAGAGCCAGTGTCATACTATAGCACTGGAGCTGAGGACAGAAGGGTAGAAAAGGGTCAAATAGTGAGGCAAATGGAAAGACAAAGCTTTAGCAATGTAATCAATAGCACTCTGAGCACTTGTAAATAAGAAAAAAATGATGCCCTTTGTTAAGAAGGTCAGAAAGAAAAGATGTTAGGATAAAATACCATGCATAAAAATTGTCCAGAGACCCACATGAAATATATTGTGTTTGCTTAGAGAGAATAAGGGAGAATGCAAGATTTTATTTTAATTTGGAAAATCCTCATTTTGAAATAATTTCCTGGAGATACTCAGGTGTACACTTCAGCTACTGTCCTAGATTGAGGAACTACAAATTTAATTTGGAAGTATTCAAACATTTCTGAAGAGCAATTGAGGCTAAATCTACAAAGATATCAGCTCACTTTATGATCCAGGTGAGCCAGAGGAACAGAAAGTGTTAACCTGTCGTGGTCTTCTTCTTTTGGTACTTTAAATTATATTGGATGTGACCAGTCATAAAACTCATCAGCCTTTTCAGATGTTTTTGTGTAGAAAGGTTATGAAAGGTTATGAAGAAGGGTTGCAGATGATGCCGTTGTATCGATGCCTGACAAGGACATTACACCTTCCTTAATCAAGGCAAATAAATTACTATAACTTTGGGAGATGCTTCCCTACTCATTAAAAGCAATAAGTTAGTCGGATCACTGACTTTTTCCTCTTTCCATTTACATCTTGAAATCTGATCATCTTCTTCTCATAGATGTAGATGGAAAAAATCCTATTGACTGTAACACTAGTGGTTTTTTTCGTTTTTTTTTTTTTTTTTTTTTCCTTGGGAGAAAGAGTGCCTTCTTGCTTAATTCTTTACTAGTTTTTGTACTCAAAACCATAAATCTTTCAGTCCTGGTTTCCTGACACACTCAAGTGGAAACTGAAAAATATCCTTATTTTAACTTTTATTGCATATCAAATTTTGCAAAGGTTTTTCTGCCAACACAAATGACTACAGGTTGGGAAGCAAGACTGAAACGGCTGAAAGCTGGTGATATTCACTTAATGAGCAGTACAGTCTGAAATGCTTTTCTGATGGCAAAATTCAAATTGCATACTTGTAAGGCTGTTCAGAAATAGAAGAGAAAGGAAGAAAGAAAGAAGGAAGGAAGGAAAGAAGGAAGAAAGGAAAGAAGGAAGGAAAGAAGAAAAGAAAGAAAGAAGGAAAGAGAGAAAGAGAGAAAAGAAAGAGAGAAAGAAAGAAAGACGGAAAGAAAGAAGGAAAGAGGAAGGAAGGAAGGAAGAGAGAGAGAGAGAGAGAGAGAGTGGGAGAGAGAGTCCAAGTGAGAACTTTCACAGCTCCAATTAGTAGTTTCAGGCCAGATCTACATTTTTGTGATCATTTGAGGTTGTTTGGGCTAAAAGCTGAATTATGGGTTGTTTTTTCAACAAGGGAGGGATTTCATCTACATGTTGTTTACTTCCACATACTTAAAACACTCTGCTTCATTTAAAGTGGTCCACAATTATCACCTTGTAGAGTCAAGAAACAAGAATAAAGTTATCTAAAACAAAATAACGAGGAAGGACATGATAACAGTCTGTTGGGCATGTTTTGTGGTCAGCAATAGTTCATTTGTCTGATTTTGTGATGAGATCAGTTTCAAGATGATCCAGCTGTAAATGATTACCTGGTCATGCAGGATGGAGAGTCAAAGGTGCTTTGTCCGCGGTGTTAAACAAATAAATCGCTTGGCTTGTTGAAATAAGTCTGAAGATGTTTTATACGAAGTGGAAAAGTTTCTGAAGGACCAGGATTAAAACTTCCCACCTGACAGGCAGCTGCTTCAGACCACTGACTGGAGCTGTGGGTGGTTAAAGTTCATAAACATGCAGGGACTCAATCCTGCAATGGATTTTTTTTTTCCTGGTTGCCTTGAGAGGAAAGAAAAACAACCCACCAAAATTAAATTTAAGTACAGTCTTATTGTTGGTGTTTTCTCTTCTGTTTTGCTTCTGAACCAAAGGATAAATTATCTCCACAGAACCTACAGGCTACCAGACTATTCTCCATTTCTACCATACTTATACACCATTTCTAGCATAGCGTGTATTTTGCTGTGAAATAGAATAGAAATAGCATAGAAAAGCTGCTGAGGTTTCAGCTCTGTAAGACCTTAAAGCATGAATCGGGGGTTTATTGCTTACTTAAAATCAAACAACCAGCTCAGTACATTACTGACTTGAGACTGTAGTCTCTGGAAGAAGACTGTCTGTATATTTATAAAGCAAGGGTTGCATTTATTAGTTGCATTTTACAGGTGTTTTGCAGATTAGACTCAGACCATAAGGAGAGTTTATATCTGGGAGAGGCATTACAGATAGGACAGAATACTATTAAAAACATCTTTTTGTGATGAATTTTGGCAGTAGCATCATAGCTTCTCTACCTGTTTTTACAATGTATTGATTTTATTTGTCCAAGTCCCATAATAAGGATTGAGATGCCTGCACCATTAAATCTGACAGCTCTTTGCATAATTTGGCAAGGATCTGGAATGGCTGTGTGAATCAGGAACAAATGTTTTAACACCCTGGAGTGAGAAAATACTCAGGGCATTGACTGGAAAGATATTGAATGTTTTCCTTTGGCACTATGCATTTCCAAATGAGTTGTTCTGCCAATTATTGCATATTAGACCTATAAAAAAGAAATAAAATATTTAAAAGGTGTTAACTTTGGTGGCATCATGCTCCTCTTGCAATTGCATTCTGAATAGATGGAGTTGGAAATGACAAATGCAAGGACTCAGTTTAGCTTAATGTTATTTCTGCAAAACTGATGAGCTAAATGGAAAGTACGAGAATACATCTTGAGATAGCTGGAGCCAGGGAGACAGTTTTCCCCACCCTCCTCCTTGAAAGATGTCTGCAATAAAATTTCTGGGGATGCTCTGACGATATTCCCTCTCTGGACTGTAAACTCCATTTGCTCCTGATTCACACATTCATTCCAAACTTGGACCAAATGCTCCATCTCCTCTCCAAACCACCATAAATGTGACAAGTTATTCCATGAACAGCTGAACAGGGGAAGCCTATTTTGCTGTGGATGTGTATCTCCTTGCATTTGTACTACAGCAACCTCTGTTCTCCCTGAAGCCCTTAGCTCCTCCTCTCAGCCCCAACTGAAATGCCACACATTCTCCCACTCACCTGTACTCTCTAAATAATTATTCTTAGGTCTTTTCCACACTCCTGTCACATCCACCCTCGCCATACTTCCAGTCACCCTTCTCCCACACCCTTTAATCTGGCTTCCTTCTTATCCTCTGTGTTTCCAAACTTCCTGCCCGAACAAAGTTATACAGAAGCTGCTCCCAGCTGGAGACAAATGTTAATATTTTTCACTGATGCAGCTGCTGACTTATATAAAGCCGATGCACTTCGTGGATTGAGGATTTCTGTCCCCTCACCATGTTTGTTAGAAATTAGCTATTGTATTCCAGTGGTATTTGGGTGGCATGTAGTCGAGTCGACAGTGTGACTGCAGAAGCCCCTTTCTCAAAGTTGCTAGGATAATAGGAAATTAAAGTGCCTCAGTGTCCTTTCTGCTGCAGAGTGACCTTTGACTCCAGAGTGGATTTGGTTTGAATTACTTTTTCCAACCATACGCTTTTGTATTCGGGGGTTTTATACCTTGGCCACAGAGAGGCGGGGAGAACAGATGCAGACCAAATGCTGTGCCAAATTCTTTCAAAGGTGTTAGACAATACATCATTGGGTAATCTCACTGCTTGAGTCCATCTCATTTGCCCACCAGTCCTCCAAAGACTGTTAGCAATAGCACATCTCCGTGTATTCACTTTACTTAGAGAGATGGTAGTTATTTATGTTTCTTAATTAAAGATTTGCTCTTGGGAGCAAATAATGTTGGAAATTGGATTGTTTTTAATTTTTATAGCAATATTTTTAATATTTTAAATAATAACTTTATTAAGGTCTTTTTTGAATGTGTGTGTAAACTTCTTGTCATTTTGGAAGATAAAGACTGGTATCCTGAAGCTTGCCAATATTCCCATGTAAAGGAAAGAAGACTTGGAAGCTGTGTCACAACCTAGTCTCCCAAATTATGTGTCCCTTCAACTAAAGAAAGCTTTCCTGCTGGTTACAAAGGCTCATCAGTGCTTTTGTCTGCTTATACCATGTAATTATTCTCAACCCTGATCTCTGTCAGACCCAGCCCATGTTTCGTCTTCTGGAACGCCACTTCCCATCTTAGAGTTTCCTAGGGATTGTTTCACTGAACGACTTCTTTCCTAACACCTTGAGGGAATTGGTAGAGTCTGTTTTATTTTTGTGTTTGGTGGTATTGAAGGACATTCAGGCCTGTTATTGTAGAATATCATTTGACAGGTATTAATTACGTGGGAAAAAAAAACAAGACATAAGAGGACAAAGTTTAGTTGCAGTCTCTCCTGGCTATTGTTGCATCTGCAAAGCTTATATCCTGTAAAAGATTAAGATGAAGAAAATAAATTTAAAAAAATCTACCCAAACAGGGACAAAATCAAACTTTTTTTTTTTTTTTTTTTTTTTTAATAATGTCTACCTCCTTCTTTATTTCTCCTCTAGAATAATGTAAATTTTATGAGTGGGCATTTTCTACTTTTCTGAAGCCCTATAGAGGTCCATGCAGTCCACTGAATTTCCCTTTGCTGTCTGAACAAAGACTGAGTGTATGGTTGTTTTTTGTTTTGTTTTGTTTTTCTTGGTTTGTTTGTTTTTCCTTTTCCATCTCTTATGTAGGTGTGTTTGGATTAAACAAGACTATATTGGAGTAATCGTAATAAAGGCTGGAGCCTATTGAGATTTTAGGTTAAGCCAAACTGAATATATTTGAGGTCTATTACCCATAAAATTGTAAAGATCCAGTGATCCAATGACTACTTCCACATGGTGAGATGTGAAATACAACTGAAATCAGGACTTCACTTTCCCGTTCTGGTTTTCATTAAAAGTAATCTTACATTAGATGTTTTCAACAAAGCCTTTTGGGCCACAACTAAAAACAACTCCAGATAAAATCCTAGTTCACATATTTGTTCTAATAAGCTCTTAAAAAACAACAAATCAACCCCCAAATCTAACACACTGTCCTGTACAGTTGAAACATTTTGGATAAAGATTAAATGAATCCATACCTGGGATGGAAGAATCTGTCTAGTTAATTAATGTGGATTATTGACTGTTTGTGTTCATTGACACAGGATGCTGTAGGAGCCCACAGTTTAAATGAGTCCCAAAACAATGCATATATTTGGGGAAGATAGATCTATCTGTGGCTGTTACAACCTGTGGTCAGTCTTCACCTTCTGGCTCAGCAAGTCCCTAAGCTACAATGTACTGAAAGAAAAGCCAGAGGAAAAGCTGTTTTAGAAAACCTGTCTTCTTATAACATCTCCCTGCATCCATTACAGGGTAATGTTGTAGACATGATGCTGGACTAAAGGGATTTTTGTTCTGAGAAAATATGACCATTCTCATTCTTAAGGTAAATAATAATGTAATGTAACTTTTAACTAAATGGGCATTTGAGCTAACTTTCAAATGATTTTCCAAAATCATATGTGGTTATAAATAATTAAACATCTGTCATGTCTTTGGATATTAAAATGATTATAAGTTGTAGTTAGATTCAACTGATATTGCTGTAGATGTTTCCTTGAGTTTTCTACCTGTACTAAAGTATTTCTATGATGAGTTTTGCTATTATTCTGTAATTGGGAATTCTTTATAAACTAAACTTGCTTCACATGCTATAATCATTATACATGAGTGTGGGCCAGAAGTAGAGCTGTATGGAGAACAAAAATTCTGTTTTGTGGAGAACTTCAGAACTTTGTTCTAAATTTTAGTGCCAAAATGTCAATAAAAAAGCTAAAAGCTAATTTTAAAGGGTTGTTTTCATTTTGGCTTTTAAAAGCTTGTAATGTACCACAACATAAAAAGTAATTTGCAAAAGAAATGTTAATATTTTTCCCCAAAATAGCAAAATGAGTTTGTGTTTTGTTTGTTTGTGTTTTGTTTGTTTTTTGACATATTTAGAAGTTTTTCCTCCTTCAAGACAATTCCATTAAACATTTTTGTTTAGATAGAACTTCATTTTCTGACTGCAAATCTGTTCTGTCAAAGTTGTTCTGGGAAGCTGTAAGCAGAATCATAAAGAAACTTAGATCCAGATTCATTGTCAATTAAAAAAAAAAAAATCCACAGATTCAGATTTTCAGATACTGGTTCGTGCTACTACAGGTAAAGGTCCTCATAGCAAAAGTGCATCTCAATGTGGATTCTGGATGTGTCCCACCCTGCTCCCCAGTCTTTGTTCAGTTCAGTTAAGTCTTTCATTTCATATTTTTCCAAGCAGTGTGAATGACTTTTGCCATACCAACACTGAAATTCCTTTACCCTGTTATTAATAACCTCTCAAAATAGATTCAGGCTAACTGTCAATAACATGATCATCCATACTTTCCTACAAAATTTTATTATAAGCGTTATCTATGAGATTATTTGCAGTGCAATCTGGTTTCTCTTTTTCCCAGAAAAAAAAAAATCCCCTCTCCTAGTTGCTAGGGAAGTAGACCAGAATGCTGCTTGAGTGATCTTTTTCCAAGTGTAGTTGTGCTTGTAGAGAACTTGTAGATTTTTTATGTCAGTCTGAATCTCCTTGTCTGACCATGTCAGTACAGTGTGATGTAACTGACACCAGTGGATTAGTGAACTGTCTGCTTTTCCTGTTTCTGTGCTTCTTAGGCCCATCTAAAGAAAAGTTATTTACACAAAGCTTAAAAAGCAGACAAGAAATCTTTCTTTCCAAATGAATGCTCAAGATGAATGGCAGCTGTTATGTGATTGACAACCTGAGAGAAGTAGATCCCATACTTTAAGCTGTCTCTGGTTGCCCTTTGACAATCTTTTTGAGACGGAAACACTCTTTCCCCCTGCCCCCCCATACACTACTATAGCCTAAGGTTTTAAAGGCTTCTCAGATAGTTGACGCAAGTTCCATTTTGTTTGTGAAAGTTTCTGTTTCGATACTTACATCATGCAAAAAATTAAGAATGTATAAACATCCCTTTAAAATCATTTTATAAAGGGTTTACTCAGAAGTGAATGTATAATACTATTTTTCTGTCATCTAGATACACTTACAACCCATAAGCTCTTGACTTAATTTGCCATCTCTGCTACCTGGATTTATGTAAGGAAAATTGATACAAAGCTTATGAGATTTGGAGAAATCTTTCAGTTTAATTTTGTTAGCTTTTTATTATTATTATTACTATTTTCCCCAGCTAAATTTCCTCTAATTCATTCCTTTCATCTTCTTTTAAGCCAAAGGCACATAGGGTCCAATTTATAACTTTATTTATTTATTTATTTTTGTGGTGAGAGTGTTTAATATCAACAAATGATGATAACATGTTTTCTATCCTTCTGATGAAGAATACACCTGTTTTAAATCCCCAGGGCGTGTTTAGGAGTATTGCTGCTAAAACCCCCAAAGGTGTGTACCCATAGATATTGAAGAATATTGATGGGTGATGCAATTCATCTTTCATGGTACTGAAAGCAACTCTTACCCTATTACCAGATATTGAAATACAACAAAAACTTTCAGATAAGGTATAGAGTGTGGTGGATTGTGGGTAAAAGTGATAATTATTTTTCCATCAGCTCCTTCCCTGCTGGTTTGATCTCATGGTAAATTCAAGACCAGCACACCGTGCTAATATTTTATAAGTTAATGAGTAAAAAAGTCAGTTCTAATGAGAAATCAGCTCAGTATCTAAGCCTTAACAACAGTATAAATTTATAACAGTTCCACTCATCTTTGCAAAGTTCAGGTATAAATGAGAATCTGTCAGCATACAGTAGTCATAGTTGTTAAAAGGAAATGTTCTAGGCAGAAGTCTTTCAAAAGGAGGACTGGATTTTCATTTTGAATCACGTTCCATACATCAGGAAAGAAATATTGCTTACACAGTGCTTTCCCAAGCAGAAGGTCCTTTGCAAAGCGGTGTGAAGGAGGCAGTTGATCAAATTTTCCATTGTAAGTTAACAGCATGTCATCAGGAATGTTCATTTCCTGGTGGTAGGACAGATTCTTGGATTAGGAAGGCAATTTCAAAAGGCCATCAATCTGACCTTTTGCATCACAATGATATTTTGAAGCCCTAGTGGTCTAAGTCATGGTACCTTATAGGAATTTGTTACATGTCTCTGCCCACTAGGGCCAAGTCAGCTAGTCAAGTCAGCTCCTTGCACAGTGGGGAGGGAGAGACCCAATTGTGAAAACAGTATTCTGAGCAGCATATTAATCAGTGATAAATGCAGACAATATAGATGAGCTGAAGTTGAAGGAAGATACTTTGGATTACAGTATTTTGGGTAGTTTGAGCTCTCTACTTTGGAGTACTTCTCCAAGTTCACACGTAAGACAGACCTTAGAAAACACGAGAGGAGATGGTACTACCTATTGTCTTCCCTTAACTTTCACGTAGATTATATGAAGCATGCAATGCTTTCCAAATAAGGAAAAAAAGAAAACTGAAATAAAGATTATCAGACACCAGTTAAGGAATTCACCTGAGTTCTAGTAAATTATTTTATTTCATCTGAAGGTGACTATAATCTGTACCTCACTCCTACTGGTGAGCTTTCCCCTTGCTAGAAGGACAAGGCTACCAGCTCTCGCTCATTTCTTTTCTCCAAGACTAATTAATTGTTCCTTGACATGTAACTTGATATTAAATAATTTCAGTATAGAGGATATAACAAATCTGAACATACTGTGGCCTGATACTTGGGTAATTTTTTGCCTTTCAGGAAGATCTGAATTCTAAAGATAGGTCCTCTAAATCATGACTGACTGTGCTGTTCACTGGGTTATCAGTTTTGAGAAAGTGTACATTGAGAAAAGAAGGAAATACTAAGAAAAAAAAGAAATAAGCAGAATTACTTATTTTTGCCTTGTTTTGTTTGTTTTGTTTTGTTTTGTTTGTTTGTTTTTTGTGGAACCTGATCAAAGTTAGGAGAGGAAACAGTTTTTATTTGTTTGGTTTTTATTATTTGTTTCTTTTTTTGTGAGTTCTAGACATGCCATAAGACCCTGAGTGCTTTGGGAATGTCCAAGAGCACATAGTTGGATGCCATGGGATCTTCATTGATAGTAGATTTTAGATCTAAGGTCTTGATATGCCATCAGACAGACAATATGATAATTGTCTCATTGAACTGTGATCTGCACACAATGCATGACAATCAAAAGACATCATACTGTTGGTTGTAACTGCCCATTACATTCAGTTTGTTGACTTCTGAACTTATGAACTTTTCCCATGGTAGTAAAGGCTAAGCATTTAGTGAGTTGTAAGTCATACTTATGGCATAGAAGATGAGGTCACATACTGTACAGTAATGATCAGTAATGATAAATAAGTATATATATATCACCATCAAATAGATGTTGAAAGCTTTTACATGTTTTTTACGAGGAAGGTTATCTGGTTATCAAATGTAGTGGAAACAAAGTACTCTGTTTCTTATGTAGGACTGCTCTGAATCTCTCTGATAAGGAACATGGAATGGAGAAATCCTTGTGCCATTAGTCTGGTTTCAAAGGAGAATAACTAGTTCTTCACAGACTGCTAGTAACACCTAGTAATATGTTGTAATTTTAAAACTTTTTAATCAGTGAACTCAGGAAGATTTTTGTTCTGTCTGGGAGTTGTTATATTCTCCTCCATAATGGCCTTTGTCCCTTGCTCACCCATGTTGTCCCCTTAATGGTTTTGGGCCAATATTTCAAGAAAAATGTTTTAGCTTTGAAAAATCTCTGGTAAGAGTTCTTTACTATCTCTAAAATTTAATCCTTCAGGGACCTTGAGATTTTCTTTCATTTTGAATAAGAAGGCATCAAGAATGAACACAGGAGTTTGCCAGCAACCCTGAAACAAGTTTGTTTTTAATAAAGAACATTGTTTTGGGGTGGAGTATGAGTAGAAATATTCTAAAGGAGAGAAAGAATGTATTCCTACTTATTGAAAAATATTCTTAAAGTGTTAGAAATTTTATGAAATTAAAAAGATGGGATCAAAACCTGAAAGGAGCAAAGTTTGATCTAATGGCTCATGAAATATTTAGAGAAATCTTCAGAGAAGTTTTGCTGAAGCACTGCTTATATTTAGTGGAGGTGAATGATCCACATTATCCACATATGATCTTTAAATATAATGAAGGAGATATGAGCACTTCATACTTCTCTGGTGGTCCGGATATGAACAAATAAACACAGCAAGACATTCCCTTGGACACTGAGGTAATGAGAATGTCAGGTTTTGTTCTCTCTTTCCTGAGTTGTCATTAATAGCAAATGATAATTCTGTGTTGGATTACATTTGCAACTCTTTGGGAATCTACTGGGATTTTTGTCAGACTTGATAAACCCGACATGTCTTAACAGTTACGAGCATATCATGCCTCGACGTGCAATCATAAAAAAGCTTTCTACTGGTCACTCCTGTGTGCTGTACCTTAACCTAAAGGTACAATAGCTTAATGGGCCAAGAGCATCCCTGTGCTTGCCTGCATCTCCAGTGGAGAGAATGTATGCTGTAGCAAACCATTCTGTTGCCTGCTTGGTGCTCATGAACCAAGACTTTCTCCTCTGTTTTCTCTTTTGTTTCTGAAAAGAATTAATTCCCTCTCTTCCCCATTTCATTTGGCAAACCTTGGGAAGATAGAATTTCTCTCTCTACATTTCTGTATACCTTAGGGAGTCTTGGCTTTCTGTGTTTTTAAAATTCAAAAATTCTGTAGTTCGCCTGCTTTGGGTTTGGAAACTCATTTCAGACTTCCTCAGTAAAAAGAACTGTGAACTACTGTAGAGGGTACTTCTGCTTTGGTTGTGTCAGGATATTTTAGCAGCAGCAAGCCTGTCAAAATATGTTTAAGAACCAGCAGCACTTTTGAAAACTAAGGGTATTTTTTTAAAGCCACTTGGCCGTGGAGAATGCGGGACCTTTTACATACACACAAAGAATACCATTGGGGAGACATAAAATTTTAAAGAATTACTGAATATGAGCACCAGCTGCCCCTCTCCTCAGCCATGCCCTGGATTTCTTGTCTGTGTTATGCTTCTAGCCTTCAAGCATTATGTCTATAATGGAGCTTTCCCATAAAGACTTTGTCCTTTTTTAGTGCAGTTCCAGAACATGCAAGGGTCAAGAGGAAAAGTGAACACAGTGTAAAGCAGAATTTTCTTTTGAATGCATTGCCTGGTGGTGGATATTTGTTATGCTATCCACTTTTCTCTGTCCTCCTGACTCCAAACTCTTCTTCCCTGTGGTTCAAGCTATATGGGTACACAATCCTAGAAGGAAGTCCCAGAAAGCAGGAGCTGTTTTCTTCACTCAAGCACAGGTTTCTGCATGAATGTCTGATCCTGGTCTTCCTACTCAGCCCTGGAAGGACTTGATCCTTGACCCACTGAAGACAGTGACGACTCTTCCTCAGACTTCCATGGTTCAGAAATGAGGCTTATTCCTCTTTTGTCTTGGAGGTCTTCAGTCATCCTACGTTACACAAAATCAAATTTACCTAGGTCTTGACTGGGAGGAGTGACAGGGAAAAAGATATTTCATTTGGAGATTCTCCTTCTATTTTAATCAAAATGCATTGTGATGTTATGAAATATATGCTTTGCATGTATATAGAAATCATATGTATATTAAATATGTCATAGATGAAGATATATGGTATGAAGCATGCATAAAACATTCTTAGGTATATATATTACACATGTATATATATTTTTCATAGGCGCACAAAGCTGACTACATGCTATCCTGTAATTACTGTCCATGTGCAATCTGCCAACATGTGATCCTTAAAGACCTTAGTTCTCTTTGCAAGTGTAAAGATGCTAGCTGTGGTGTATATAGCTAAATTCTAACCTGGCAATGGTCTTCCTTTCTACTTCAAAACCCTTCCTCCCACACATACACATTTCCAGCCTGTTTTTGCTTTGTTTGTTTCATCTTAGTTCCTACCCTAGCTATTTTATAATACTGCAGTGTTGAACACAGCAGCTGTTTCATGAGTTTTACTTGAAGAGAGCAGTGTCACAAATAACGAGGAGCAAAGAAGGGAAGCAGACTCTGTGTGGATTGCTCATTTTGGAGAAGACAGGAAGGAAACTCTATAAATAAAAACATTCATGATGAGCCTAGATATATAAACCCATCTGGCTTTATACCAGCCACTTGTGTCAAGCAATAGCAAGACACCTGTTTAGTTCCTAGACTTGTAGGATCAGGCCCTTAACAGCTATTTGAGAAAGGTGTTAAAGAAATTGCTGTGGGGCCTAAAACCCATTAGACATCCATAAAGCAGGTGTAGTGATATTTTCCTTTTTTTTTTTTTTTTTGGCTACTCTATTCTGATTAATACACCTTTCACTTCCAGATCTACTTTATTTCATCAGAGGTTAATTCTGCAGGATATTATAAGTCTGTAACAGCATTCCTTCTTAATTATTTTACATTATCAATGATGTGCAAACAGTCATGAATCATGTGGGCTTCAGGGATTAATAGCTTCTTCCTCCTTTCCACCTTCTGTTTCAAAATGTGCAGTAGGAAAACATGAGATTTCCAGGCCACTGTCAGAAAGTACTTAAGGAAAGGGAAGCAGCACTGCCAGCTTCTTGTGCATTCACATTAGTAAGTTCCACCTTGAAAGGCTTAGGCAGCATGGCAATTGCTGAAAAGGCTGCTCTCATGATCCAATTAATTTTCACCTAAGGGACCCACAGCAATTATAGTGGTTAGTGAGGCCCAAATGGAAAACCCCATGGACAAGGGAAAAGGGAGAGACAGCAGACATTTTCAGGACTGTATATGAGCTGTGCTGTAAATGTTCCTCCACCTGCAGTTTCAACTGAGAAGGCTTGATGCTGAGTCTGCAATTGCACCAAGTGCTCCCTTTACATATTGTGTGGGATCTGATAAATTTTTGCAGGATTTTTTCCAGCTGTGCTCTCATCACATTGATTTAATGGCCCTTAAGAGAAACCATAAAAGTGCTTTCTGGTTAGTGGGCCCCAGCTGTTCTTCATAGTGTTGCATAATACAGCAGGCTGAGTTAACTATAGATTAATGATTATGAAATGTCTTGCTTAACCATATAATTTTTCAAACGTACAAGGCATTGGACAAAATGTGGTTCACTGAGGTAACAAGATGACTACTCTCAAGAAAGGAAAAGGCTTAAGAGGTGAGGTATATCTTAATCTAAACAAGATAAGATTTTCCATAGACCGGTCTTGGCTCTGGTCAGTCATTTCATTATATACACAAGCCATATGTGCGTGTGCATGCATATGCACACATGCTTGTGTGCTTCTCTTCACATGTGTGTTTTCCCTTAAGGACTGAAGGGTGATGGCTCACTGCTGGAAACATTTCTCTGTTTTCATTACCAGGCAACAGTGCAAGAAGCCAACAGTATCATTTGAGGATTATCATGCTCTTTTCTGAAGCTAAGAGCATTGTAAGATTGCTTGAATCTGAGGGCTCCTACGTCACAGTGTCATCTGAGCTCCTGCTGCTGCCCTATGAGCTCCACAGGAGTTGAGCAACTAGGTAACTGGAGAAGCATTAGGGCCTCATCCTACTCCCGCTGACCTCAGTGGCCAAACCTCTGTTGACTCGAGTGGGGAGGCAGGGTCATGCTCCGCGTGGAGGAAACATGCCCTGTGGGATGCTGCTGTACCAAGAGGCTTATTTATAAAGTTTCATAAGAGCTCAAGGTCCTCTGTAGTCCCTGATCGCCATAAATGGATAGCATGAGTAAAGGAAATTATAAAAACAAGTGAGGGTCCAGTGTTTTGCTTTTTGGTAAGTAAGCCAAAAAGAGTATGTGCAGGAAAGCTAAAGTACCATTCACAGATTATCAAGGAAAAATCTGTAGGATGCTAAGGGACCAGAACACAACAATGTTTAAAGTAAAATAGACCTGCTGAGACCATGGATTGCTTCTATCCATCTGCTTCACCTACTGTTACAGACATTTCAGTGGCTGTAAAAGTTATGTGCTTTTTTCTCAAACTACAGGCAAACTAGAAAATGAAACATAATATATACAATCCTGTAAAGTAGATTGTGAAAAATCAATAGCAATCTCAATTGCAGACATAAAACCACAGAAACCCAAAGCTGCTTCTGGTGCCCTAAAATGCAAGAAACCCTGAATTTGACCTGTAGCATCCTGAAATCAGGTGCAGATTCATTTCATGTCCTTTCTCCCCAGACATGATGCAGACTGTATGAGTTTTGATGGGGTACAGTCCAAGCATCTTGTTTTTTCAGGTGATTCCCCGAACATCCAAAGCTATATAAATAATGTAAGATGAGAAGCAGTCAGCAGTATTAAGCAACCTAAATTAAAGAGGGATATTTAAAGCTGACAGCATAGGTTTTTGGTGGTTTACTTTTTTCCAAAGTTATTAAAACACAAATGAGAAAACTCCCTTCTAAGTACCTGCAGCTCAGCAGATGAATATCCAAAGTTGGGACAATATAGCATAGATTCAATGGCAATTGTCAATCATCTGTTACGATAGTGTGTGTTGTTTAAAGCAACTGAACCGTGAGTTTTGTTCTTGGATCTGCCAATGCTTGATAGTGAGGATGTTCAAAATATCATTTGCAGGAATATCTTGAAGGTTGGCTACCTAGATTAGGGCACTGAAATGCCCTAAAAATGCCCCCTCCCCCCCCCCTTTTTTTTCCGACAAGGTGTTCAGTATACTCCTTAGACAAGGTATTGAATCAACAGCAGCATAAGAAATCTAGATGCTGCTAATTTTTATGCATCATTGGCTTGAATTTTAATCTTAAGCAGAAGGTGATTTTTTTCTTCTTTATTTTTTTTTAAGATACAACATAAAATATAAACATTTGCCTGTCTTTATTAAGAGACTTTAAAGCTAAGAACTAGAGGAGATACAGAGGAATTGAGTATTGTCATCTCATTTTGTTGGTGTCATCAAAATTTGTACTATCGACAGGAGAATTTTTCCGTTGTGTAAAATGGAGACATGGCATGTATTTCAAGAACTATAGTTTGTTAGCTGTTGACTATAATTTTCATGTTGGGTTGCTTGAGCCTGAATTCATTTCAGATACGTGCAGAGTAATCTCAGTCTTTTAGGACTGAGCTGGCTGCAAAAGGATGTACGTGGCTTACACACCTTCCCTTATGTTTACCTACAAAGCAGCAGCCTCTTTTATGCGCTTGTGGGAAAAACCAATTGTTTCCTTCCTCTGGAACAGGAAACCACAGTCTGTTCATTCTGGCAGCCCCACTATGACTGAGCATATTCCATCCACAGCTTCTGCTGATGACAATGGAGAAAAGAGTTTACTCTGGATTTCTTCCTAATGCAATTAAATTACAGGAGGTGCAGTGATTAGCACAGAGCCACTTGAAGAAAATTCCAAGACTGGATTTCAATCCCACTTGAACACGTCAGAGGTGATACGGCTCAGTGACACTCTCTGAGATGGATTTCTTAACCAGATGCAAATATGTATATTTGGGAAATCTATTTGTAGACAATCTTTGTGCAGGTATTATGTGAACATAAACAGAAGTGGCATAAGCAAAGAAAGTTCAAAATGTGATCCATTCTGAATGATGGAAGTGGAAGGAATCTAGTCAGTTGTTTCTTCTCACTCAGAGGTCCAAGCAGATAGGGCCATGTGCAGAAATATTTCTCTTTCTGTAATCTTATGCAGCCTTTTCCTTGTCTGCTTAGCTGTTTGGTGCCAGCCAATCTTACAAAACATTTCCCTTGAGGGACAGTACAAAGGAAGCATTGACTGAAGCAGCAGTTGAGATCAACTGCAGAATGGTTTTGTCTTCCAAAGTGACAGCAAACAGTGATGATGTATGAGAATTCATCAGAGACAAGTTTGCAGGCTTTACCTATTATTTCCTACCTGTGATTCCTATTCTGTGATCTCTTTCACTGTAATCTCTCTACTATATCTCTGGAGTAGTGATTAAAATATCTTAATGATGATGTGAATTGGAGGAAAGGCAGCAGGTTACCCTGGAAATTGAGTGCACTTCTTTGTTGAAAACTGACAATAAAAGGATAGAGCTCTGACCAAGTGAGCAAATTTTTTTAGGTATTGTGTACATATTATAAGGCAAATTACTTTGTCAAAAGACTCACAAATGATTCTTCTGAGTTGTAGAATATGAAACAAGAATGAATAATCAGAAGACCAGTTGTCTCTTATGAAGTTTTTTACACCACTTTGCTTTGGGCTGATCTTTGTATTTGGTTAGGAGATCATCTGCAATGTGATACTTAAAGTCAAGCTTCTGAGTTTCTAAAACAAACAGGAGATATTTGAGAGTGGGCCTGGAGAAACACAGTAACCAGGCTCCTGAATGCAGCACAGAAGTGCAGTGAGGTCTAGAGCAGCTATTCATGGTTGAAGGGAGTACCTGGTTTCATTGGTGTGTAGTGACAGAATCTAACAGGCGTCCTGGCAAAAGGGACTTGTGCAGTCTGAGTTAGAACAAAATTTAGAACACGTAGTGATTGTATTGTAATAAGCTTCATGCATCTTAGGAAACGACAATTTTTTCAGGCCCCAAAAGTAGCCCCAAACTTTCAAGAAGAAAATACCTTCTGCAAGAATACAGTTCCAGGCTGTCATACTGCTCCATGGACATCAAACTGTTGCAGAAATACCCATCCTTCTAATCTGTTGTGTTGTAGTAATGTATATGTCATCTGGGGCCTGGAACATAGTAAATCTCAACAAGACCATGTCACACCCCGTCTAGAGGAATCTGCAGGAGATACTGAAATTTCGTCGTGGTCCAGTTTGGGTATAGCAGTAAAAAGCATGCTGTAAATCTATCAAGATACACTGGTTTATGTATAGTAGAGTGAGCAGGAAGCACACAGTACAAGTAATATATGTAATTATATTACAAGTAATGTATCAGAAATGTAATCAAGTAATGTATCAGAAACATTAATCAGGGCATTTATTAAGTCATCAGCATGGCCACAGACAAAAACATATCCTAAGACTGCTAATTAAGACTAGGTTTAGTCCAAACACTGCTGGGCTCTAAGACACACTTAACTTGCCCCTGGGTCGGGAAGAAATAACATCTTATGAAGACAAGGCATTCTGAGGAAATATTTTACTGGTAGTCTAGATCTTCTTTACCTGATGATCAATTAGTTAAGTCTGATGATTTATGAAAGAAATCTTTTCTATCAACCTGGCCAAGCTGCATGTCAAAAGATGAAATTGATTGATATTAAATAGAGATGAGTTGTAAGGTAATGATTTTGGTGTGAAAGCTTCTCAGATTAGTGTTTGTCCATATATTTATAACACTTTTACTCTATTAGAACTCCACTGTCAGAAGCAAGAGAGCAAATAATGAGCGTACTGAACACAGGGGCCTTGCTGTTCTCTGTCTCCTTTCTAAATTAAGCAGTTTAATGCCAGCTAGATACCAAAAGGTATTATATGTAAAAGGTCCTAATAATTGTCCTATCACTTTTAACTGGATTCCAGAATCCAAAAAATCACATTGAGCAGGGCCTTCTGTAGACAGAAAAAAAAAAAAAAAGGAAAGAAAAAAAAAAGAAAGAAAAAAAAAAAGAAAAAGAAAGAAAAAGAAAGAAAAAAAATAAAAAAATAGAAAGAAAGAAAGAAAAAAACACCAGCATCTGTTTTCTTTCAAAGACAGCCAACACTAGTGAAATTCATTGGGATTTGTAGATTTACCCTTGTGCCAGCCTTCAAAATAGCAGAGGCTTGGAAAATTAATTTCCACCTTGAAGAACAGCCAGGTTCCATTTTTATCAGTAAAACATATTACATTTTAGCAAAGAAAACACCATTAAATGGATGGTTGGGCAAAGTCTTTTCAGTAACGGAGAGAATGATATAATCATGAGAGAAGGCGGCTTCATTACACTGTCAGTATTTAATGACTGCACAATTTGATATACTGTCAAGCTTCTCTGAAAGAATTAAAACCTGCTGAATAGGTGAATTTTTGTTATTAAAAAAACCGATTCCCTTAGCATTTTAGGAAGGACTTTTCCTATATGACCAGCCACAATGTTTTCTTAGATCAAAACCACAACCTTCAGTGTCTAAACTGTTCCATCCTTCTCAGAGATATGCTAACTTGTAAAACAAGATCAAGCATGACTATAAGCAAAATGTACATGCAATGGCACACCTTATTTACATGTAAAGCTGAGAAACTATATGCTGAATAGCTGGCCTTAAGATGTTCAAAATCCTGAATAATTCAGACTACAAGAACAGTTCTGGTAAAAAAAAATATATATATATATATTTTAGTTTTCTACAGTAAACATTTTAATTAGTCTTTTTGGAAACCTAACAAATAAAAGTGAGAGACTTGTGGATTACAGGAAGAATGTCCCAACACAAAATCATTATTTAAAATGTAATTTGTTTTGGAGAATTAATTTTATAGTACTACAAGTATACCAAAATAAATAATATAATGGAAACCATAGAAGATTCATGGAGTTTCAGTGGTGTTCAGCAAAAAATAAATCATTACAAATGTCAACTTTGTCCAAATTAATCTATTTAGGTGGTTTGACGATATTTCATTAAAATTCTTTAACCACACCAGTTTCACATAATTCTAAGTAACATTTTAATAACTTTAGTTTTTTAACAGTTGCTTTGTATATATCATTTATTTATCCTACAAAATCAAAAGACAACAAGAATGCAGTTTAGAATAGACTTTGTTCTGAACTACGAGTAACAGTGTAAGGACTCAGAAGTTGCATGAATGTACAAATTAATGCAGCCAATGAATTTGCTGAATATGCATTTTAATAATGTTAACAAAATAACTTGTACTTAAAGTTTGGCTAAATATACTTCCAATGACTTGTGTGTGTGTGCGTGTGTGGAAAAAAACAGTATAAATAATCCAGAAAGCAAGTATACAATTAGTTTTTCAGTCTTTCAAATAGCAGGCATGATGTCAAATAGACTTTAGTGATGATGTTAATTAAAAGATTTCACATTAAATTTTTTTTGCATAACGTAAAACAGATTGGCTTGGCTGAATACCAATTTTCAAGCAGTTTTAGAGAGCTATTGTTAACAGAAATGATCACTTTGGTAAGCTAATGGCAATTGTATGCAAATTCTGGAATATGCCACAGACTTACTATTTGTGGTAAAATTGTGGCAACTTTCTTAACAAGACTGACGGAAAATTGCCAGTAGCAGGAATTGCTGGCAACCTCAAAACTGCAGCTGTGGTTATACTCTCAGATTACTGAGAAATTATAGCAGTTTGTAACAAAATTTTAAATTATTACATGGAGAGAGAAAGTGAGAGAAGAGAAGCTGAAGAGATAGATATAAAGGCAAAGAGAAACACTAAGAGCAGTCGTGTTTCAATTTAGTAAAGACAAAATGGCTGACATCTCAAAAGCTTTCAAACTTGATAATTATAGTTAATTTAAAACCACTTATTTGTTATCACATCACAAGACTGTAACTCAGCTTCTTTACAAACAAACTGGAATAACTTTCAGCATTTTGTAAGGATGCAGTTGATGACCACAGTTGAGTTTTCAATTGTCTGAATAAGTGAGGGGGATCTCCTGTTCCCTTCTCAAGTCCCAAGATCTCTGCTCAAGCCTGCTACATGTAAAGAGGTATACCTGTGAAACACCTGAGCTGACTGATGACAAAATAGAATCACAACCTAAAAAGGTGAGAAAGAATAGATCTAAGGATCCATCCAGTCCTACACACTTGAACACTGCCACTGCAGTCACAGCAAGTTAAGCTCTGAGTGTCTCTGAAGAACTCTTTATTCTTGAATGGACTGAATACAGCAGCAATTCAGTTCCATAGTTTCTGTCAAACCTGGCCAATCCCCTAGATCTCAATTTTCTTTGGGCTTTTTCTTGCACATCATGAATAAGATTTCATGCATATAAAAGGAGAGTAAGGGCAATGAATGTAAATCTAATAGAGCACTGAAATAATTGGTTTACTGAGGAATGAAGGCCAAGTGACTTGTAGAGAGAAGGAGTATGAGAAAACCAGGAAAAAAAAATAACAGTTTATATTAGATTATGCACATCAACTTGATTTTTTTTTTTAGTGTAATAAGTTCAACTTTTAACCCCAATATTTCTTTGTATTACAGGTATTTTTATGGGTAGCATCCAAGAAATTCTTTCAATAAAGATATCAGGGTTTCCTTTATTCAATTCTTTAAATGTATGTATTTTATTTAATTTCACCTGTGTCTGAAACTAATTCCTATTATGATTCTAAAAAAATTAAGGTAGGCTTTCTTTTTTTCTTTTTTTTTAAACACTTGCATGTTTTCTGCATGAAAAATGTGCAACTTCACCAAAGCTCTAGATGGTTCTTTATTCACAGAGACTACCTAATGAAATTTGAAATTTCTTGCTACACAATATAGTAGTAACGAAAGCCCATGGTTTAATATAAATACAGTAGCATTTTCAATATGTGTACAGAAATGAAGAAGCAGAAAAAGTTCAATAACAGGTAAATCTGGGTGAACTCTAAAGAGAGGATTCGCTGCTTGGGAGCTGGCTGGAAGAGTAGTGAGTTGGTGAGAAAACAAGTCTCTGAGGCCTCTTGCACTGAAAGACACGTGATTTGCTAATTCCTACTACCAGCTATTTTGGACAGATGATGGGGTCAAAAGATGTATCATATAAAAAAGTCTAGACAAATGGTGTCAAATGCTTAATGTAATAATGTGTACGAGTCACAAGCTGGATGTCGATTAGCAATGGCTCAATTCACAGTACCAGCACTTGATTTACCAGCAGCAGCACCCACTGTAAAATCAGACATTGACCTTGATGTTTCTTGTCTGTATTTACATTCTGTTCATAAAAAATTGTAATTTCATGAAATGAAACTTCATAACTTCATTTCAGTGAAGTTAGATGCTTACTGGTATGCTTGAGGACTTCTTAGTCTATGGTACTTGAGATATGAGCTAAAGTATGTGTTTGAAAAGAATTCATGAAGACCTTTTGGATTAAAATTCCAGAGAATAAACCATTCTCCTTATTCTGTCCCTAAATCCAGAGGAACTGAAGAAAATGGGAATAAAATATATTCTCAGTGGTTAATTCAAGTTCAAATTCCAAACCAGAACTTTAGGCTAGTCATTATATTGCATTTTTTAGCTCCTGATGACTTTATATAGATTTTTTATTATTTTTTTTTCTAGAGCTTGGGATCAGTTCTTCTAGAACACCATTGCTCTCACTAAATCTTCTGTGAAAGTTATTGTTTGTCCTTTTTTCCTACTGAGACTTACACAGTGTTGATGAACTAAAAGCAAATATATACATATATATATTATTTTTATTCTTTTTTTTTTTTTGTGGAAGTATACAGGATTTGATAAAACTTTCTTTTGGTGTCTATATAAATTTATACAGTCCGTGACTTGATTTTTAAGGTCAATGTTGAAAATTGAAATTATGAAAGGTTTTGTGGTTTGAATTCAGAATTTTTACCAGCTGTTGCTCCTTTTCAAACTTTACAGCTGAGAAGGTAAGTGTAGAGATGCCTCTTCTTTGAGCTTGCATCAGAGCAGGGATGTTAAACCAAGGTTGTGTACCTCCTAACCACCCAGATATTGGTAATTCCAGGGTGGTTTGAAACAAATAAACTTTCATAAGGACAGAAAGGACAAGTCAGAATGATTTCCTTGTTCAAAGGTGAGTGAGTGCCCTCTCCAGGAAAACAGGATGTTCAAAATGCTCCTCATACTCAAACAGACTAGCCAAAGTACAGGCTATATGCCATCATTTTCTTCTTTGGCTGTTTTGTTTTGTTTTATTTTTATGAAATAATATTTAATGTGCCTTTTGAATTTAATACAGAAAAGCAAAACATTTCATTTTGTAAATGCTGAAATGAACTGTTTTGAAATTTCTGCATTTTTTTCTTATTAATCAGAAATCCCTGCCCCCCTCCTTCCCCCGAATTTAGCTGTAATTAAAAAACAAAAACAAACAAACAAAAAAAACCCACAGAGCTTTAGACAATATAGAGTTACCACTTTTTGTGAATAAACCAGTCATCTCAAAAAAAAAAAAAAAAGTGCTGGTGCACACATGAATCCTTCTCTGTCTTCCTCACAAACGGTCCAGCCATACCATACAGCTATGCCATACAGTGTGGCTGTTGCAATACAAGTAAATAGTATGTGACTTTGGCCAGGCAAAAATAAAAGTTTTTTGCATCTTTCAGATACTCAGATGAGATTAGTAGCTTTTTGCTTTTCATTCTCTCTGGGATAATCTTCAGAACCTGAACTTACCATTTTTAAAGGTAGGCTTTCTATTTATGAAATAGTCAATGGCTTTCAGTGTGCATTGTACCAGGAATCTTAACAGGCTTGACAAATATCTGACCTGCTTCGACAGTCCTTTGGGAACACCACAGAAGAGGAAGATGTTTTATCTGTGACTTTTTCTAGCCACCCTGTGCACAAAGAGAGTCTGTGAGTGCTAGAAGGATGTCTGCAAAAGCCTACTAAATGAGTAGCCATCAAACCTTTCCTACGGAAAGGCCGGGCTCCCCCTTTGGCACAGGCTGTCATGAGCGGGATCAAAACAGTGATCCTGAGCTCTTACCCCTCTGCCTGATGCCACTTCACGGAAGACAGGTTCTTCCAGACCTCTCTCCTCCTGGAGTCACAGTGGCTGCTCCCAGATGCACACATCTCATCCATCTGGTGGAAGAGACCTGTCTTTTCCAGGGTGAAAGTGGAAATCCTGTTGGTTCCTCTGTCTGAAAGGTGTCAGGATGGCTAGAACTAGCCCCCAGGGCTCTGCTGGGTGTATTGTAGCTTGCCAGATCAGCTCAGTTTGACCATGCATTGCTCAAAGCCTCACTGTAGACAGACTTCTCTCTCTCTCTCTCTCTCTCTTTTTTTTTTTTTCAGAATTTTGTTTTAAAATGTATTTGCTCTCAAGTTCAAACTTTGTCTGCCAAGTTTCTCCCAGAAAACATTTTTGCAGCCAAGTTATAAACCCCTCCAAGTAAGGGTACGCAGTGTAGCAATGGAGACAGCCTAAAGCATAATGGCACCAGTTAGCTCCCTGAGAATGCCACCTTTATGATCTGTTATCTTTCTTTGCCAGCTTCAGTTTGACATTTCATGAGAGCTGGGTTGGGCAATTCATTTTAAGCTTAGTTTTGGACTTAGTTATCAAAATAGGACAGTAAAGCTCTCAAACATGCTGTATGTTCTTGGAAAACACTGCAGAAAGACAAATATTTCACTTGGACTGAAAGGAGATATAAATCTCACACAGAATGCCTGTCAGCAAATTTAGCTAATATGCTAATTGTCTGAGGAGTGGACTGATGGGATATCCTATCTTAAGACCTTAATGTGGAAAAATACATATCTACATTATACTGTGAATGTCACGTTAAGAAGATTCACGTACCCCCTGAAATATTTGTGTAATCACAGAAATAGTTTTGGTATTTATTTATTTATTTTTAAAGGGCTAATTTATTGTCTATATCTGTTACTTTGGCCGGAGTGTGTTCAGAAACTGAATTCTGACAGGGATTAACACGGGAACCATTAAATATTTTTAAGCATATTGTTTGAATTGATGACAGCTTGCTAGCAGAGGCAGTATTTATCTAGAGATTACAGGGCTAGTGCTAGGGCAGAGAGAATTCTTCAGATGGGTTTCCACGGATTATACAAATGTATCCCAAGCGACATAATGATCAGCGTTTAATTAGTCCTTACTGATGTAGCTGGAAGTAAGGACTCCACCAAAGGCCATTCCATAGGCAGCACGTGCATCGAAGGAGATGCTCTGACTCCTTTCCTGGGCACACCCAGTTTAGCTAACCATTTACAGCCAGACAGCTGCTGTAGTCCTAGTGCAGCAGAGCCGTCTGCCTTCTCACCACTGGGAACCTGTCTGAGAAATGCGTGAACATACGTGACTGACCCTCAGACAACATGCAAGGGGACACCAGGGTCTGTGACAGACCTGGCCGACACCGTTTCTCTCAGGAGGCACGGAAGAAGAGCAAATGCTTGGGAGGGGGTGTTGGGTAATGGAAATTGCAATGGATGCAGGGTTTTTATTCTTTGGGTCATCATCATGATGCTAGGGAGAAGATGGCTTGGAGTTGAAGAACTAGCTCTTCTGTTAGTACCATAACATAGTTTTCAATCACTGCACATCCATTTTATGGTGCTATGGCTACAATAAATTCTAAATCTTTTTTAAAAGTCACTAAACATGAAAAAACATCATTGTGCCATTAGCATGTCCAAACACGGTTTGGAGGATAAGCACATGGGATCAGTCTGTCATCTTTGTACATTTTTCACAGATGGCTGTACCTTTGGTGGGATTCTCTCTGACAGAGAGAACTCCACATATAAAGCTTATTTTTATTCCAAATTATTTCAGAGATCACCACTTTGCTTAGGGGGATGTTGGTCATAGATCATAAAAAGTGCAAAAGAGAAGGCAGTCTAACAGGCACAATTCTCCTTTTCAGTGAGCTTTTCAACTCAGCGTTGCCCAACAAACTTAGCCAAAGTCTACTCACTTTGACCTCAGTCAGTCCCACTGACTTTGCAGTGACAATTTTTCCAAGAGATACTTTAAGATAACCATTCTTCCCACTGACTTCAGCACCTCTGTCTTAACTTTGCCTAAACTCATCTTTTCACTAAAATACTATACACCTGAGGCAGAACCTGGAAATAAAGTTCAGGAGCCCTGTTAGCTACTTGATAATTATTATATTCATAGAATCACAGAATATCCCAAATTGGAAGGGACCCACAAGAATCATCAAGTCCAACTCCTAGGTCCCCAAAGTACAACCCAAAAAATCAGACAATGTGTCTGAAAGCATTGTCCAAATGCTTCTTGAACTCTGGCAGGCTCGGTGCTGTGACCACTGCCCTGAGGATCCTGTTCCAGTGCCCGACCACCCTCTTGGTGAAGAACCTTTCCTGATGTGTCCTGAAATATCTGTATTGGCTGCAGACATTTTGCACAGCTGTGGCTGGAAGATTTACTTTAATATCCACTTTATTAACAGGATAAAAAGGTTTATCTGTAACACAACAGACTTCCAAAGTTACTTTTTCTGGTGTGCGGACATTAAAATGAGCTACAACAATATTACTATGCTGTTTTTTTCAGAGCTCCATGAAATTTGGAATATTTTTCCATCTCTCAAAAAGAAGGCCTTTACACAATCAAGCTTATTTATGCATCTTAACTTAATTGTCCTGAGAAATTTTCTTGAAGTCAGGATTATTCTGTCTGAGGATGCATAGCATATATTTTAAACTGTTTTTACATTTATCATTTAAAATATATTTCAATCTGACAACGGCTGTAACTCAGTGAGGAAAAATATATACATCTGAAAAATATACACCTTTTCTGAGCCACTGTTTTGCCCATCTTCATGTTAATTTAACAGAGAAACAGAAAGAAGCATCTTCTTTAACTGTGAGGGTAAAGTCTTTGGTTGTATCAGGTATGAACGTTTTCCATGTAGAAAGAGAATACATTTTGAAAGAATGTATTTTATTTTATTTTATTTTATTTTATTTTATTTTATTTTATTTTATTTTATTTTATTTTATTTTATTTTAATGAAGAAAATGATATATGATTATAAAGGAGACCTGGAGACTTGTAGCATAACTAGAATTTACTTTAAAATAAGTGTAGATGTCTTCGTGGACTGCCATATGCATTATACATTTTTCTTCTAAGTAGCCACCACAACTATCAGAGCAGACAGTAAAATCCTTTTTTCAAATCCTTTTTGCTGCTTTTCCTTCCATAATAATAATAGTGATGCGGAAACAGCACATGTTTTTTTCTAAAGTTATATTAGACATATCTGATCTTCATGTTCGCAGTAATCTGACTTTGGCAGGCTTTTTAAAGACGGGTTAGGGAGTATTACATTAGACAGTGGTGCTAGGCAGCCAAACTTATGCTATTTTGCAGTTCCAGAAAAGAAAGTTCAACACAGCCAAGATCCGAACAAAACAGATATTGTATATTAAAACAGGCTGGAAAATCTAAGAGAGAAACATCCAAATGTTGCCCAACTGAGTGACTGCACTGGCAACTTGCATAAAGCTGAAGGTCTAAATCAGATATGCATAAAATAGGGAGATTGTAATCCCTTTAATATGGGAAGTATGCCCTGTGGGAGACTACTTCTCCCAGCATGCAACTGCAAAATATCACAGATCTCAGCCACCCTTAAGCAGAATGGCTGAAAAGCATGCAAAATTGCTTTGACACAAATAATGGTGTATACAAAGTGGAGGCCATTGCTTCAGATGCTGCTGGAAAATAAATCTCCTGTCTGTGTCCAGAAGAGATGACAAAGATGTGAAATTACCTTGATGAATATTTTTGTCTAGCTGTATACCATTTATAAAGCTGTTTAATACTCTCCACAGTCATTTGAGTTATGATGCTCTGAAGGAGAATTTTATTGCAAAGGTACAGAAATCAGTCAGCTGAGAAAGTCATTTTTATTTTTGGCAGGGGGATCATTGTAGAAAATGATATATTCTAAAAACAGAAACAAATAAAGGAAACGGGCAATGGCTACACTGTAAAATGGAAAACAGGCAATGTTTCTTAATAATAAATTAGAAATTAAAGAATGATGCAACAAGTACAAAATGTTTAGGGATATGGCTTTACAAATTACTCTAAAATCAGTTTAAAATGCAAGAAAACTGAGCTGTTCTTCCTTCAGCTGAATTATCCTGCTCTTTGTGCACGTCCTTCATCTTCTGATAATTGCAAGGGCAGATACTGACTTCATGTACAGATGTCTCATGCAGTGAGGGGTTCTTCAGATGCCTGTCTTCAAGTCCATCTTCTTAGGGGACAAGATCATAACTTCACTGTGATACTGAAATAAGTTCTCTGACTGCTGCTTAGCTGTTCTGCATAAAGTGACTGAACGCAGATGCGTATTTCCAGATAAAATCTACAATGAGGTTGAGAGTACATACAGAGTAGTGATTTGACATCAAACTCCTCTATGAGGCTGCTGTGATATTTCTAAAACAAACATTGTAATACCAGAAAATATTATGAATATAAGACGAACAAAAATCTATCAAACAAATAAACAAACAAAACCAAATATTGCAACATATATATTTTCACATGAAAAGCTACCAAACAACCTTACCTCTTCCCCAGTGTAACGTGGTATATTCAGGTAAGTATCTGGCATTTTATTAATTAAAATCCCACGTTAGATTAAAGCAACTTCACTAAGATTCTAATTCTCTCCTGCTGACATTTTTGGAGCATGGGATTTATATTTATTTCTAGATGTCCTGATATAAAATAGATCATGTAATGTTAATTTTGACCCATTTCTCCAAACTGCCTGAATTTATAATGATTTTTCTTAACTAATTCATATAGTAATCCTGAAGTACAGTACATGTATTAGGAAAAAAAAAAAAAAAAAGTAAATGAAATTACAGCTTTAGCTGAACTCACTCCAGAGCTGCCTTCTTTTTTTTTTTTTTTTTTTTTTCCCCGAAGAGCTTGCTTGCATATCACCATTTTGTACAAGAACACCAAGAAGGGAATTCTAGCAGAAGGTCACAATATCTTATTTCTCATTATTTAAGACAGTGTTTCCCTTTTATCAGATATGCATTTGCTTTGAACAAGAAGGCAAACAGCAGGTTAGTCTTCTGGCTGGAGTGCTGCCACCATTTCTGTTGACCATTCCCTCCTGCTTGCATGGGTCCCACATTGCCTGCACCCCACACTGCCTCCACCATCACATTTTTCCCCATTTATACATTTCAACTTCTGTTTGCCCTTCTGGAGCCGAGCTGCTTTCTCATCACTCCATTAACACAGCTCAGACAAGAAACACTTACCATATAAAATCTCCCTCAGAAGGTCACAGCCACCTTGCTCTCAATAGCAGTGTGTGTGGGAGGGCTTGTTCCAGTGCAGTGCAGTCCAGTGCAGTCCTCAGCCTCATGGCAAGAGCTGCATGGGGGGTTATGGGACTGCCTGCCCTCCAATTTCCCCTGGTTGTTGCTGAGGCTTCATATGGTGCCCAAGGATGGTGAGAGAAGGGCTCTTGATGGGGGTTAGCAGGGCAGAGGCAAACTGGCTGCAAATGGAGAACTGGGAGGGAGGCCTGGAGGTGGTAGGAAGCTGCTGAAAGACCCTTGGAGCTAATTTCTGACAGGATATGAAAGCATCCCTCTGCTAAAATGGCTGCCAGCTGAGGAATCGCCCAAGGAGAGACAGCGACAGCAGTGGTGGGAGTTCCTCAGGCATTGCCTCTCCCAGCACTTTCCTTGTGGCTGAGGGAAATACGCAGAGGCTGCTCCATAGCTGAAACCAGTCTGGGCACCAGTGCTATGCCATGATTATTTAAACAATTGTCTGCTTCGCCCTGTCAGTAAGTCACTCATAATAATTCACTCTATGGACACATAATTTTATTGCTGTTAAAGGTCCCAGATGGAGCCTTTAGTTGTGAAAATTATCATCTTTCCACTTGAGAAAATTAAACTCGCTCTGAGTTACTGGCCATTATACAGCTGGGCCTGGGCACTGAGAGCTCACAGCCCACCTTGGTTTCACTGATGTTCATGGGTGGTAAAAGCATTGCTCTCAAGAAGAAAGATTTTTTGAATTATTAAAAATGGAGAACTGATTTTCAAAACTGGCATTTTAAGTTATATGATCAATAGTTGTGCCCTTCCTTTCATATCCATGAACTGCCCAGCTTTTTTCTATGTGGATATCAGGATGGATAATAATATGAGGGCAGCATCAGAGTAGGAAGTTTTCTCTTCACATCTTTAACCCAGGCCCCAGAGAGGCAGCAGACTTCTCCATGATGTAGGTTCAGTCTGCATCTTGGGCCTTCCCTTCCCTTCAGCAGGGAGTCTCCTACAACAGTGACCCATCTTTTTTCCTTTGTGGAAGCAGTTTTGATGCAAGGCCTAAGCCCACTGAACCTCTGCAACACCTCCAGGCTAGATGAGCCATCATCCTCATTATCATTTGGTTCCACTTGCAGAGCCATACCTATTATATAAGGGCAGCTGGGAAGGTGGGGTAGTCACTGGGGAGACGTGCCTACTGTGCTGGGCAGGAACTTGTTGCCATTGCCCCTTATCCTTTGAGTCACTGTGTTCAGCCAAATGGAGAGAGGATAGGGAATCCTCCATATTAATCAATTCTGTGATTCTGTGTGTGATTCTGTGATATCAAGTGTCCTGTCTGCCTGTTGTTCCTGTCTCAGGGAAGGTAGGGGGTAATTCCAGTAGTCTCGCACTCCCTGATACTCCTCAACCTGCTATTTGGGGAGGTCCCGGTTGACTGGCTGCTAGATAATGTTCTTCCCATCTACAAGAAGGGCCTGAAGGAGGACCCAGGGAACTACAGGCCTGTCATTCTGGCATTGGTGATAGGGAAGGTTATAGAGAAGATCATCTTGAGTGTCATCACACAGCACTTACAGAACAACCAGGTGATCAGGCCCAGTCAGCATGGGTTTATCAAAGGTAGGTCCTGCTTGATGAACCCGATCTCTTTCTGTGACAAGGTGACCCACTTAGTGGATGAGGAAAGAAAGGCTGTGGATATTGTCAAACTAGACTTCAGTAGACTTTTGACACTGTTTCCCACAGCATTGTCCTGGAGAAACTGGCTGCTCATGGCTTGGATGGGTATACGCTTTGCTGGGTCGCTGGTCCCAAAGAGTTGTGGTGAATGGAATTAAATCCAGTTGGAGGCCAGTCACAGGTGATGTCCCCCAGGGCTCAGTATTGGGGCCAGTTCTCTTTAATATCTTTATCAATGATCTAGATGAGAGGATCAAGTGCACCCTCAGTAAGTTTACAGACAACACTAAATTAGGTGGGACTGTGCATCTGCTTGAGGATAGGAAGGCTTTGCAGAGGGATCTGAATAGGCTGGATTGATGGGTTGAGGCCTACTCCATGATGTTCAACAAGGCTAAGTGCGGGCCCTGCACTTGGGTCACAACAACCCCATGCAACGCTACAGCCTGGGAGAAGGGTTGCTGGAAAGCTGCCCAGCAGAAAAGAACCTGGAGTTATTGGTCGATAGCTGGCTGAATATAAGCCAGCAGTGTACTCAGGTAGCCAAGAAAGCCAGCAGCATCCTGGCTTGTATCAGAAACGTGGACAGCAGGACTAAGGAAGTGATTGTGCCCCTGTACTGGGCTCTGGTGAGGCCACATCTTGAGTACTGTGTTTAGTTTTGGGCCCCTCGCTACAATAAAGACACAGAGATGCTAGAGCATGTCCAAAGAAGGTCAACAAAGCTGCTGAAGGGTCTGAATAACAAGTCTTATGAGGAGTGGTTGACGGAACCAGGATTATTAAGCCTAGACAAAAGGAGGCTCAGAGGAGAACTTAACACTCTCTACAACTACCTCAAAGGAGTTTGTAGCAAGGTGGGGGTTAGTCTCTCCTCCCAAGAAAGAAGTGATAGGACAAGAGGAAATGACCTCAAGTTGTGTCAGAGGAAGTTTAGGTTGGATATTAGGAAAAAAGTAACCAAGTGATGGTGGTAGTAGAATCTCAGTATACTGTATCATTGTAACACCTAAATTGGAGACTGCATTTATGCCACTTAGGCATAGTTAATCCCCTTACCATAATCACTCACTTAATTTTGGTTTAATCTTCCACAGTGTGGGTTCCCAGAGAAGGGCTGAATACCAGCCATTTGCTGAAGTATTCAGAAACAGTGGAGGATGCAGCACAAAGTAGGTGTAGTTTGTGTATTGTTCTGAATAACGGTGCTTTCTTGAACAGAAGCCATAATAAAATTACATGAAAGATAAGTAAGTAAGAAATATTTAGTTCATGAAAGAAAACATCAATGAAATATTTTACCATGGTTCACTGAAAGATTCATAATGTGGAAAGAAGCTGAGAGCATAGACAAACCTGTTCCTCCTTCAGGTGCAGAAATGACTGACTGAAACAGACCTTTTACACTGTCTTTCATGCTTCAAAAACTTAGGCGGAAATCACAACATGATCAAATGCAATGACTACATTTCCTTTAACTTTAGTGGATCAAATTTTACCTCAAGAAAATTTATCAGATTACCAACAACTTACCTGACTAAACTGCAAGACAAAGAAAAAATGTTCCCCTGGATACTGCTGTTTCCTATCCAATAAAATGTGCCACATTTGCAAGAAAGGTGAAGTTCTGAAGTAGGTTATCCTCTTCACAGCAGAGAAGGCAAATTTCCCTTTCCATAGCAACCCAGTAGAACTGTTGCCAATACAACCTTTCCTACTTATGGAGATAATAGTAATGAAAGAAAGGTCAGTCGTGGCTATTTAATAGTTTAAAATATAGCTTCAGCTCTCTTGACATCTGCATAGACTAAATGAGTTGTTGAAGGATTTGAACAGTTTTACAGAGTATATTAAGTTTCATGACTTGCACACAAAAAAAATATTCATTTGGTTACATGTTGGCAATTTAGAGCCAACAATAACTTTGGAATTTATTAAAAGCAGGCCACTGTTTTAATAGGAAAATATTTTTATGCTATGAGCAGTAATGACTTTTTTACAACTCTTGTAAAAACTCAAAAGAAGAGCAATGAAGATTCTTGGGATGGATGGATTTTGCTGCTCTTGAGTCAATTAGCAGAGTAAAATATTTGTTTTTAAATGGACAAAGCACCTGTTTCATTAGCTAGAAGGAAAACTAGAACCTTCAAAAATGGTGGAACTCATCCTATAAAAACTAAAGATGAGCAGGTGTTAACTGATGGTGTCTGACACACTGCTTAGGGTATCTTGAAATTGTCCATTTCTAATAGAACCATCAGCTACCTGGCAAGATTTCTGTAATACAGAAAACTATTACTTGAACCAGTTGTAGATTGTATTTCATTCTGTCTGTCACACTGCATTATGCTGCCATTGTAGTGTCTCTCTTGGAACTGCCCCTTTGTCTGGATTTCTCCTGATATACAACAAAGTTTCCAACCACACTGAGACAGGAGTTTAGTTATATGGTTTTGTTCAGACAAACTATTACACTCCCAGCATGCCTGCGAACAGGTTTCCTCCCATCCTGTTCAACTGAGCCAGGTAATGGAGACTTGTGCCCACTCCTGAACCACTTACTGAAAATACCCAGGCTGTCACAAACAGCTCTGCGTAATGTAGCCCAGCCTTGTCTGCTCTCTGCTTTCAATTCCAAATCCATTTTTCAAAATTTCAGAAAGAAAGCGAAAGGGAAAGGGAAAGGGAAAGGGAAAGGGAAAGGGAAAGGGAAAGGGAAAGGGAAAGGGAAAGGGAAAGGGAAAGGGAAAGGGAAAGGGAAAGGGAAAGGGAAAGGGAAAGGGAAAGGGGAGGGGAGGGGAGGGGAGGGGAGGGGAGGGGAGGGGAGGGGAGGGGAGGGGAGGGGAGGGGAGGGGAAGGGAAGGGAAGGGAAGGGAAGGGAAGGGAAGGGAAGGGAAGGGAAGGGAAGGGAAGGGAAGGGAAGGGAAGGGAAGGGAAGGGAAGGGAAGGGAAGGGAAGGGAAGGGAAGGGAAGGGAAGGGAAGGGAAGGGAAGGGAAGGGAAGGGAAGGGAAGGGAAGGGAAGGGAAGGGAAGGGAAGGGAAGGGAAGGGAAGGGAAGGGAAGGGAAGGGAAGGGAAGGGAAGGGAAGGGTATATGTTATCAGGGGATTTAGCTAGCTACTATCTTTAATACCCCATACTTAAAGTGTGCTGTCTTCCTGCATCTGTCAGAACTTGACCATTCAGTATTGCAATAAGCTCCAGTTAAGTGTTGTTTCATTACTTCACTTTCTACTATCTATGAAATTCACACTGTTATATGATAAATTTTTCTTTATCACTTGAACTGCTTCGTCCTCCATCTCCGCTTTACTAGGAATATGACTGGGGCATATTCTGAAATGAGATAAAGTAATGATGTAACTTTTTTTATATTTGTTGGTGGGAAAGATATTGAACTTTGTAGAATGCTGTAGTTGTGTTGAGGGCACTTGTAATACAGCAGTGTCTCCTACATCTCATTTATATGTGGGTGATGAGGATAGAAACCCTATGCAATTCCCCAGTTACTGATGCTATAAATATCCTTAAGGTGTTACCCCTACTCGTCTGATGATTGCTGTGTGTACCCTATCTTGTATTGCAGCTTCCTCAGATAAGTCTCCTTTTGCCAAATATAATTCCACCTTCTTCTGTGTTGAAATAAACTAATTTCTGCCATCTTCTCCTCATGTGTAATTCTGTGTCTATGGCACCGTGCATTAAATGTCCTATATTTTTCTTTTTATGGGTATTTCTTATGTGCTAACATTTAAACTATTGCAGATGTTTAAATCACCTGAATCTACCAATCTAGATCCATAGACAAAGGTTCAGAATGCTTAGTAGCAATACAAATCCACCTACCACTCATAGCAAGCTCTCCTCCTGGTTTCTACTTCCATATTCTTTGTGTCTCCATCGTCCTTTGACTTGATTTTTCCAACATTCATTTCATATTTCTGAACTTCTAATGAGAACTATTGCAATATGTCTCTGTAACCCCTTCTGTCTATCTTGGGCTTACGGAGGTAAATCTTCTACCTCTCCATTAACCTTAATAATGATGCATCTCTACCATCTCTTATCTGAAGCAAATATGAAAAATTGCCTTTTCTAGGGAAGGGTCACTGGGAAACTTAATATGATGCATGTGTCTCCTAAAATGCCCAGGGGGACTATGCTGGGTAAATTTAAATCATCACTTTCTGGGGAAGAAAAAATGTGTTATAGGCTTACTTAACAGATTCACCTATATCCATCCAATTATTTCACAAGGCATTAGTACATTAACAAATAAAGTGGAGTTAGATGGGAATTTGCAATGAAAAAACCTACTATTCCTGGTAAATGTGTATGTGGTTCTTGTAAGACAACTAATATAAATCTGATCTTCCTCTATGGTGATTTGCTTGTGCTCCTGCATCTTAAAATACCACTGTTACTTTTTAGATGTAGACATGTAAAAATGTTGGGTTATTTCAAACATTAACATTGTTTCTTTGATAGAAGCCATTGTAAAGGATGAACTTGATGTTACAGCATTAAAAATGCTTCCAGAGGATCTTAACTCTGAGTTGCAGAGAGGAATACATGGAAAAGTGTATAACTTTTCCAGTAGTTGCAGTCTATTTCAAAAGACCAAGAGAAAAAGGCACATTTTTTGGAACTCCCTACATATGTGTTTACCCCACACTCTCTGAATATGTGCATTTGAATCAGTGTTATGTTATTGGACTAGGGACACTGTATATGCACATACCGGTTATCTAATCTTTCCTGTAGCATATTTAAAAAATGCAAACTCACCTAATATTCCATCTGCATTAAAATGTGTGGATCTATATAATTAATATTAAAATAGACTGTTTTTTGTCTGGCTGTTGTTGTTGTTGTTGTTATTATTATTATTATTATTGAGTGCCAAGTCACAAGTAAAATTATTAGGGGTTATCAGCCGTAGTTATATCTTTGCTACTCAATGTATGGCTCCAGATAATTTCTACAGCTTGTTGTTGAAGACCTGCATATCCAATGCAGAATAAATTAGCTCCTGAACATTCTGCAGTTCTCGTCACACCAACACCTCACAAAATCAGAATAAGAAGCAGAATTATTATAATATTGAGTTACAAAGAGGGAAGCAAGATACTTTTTTTTTTTTTTTTTTAATTTCCAGTGAGCAACTCTGGTATAAACAAAAGTCTTTTAAAAGCTTCTTAGGGTCTTCTTTTTTCCTTTTTATTTTTTATTTTTTCCTTTTGTCTCTGTGTGTGTGTGTTTAATCTGGTATCACATACACTGGAATACCTTTGTTACAACTGTATTTTATAATACAGAGTATACAGATAGTCAGTCTGGAGAGGAAGTATAACCAAAGAACTATATTACAAGCCTCTAAGAAAAATAAATTTACAGTTGCTTTGGTATATCTACTATATTTCCACATGCTAATGTATTTGGGCTTCTTAAATTTAATCTTAATTCTGCACTTTCTGTAGTTAGAAGGCTAGTTTGCCGATAATTGTAAAATCTCTATAATCACTTTTCTCTTTTTCTATTTTTTTTCTCTATTTTACTGGTATTTGTTTGTACCCTTGCATCTTAAAAAACAAAGTAGCTGGTAATTCCTTGCTTTTTTGTTTAAGCATATAGATGTTAACATTAAGACTTGACCAATGTCAAGATGGAGTTAAGGTAGACTGCAGATATGAGTAAATATAAAGCAAAACTACGTGCTTCAGGATCACGACATCTTTTCAATGCTAGTAAAGAAATGCTGCCAGAACCTTCAGGCCAATTCTCAGGGGAGAGGTGTGGAGAAACTTCTGGCTCTTGATTGAGACTTCAGCTCAGTGAAAGTTAAACCATTGAAGCCCACAAGGAAAATGTTGCCAAAACCACAAAAATTGGACTTTTTGCTGAATAGAGCCCACAGAAAGTAATCTTTCATTCTGAGTTTAGAATGCAATAGATATTTCATTTCAGCTGAACTCAAAATTGTAGTTTTACACTTTGCATCTTTTAGCTGCTTGAAAAAAGAATATCTTAAATGACCTAAAATCTGTCACCCTCTCTGTGAGCTTCATTGTATTGTGAACTTTTTCCACAGATGACAAACATACAATGAGTTCACCCTGAGACACCTGCATACTCCCCCTTAAAGTAACCTATTTCTTTGTACCTCCACAAAGGCCACAAGTACACAGGCAATTTAAAAAGAGGAGCTTAGCCAGCTGAAGTGTGGTAGAAGCCTATAGTTTACCAAACCGAACAATCTCTAGCAATTCGAACAAATCTTTTTGTTGAGACCTTCTGAAGATAAATACTCATCCATCCAGCTCCCTTCCTGTTTTGTAATGTCTCCCTGTCTAATTTAATAAATGCTTTCTTGCTGTTTCTTGGCATCTTCCAGAATAAGGAATGTAAACTGAAAAGACCATGGAGACTATCTTTGGCCCAGGATTCCACAATGAATAATATCAGGAGACACAGAGACGAGTCTGTCAGCCCATACCTTTTGCCATGGCCTCTACTAGGGATAGTTGCTCGGTGCTGTGTGAAGCAGACTCTTGTTATACAATGACTAGCACACGTGAAAGTTAGAAGAAATATGCATAGTCTCATAGATCAACTGCTAAGGCTAGTACAGTATAAGAAAACCCATCAAAAATAACAGTAAGAAAGGGAATGCTAAGAGAAAATATTACTGCACAACAGCAATTGCCTAAGAATTATTAGTAATATTTTATGACACTTTCTGTCAGTCAGGTAGAACATGCCAAAAAAGGATAGTAGCTGCCGATTTAATAATTTATTTATTTCTAGTCTGTAGACATCCATTATTGTTTAAATGAATGAAATAAGATTTGTACTGTGACAGTTGTCCTCCAGAATGAGCACCTCAGCTTTTCAAGTCTACATTGTTGAAAGTTATGACAATTCCTTTTTAAATAGTATATCTCAAAATATATATAAATTTCATCTCCATATATGAAGTGGACTTTCTGCAGTGCTCCTGAGATTCATTTTCTGTTCATTCATGGAAGAGTCATTGCTGTAGATACGCATAAGATGATGTACTGGAAACCCTCATTAATTCTGCTTCTGTGTGGTCCTGGAAATCCCTCAAGTCTCTTCAGGCTCTAATATTTTGGCTCCATTTAGATTTGCCATTCAGAAATAGCCCACTCTTGTCTACATGTTCATACACCCTATTCTTGGAACTTTGAAATATCACAAAAGAGTATTGTATTCATAAAAATTCAGTTCCAAATGACATTCATCTGCAGGATATAGAGCCCTCTGTAGAAAAGGAGAGGCTTTAAGGGGAAAACAGTTCAATGTAATGTGCAAAGAACAGCATGGTTTCTAGCATTGCCACTGAGGATTAGGTAGGCCTGAATTAGTTCAGTTCGTTGATTTTCACCTATTTGTTAGAGAGGGCAATGCTACTGTTATTTGTTGTGAAATGATTTGAGAGATATGAAGAAAAACTAATGCATTATTTTTTATTGTTCACAATGTTCACAAATGGCTTTATAATAAACACGCTGTCTATTAGTGTAGAGAAGGGACAGATCTTTCAGAAGCCCTTCAAAGGGCACCCAGAGCAATAATGGCTACCATAGCCTCTTTCTCCATGTGTTTTCTTATAGTACTCTTTGGGGTAGATAACTGCAGTTCTTGGTCCTTCCTTCCCATATGTATATATCATGGGGATTTTTCTCCTGAGGTCCACTAGGTCAGAGATCTCTTGAGCTTCTTGTCCTGTCCAGTTGATGAAGTCCTTAGGTTTCTTCATTATTTTCTATTACTGTGTCAGGCCTGTCTTCCTTTCATTTTGAACAGCAAAGAGGTAGTAGTAGCTATGCATGTCATAGTGAAACATTTAAAAGTTGGCTGTCTATCAAGGTTGAACAACATATTGCCAGCATTGAATAACTACAATGTAGATTATGTTCTCAAGCATCTTCTGCATCTTCATGAATTTGTGTCACTAGCTTCAGAATATGGCAGTGTAGACAGTTTGCATAAAAAATGCTTTTTTGATACCTCTGATCATGTAGTAGGAGTTAGGCACAATATGTGAGTAGATCAACAGTGAATTGCCAGACCTTTGGAAAAGTAGGTATTTGGCTTTTGTGAGGCACCCTGAATTTGCTTTTATCACTGGACAAACATTAGGATAAAGGTAACCAAATTATTTTATTAAGATGTCATTTATTTCAATAGTAATCAATATGAAAAATAAAAGTAAAACTAATTGAGGTAACGCAAGAAAAAAGGTTATAGCTAACATTAGATCTGGGCCATGCGGGCACACACAGGCCTTACCTCTGCCAGGGATTCCTTCTCACTTGCCCAAGGCCCAGGACCCAATTTCAGCCCCCCAGATTCTGGGCCCATCTCTGTCCCCATAGAGGTGCCAGGACCATGGCTGCCCCTGGTGCCCTGCTCGGTGGTGCCAGTCACGGCCTTGCCACCAGGACCCTGCCCGTCTGCCCCCCCCGGTCTGGGAGCCTCCACAGCTCTCAGTGCCTGACCCCAGGGTTGTGAATACGGGAGCGAATCGCAGGTCTTTTCTAATATGCCCACGTTACTCCACGGGTTCTTTCCTTAGGCTTAGCAGACTCCACAATGAACTTGTGAATCAAAAGCTGAGCTAGTGCACTTCCTGTATTTCAATTTTATCCCTTTTGATTAAGTAAGTAATCATAGGTTTGGCAGAATTAATAGCACAGCTGGGGCATGTTTTATTGGTCAGTACTTAAAAATTAGTTTTGCTTTGCTATGTGCAATCCATTTGCTGGTGTCTCCTTATAGAACTACTTAATGGGACTGTGGCAACCCATTGTGCAGGCATACAAGTAACTATACTAAAACCATGGATAACAGGTCCTGGTCTTTTTCACTTCTTTGCTATCTTAAGTGTTTTCCTGCTCGTTTATTTCTTTCAAGTGTTAATATCAGCACTAGTAATCCTAAATTTTAGGAAATCATGTTTTATTGAAGTATGCACACTTATTTTCTCACATTGCTCTTTCTGATAGTGTGGAAAGGTGCCAATCTACTAATCAATTGCTGATGAAATTTTGTGACTTTATGAATTAGATTATATGCTATGGTTTCTTGAGAAAACAATGACCTAGGTCATCCCTTCCAATCCTAGTGTATATCTGTGAGATGGGAATGGATGTAGTTCTTGCGAATATGAAGAATAACTTCATTGTTTATCTAATTTCAGATATTCATTTTACATCCAATTTAGCCTTTTCCATATCCATATGCTGTCCGCTCAGTGTTCCTTCTGAAAACTGTTCTCAGAGAAACAAACAAACAAGCAAAGAAACACAATACAAAAATTGTGAAACTGAAACCCATAGAAGCATTTTTCAAGCTGTAGTAATTTCCACCAAGTTGATAAATCCTGCAACATGTAAGAATATTCGAACTGTATAACATAAGGGTACCTCACCCGGGCCTTAATAAGCTAGAAGCACACATAAGAGACAACATACGAAACAAATATCCAAAATTTCCCAAACAGTGCTGAGCAAAGCTTTACAGCCTCCTAGATTACACTAGCATGTATTAGGTATAAATCAAACAAATTTAAAAATTTCGTTTTAAAAACTCACTTTAGGAATGGCTTAGACTTTTCAAAAAGTTTTGGATAGTTTCATATTTCATTACTTTCCAAACAAGCATTTAATACTGTATTAGTGTTCGTAGAATGCTCTGGGGACAATGTAATATGACATAACTAGCTAGAAGTGGACTTTATAATCTAGTGATATTTTAAACCAGAAACATAACCTTTTAAGTTTTTACTTGTCTCTGTTTCTGCTGGACTACACAAAAATCTTGTAAAATTATTATACATTTGATGTAGAAGAAGTCAGTGGTCCAGAACTCCTACCTGTTACAGACTGAATTTGAAATAGTATTTAGGAAGAAAATCAAAAAATGGAGTTTAATCTTAAAGAGCTGTTGTGGTTTTTTTGTTTGTTTTGTTTTGTTTTTGTTGTTGTTTTTGTTTTGTTGGTTTTTTTTAGACTAATTGCTTTGTATAACTGGATTTTGGAGCTTTTCAGAATGCTTTTATATTGAAATAAATCTGTTGTGAAAAATGGTCCGTAGCTTTCAGCTAACACTGAATAAGAAACTTTATTGTAATAGCAATGGTAGAACTATTCTGCATTTTGCATTCTGTTTCAAATTATAACTTCTGTCTAAAACCTTCCTTTGCTCCTGCTGCTTAGCTTCCTCTTACTGGTTATACAAACAGTACAGTTTTGCTTGTGGATGAGAGATGGATTAAGAAGCAGATCTGAGGTGAGCTTAAAGATGTATGAGAAGAGCACAGCAGTCTATCATAAGGGTGACATTTATCAGGGTCTAGGGACTTAGGGAGGTATAGCTTTCCAAGCCAACCCCAAAAATGCTGCTTCTTCCTCTTTATGCTTCAGTGAACACAGAAAGCAGAGGAGGAGAACTCCTCCCTTCATATCCCATCTCTGTCTTCTCCTGGACTGTACTAGTAGCCTAGCACACATATCACCAATGCAAACTCACAGACCAGAGATTTGATTGTCATTCCTTGAACTATGCAGCGTCCATGAAATACAGCTGCCCCCTTGTTTTCAGTTTACTCCATCCTACAAAGCATTTATTCTCCTAGGTATTTGGTCTATCATTTTTTATGTAGATGACTTCTACCCAAAGGATGACACAAATATGACTTGGCAATGCTATGAAGCCATTTTTAAAAGCACCATCTTTACATACACTTGTACTTCAGTACTGAATCCCATTCAGTATTTATGAAAGATTACCATCTTTTGTGTGATTTTCATCATTACTATTGCTATAGTACTGTAGTTCTCCTGTAGCACCTTTTAAAGCTCTTCTTGACTTTATTTTTTTCTGTGTTGTGATTCCTAAGTTATCGTTAGGGACACTCCACTAATTCTGTGAGCAATGTTTCTGTCACTTATTAAGTCAAATGCTTTGCCACCATGACATGGACAATTTGAGAAATGGCATGGTTATACAGTAAGGACGGCAAGTTAAATTATTATGATCTACAGTCTAAGACATCATTTTGTGAATGGTTCAGTGTTGATGTGGTATTGTAGCTCCTTGTCTTGATAATGTAGACACTAGTGGGAGAAAATTTATATTAAGTCTTAGTGTTCTTGGGTGTTTTGTTATCTGAGCACAAAAACAAAAATCAGCCATTTCAGAGCTTCAGTGGTGTTTTTTAGAAGATTTCATCAGAGATCTCTATTACCGTCAGCCACACACAATAATACTTTAAGAGCATAGTGTGTTCATTTGTGTTTCTTAAAAAAACTGTTTATGAGCTTACAGCACTTAAGCTGAATGAGGTTTTGGCGATAGATTCCACACTGTATAAATAGCAGTTCCAAACCACTGTCTTTGAAGCAGATGTGGTTAAATTACTTGTTGTGAATAAAGTATCAGAAGAATTAAGCCTTTTTTCTTCCTGTTCACAAAATGTTCTTAAACTTAAGGTAGTTTTTAAGAATAGCTTCATATTTGTATTTACTGAGAAGTTTATATGAATAACCTTCTTCCTACAAGGGTCAGTCCTAGTTGTTTTCTGTGCAAATCCTAGTTGTTTTCCGTGCATTATTTTTGGCAGGTGATCGATGTTTGATGTTGTGATGTACATTTCATTACACTGATTATATTGTGCAGATGTAACTTTAGCTAGAAACATGAGAAAAGGGGCACTTGGCAAAAACTTTTAGCGTGAATGGTGGATAAAGGTCAAGAACTCAGGGAACTCACCAGCTTGTTGCAGGGACTCAGCTATCCTGGTATGCAAGCCTAATGAAATATGGCAATGTTGCTCAATGCCCTATTTAAGTGCCTTAAATTAGAATCATAGAATCATAGAATATCCCAAGTTGGAAGGGACCCACAAGGATCATCGAGTCCAACTCCTGGCTCCACACAGGTCTACCCAAAAATTCAGACCATATGACTAAATGCACAGTCCAAACGCTTCTTAAACTCCAACAGGCCTGGTGCTGTGACTACGTCCCTGGGGAGCCTGTACCAGTGCATGACAACCCTCTCAGTGAAGAACCTCTTCCTGATATCCAGCCTGAACCTCCCCTGTCACAGCTTGACACCATTCCCTCGGGTCCTATCACTGGTCACTAAAGAGAATAGATCGGCACCTGCCCCTCCACTCCCCCTCGTGAGGAAGCTGTAGGCCGCGATGAGGCCTCCCCTCAGCCTTTTCCAGGCTGAACAGGCCAAGTGACCTCAGCTGCTCCTCATACGCCTTCCCCTCTAGGCCCTTCACCATCTTCATAGTCCTCCTCTGGACACTCTCCAACAGTTTCACGTCCTTTTTGTACTGTGGTGCCCAGAACTGCACACAGTACTTGAGGTGAGGCCGCACCAGCGCAGAGTAGAGTGAGACAATCACTTCCCTCGACCGACTAGCAATGCCGTGCTTGATGCACCCCAGGATATGGTTGGCCCTCCTGGCTTCCAAGGCACACTGCTGGCTCATATTCAACTTGCTGTCAACCACAACCCCCACATCCCTCTCTGGGGGGCTGCTCTCCCACTTCTCGTCACCCAGTCTGTATGCGCAGCCAGGGTTGCCCCATCCCAGGTGCAGGAACCGGCACTTGCTGTTGTTAAACTTCATGTGGTTGTTGATTGCCCAGCTCTCCAATCTGTCCAGATCTCTCTGCAAGTCCTTTCCACCCTCAACAGAGTCAGGAACTCCTCCGAGTTTAGTATCATCAGCAAATTTACTCAAAACACATTCTAGTCCTACATCCAAATTGTTTATAAAAACATTGAAGAGAACTGGCCCTAAAATGGAACCCTGGAGAATCCCACTGGTGACTGGCTGCCAGCCTGATGTAGCCCCATTTACCATAAAAAGGGCAATGCTATGGGAAGTCCATTGTAATTCTGAAGCCTGCCTTTCACTGTCAGCTCTGCAACCTGTAACCTAAGCCATTGTGTCAGTGGCTTTGCAGACCATGCTCCAGTGTTAGTAACACTGGAAGCAGGAACAAATAGGGAATTGTAGGGGTTCCTGAGGACAGCTATATGGGAACTTCAGTCCTCTGACAGAAGTACCAGAGGGGAGGATCACATGCTACACCAAAGAGTTTGCCCAGGAAAGATGTTTGTCTGGGGAATTCCTGTTGTTCCTCTTGGGCAGCCACTGGAGAGCTTCTCCTTACCTTTCTCTATTATTTTATTTTCATTTTTCTCTGAACTTAATGTTAGAATCAGTGTGTGCTATCAGCTACAGACCCTGGCAGTATAGATTTGTGCAGTATGGATGTGTATGATCATCCTTTTTGCATCTTTCCTCTGGCTAAATCACTGCTAATACAGCATCATACGGACAGCAGTGTCCATTCAATATTTTTCCTAATGTTTAAGAAGGCTAGTTACTGAACTGCAGTCATGATGTGCTCTTAATTTCCTTTGTTTGCTCTGTACTGAATATGAAACAGTGAATCTAAGAGCTTTTGGAAATCATGGAAGCCTTGGAATTGAACTCTACAAAGCCAGGAAGTCACTTATCATATATATAAAGCAGGAAATAGTGATGTGCCTAAAGCTTGAGCCTGGGAAGCAGGGGATTTGAGGTTTGTTTCCAGCTAATAGGAAGGTTTCTTGATTCCTCTCTTATAGAATAGAATAAATAGTTCAGTTGGAAGGGACCTTCAAAGATCATCTAATCCAACTGTCTGACCTCTTCAGGGCTGAGCCATCAAACCTACAAAATCATACCTAAAGGAGAATGATCATAAAGCTGTTTATGCCTAGATCATCTGAAAGCAGATGACTTCCTTAGAGCATCATTAAAATAATCTGGTTTATGGTATAGCTGAAGTATATAGTTTGCAGTGAATGGTAGCACTCCTATATTAATGTGTTTCCTTAATGTATGTTCTAAATAAAGAAGATTCCAATAACTATCACTTTAGAGATAGAAGTCTTCATTAACTACATCCATAGATGAAAAAGGTGGAAGAGTCAGAAGTCTAAAACATTTACAAGCCTTCCTCTGTGTTTAGCAGAAGTATTTGATGCCCAGATAAAGGTTTATAATAATATATATCTATGTCAAGTCATTTGTCCATTTGATAAGTAATTCCCTTCAGTCCTTACAGTTCTTTGGTGTGCATACTTTGCAATCAGTCACTTGCTGTTCTATCTTTTCAATTAAATGCATCAATGTTCTAATAAAATAACACATAAAAACTTTGCCCAGTTCCCTAGACTTCAGGAAAATACAGTTTCTTACATGATTTTTCACATGCTGTGACAGATTGAAAGTCTTGGGCTATAACTGTTTGAAGCACAATCCGTGTGTGTGCAATATTATGGAATATCATCTCTAAGTGCTCTCTTCATGCAGTATCTTTGTGACCAGGTCATTGACACTGCTACCTAAAATCCACACAAAAAAAATCCAGACCAGGTGACCAGACATTGCCTTCCATTTTTCATCAGCATGTTCCATTGTCACACTCACTTTTTTGTGGAAAGATTAAAATTCAAGTATTAATTAAAGCTATCCCCAACACCCTCACTGAGGAGCTTTGTTAATAATTTTAACTTTGACAACTCTTATTTTGTTCTTTTATTTTCTGAGTACCAAGATCCTGTTTTTATGGAATCAATACCTTTGTCATTCTTTTTTAGCTCTCTAAATATTCCCCAAACTTTTCCTGAGTGTTCTACTTTGTCAGTCAGGTAAGGAGCTTTTCCATTTATATTTGCCCTTTCCTGATAATGGATACTTGTAACAGGGAATATATTCTTCCACCACCGCTCAAAGAAACACCAAATCTTCCAAGACCTCAAGGTCTTCTCATAGGGGAGACCGAAATACCAACTGGAAAACACCTGTGGTATGGTTAGTGTGACAACTTTCCTTTTCCTGACAAAAGCTATAGGACAGAAGTTTCCCTCTTTTCTTTCTAGCGAGTCCTTTTTATCTTCCATATTTTCAGGTGATCTCATTTTCTCTTCCCTTGCTTTGTGGCACACTTCTGTTTCTTGTTCTGTTTTGGTCTAGATTTTTGCTCTGTTTCTAATGTTGCCTCTTCATACTGAAGCAAGTGGATAGGGCTGACCTTTCTGGCAAGAAGGGATGGTTAAAAGTTGTAAGAGACCCCTACAGTTTCTGGGTAAGGATAAGGGGAAACAAAAACAAAACCTAAAAACCTGAAAACAAAATCTAAAATAAACAATCAAAAAGACACTTTTGCCAATCTAAAGATTGATACAAAGCAATTGGAAGGACAATTGAAAGTGTGTGAATGATTTTAGGATTTCCAGTGTTTCAATGTAAAACAGGGGTTTGTTTTTTGGTATGACTTTACTAAATACATTGCCTTTTTATGGCTTTTTTGCAACACAGTTGTCATCCTTCTCTCTTGCCTTTGACATTAGTAATCACGTGGGTATAACAACATCAAGGCATGTGTGTGTGAGCATCAGTTTAAAATAACACAGATGTCAAGTATATAATCATGTTTCTCTGTTTCAAAATCATGTAAACATTCAATATAAAAAGAATTAGTAGGACTGCATAGTTAGCTATTAAAAAATGTAAATGTTTTTTAACATTCCAATTTTTGCAATACTGGAGTGTATATAACACTAGCCTTTCTGCATCTAGGTAAATCAATCAGGTTATGGAACTTTTCCTATTTTTAAAAGCTGTGGAGGGAGGGAGAGAGTCAGGGAACTAAAAGGTTTAACAAGAATATATTTATTTTTATAACCTAAAGAATGAACAGTTGGCTGAAACTACAGAAAATGAAACCTAGTGTTGGAGAAAGTGGTTTCAACATCTGATTGCAGCTAGTTGTATTCATACTGTCAGGATAGTTGAAAAAAAAAACCCACACAGATCAAACAAGAGAGACATTTTTGATAAACAAGGAGCATATAACAGCTTGTACAAGATTCTTCGAAAAGGTTGCCTCAATTTAGGCTCTAAATGGCCAGATGTTTAGGCAAGTGTTTTGCATCCAACAGATAGTGAATGCCCCCAGTAGGTATTGCTGAGTATTATGCTGTTCTGCAAAATCAAGTAGACTTTTCTGTAAACTGAAATGACTAATTTTAGGCAATCATTTTAAGAAACTACATTAAAATATATGAAATAAAATGAATGTTTTCTGCATTATAATGAATAAGGTAAAATGAAACTGTTCATTCCTTTATGTAAAAACTGGAAATTTTCACATTATTAAATTATTAGAGTTAGCAGTGGAATATCTCTTGTACCAAAACCAGCTAAGAAGTTCCAGATCTGCATTCTAGAGCAATAACTGATTGATACTGCCTTTTTAAAGAAACAAACAAACAAAAACAAAAACAAACAAACAAAAATTACAACAACAACAACAAACAGTACAGTTTTATTGAATTCAATGGCCTGTACTGACAAATTTTGTTGACTATCTATTGTTATTTATTTAGCTATTTATTTAGCTATTTATTGCTATATATTGCTGTTGACTATCTATCTATTGTTAACTATCTATTTGCTATTGCAATTTTGTTGACTATTTGCTGTATAGCTGGCTCCGAAATCTCTCTGATTACTCTATTGACATTTGTTTTTTTTAAATTTGACCTGTAATATGTTGTTTGTTTGTTTCCAATTTCCAGCCATATCTGAGGCTTTTAAACTGTGCAGAAGTGAAGGATTTCTGCAGGTAAGGGATTGTTGTCACATCACATGACTTAGTGCAAACTTTCTCACTGGATTAAAATGCTTATCCAGTTGTTGTCCTACCTCTCTACAATCCATGCTCTGTATTATTTGGCAAATTAGGGATTATTGTGAAACATTAGTTCTGTGTCTTCTGAGAGCAGAACAATGGAGAAAACCTTGTCAGCTTCCCTCTAAAGAAAACTCCAAAGGAAAATGGTGTGAAAATAAAGCAAGATGTTAAAATTAGCAGAAAGTCTTTTCTTGTTGAGACTTTATGGGATGCCAGGAGGTTTGCTGTGACCTGTTACATTCATTTACCATGTACAAGGTACTGTGTTCCTTCAAAGAGCTGCACCCTGACAGCAGGAATGAAAGGTGCCTGTTTTCTGGTTCTGGTAGCCACTGTCTGGGTTCAGATGGGAGCCCCGGTGGGTGCGAGGATGTCTGTCCCAAGGGACAAGCCAACCCGCCCCATGCCAGGGGAGAAGGCTGGGTGTGCAGGGCCGAAGTGAGGAGCGCAGGGGATGACCGAAGCAGGCTCTGTGCCAGTCCTCAGAGGAGCAGTGGGCAGACACGCAGCCTTGCCTTAGCCATGAGGGATGGAGACTGACTTTATCTAGGGACACAGAGGGAATGTGGATAATTTATTGCATCCCAGGAAGCCACTAAACATTCCTGAGCTGAGAGAAGACTAGGGGAAAGGATGCCCCCCTGCAAAGGCACAGTAGGCAAGGGGACAGGGAGAGATTTATTTTGCTTTTATATTGTCATTCCCAGAGGACAGAAATTTTTGCTGTTCAGAAAGTGACTTTGTTTCAGTAAGTAATCAAATAAAATCAAGCTATAGAGTTTAAAAATCTCCTTGGTATGCTTGTTTTGAGGAAAAGGTGTAGCCAGAACCACCTCAAATCTTTGTCTGACACAAGGTCAAAAGGAGAATAATGTTGCTGTTTCTACAGAGATTTAACAAGAAAGAACCCTGCTGCTCAGCATCTCTTGAGACTGATACTGTTCAGAATGATACTGATACTGTTTAGGGATACGTTATAAAAAAATAGACCATTTACCTTGAACATACCTTGTTTTGTCAAGTTACACTATAGAAGCCTGCACATACTTTAGAGAATTCTTTTAAACCATCTCTTTAGCTTGTTGCAGGAACAGCTGCATCACCAGAAAAAAAAAAAAAAAGAAAAAAAAAAAGAAAAAAAAAACCATGCTTGAGTTTTTAAAAACAGTGGTAAAGATTTCACAGTCTTTCAGATCAATTTGTTCCAAGACTTCACAGTTCTTCATGTTAGAAAGTTTTCTCTGGTTTGTGACTGAAATCCCTCTTGCTCTGAGTTTAGCTTGCAGCCCCTTGTCTTACCTTACTGGATATGGAGAATAGCGTATTAGCTCTCTCTTCATAGCTATTCTATGTGTATTTGGATCACCATCATGTTTCCCCTAGCCATTTCTCCTCTGATTATATAACTTCAATTCTTTCAATATTTCTGTGTGTTTTAAAATCTCTGATCATTTCTGCTGCTGTTCTCAGGGCTCTCTGTAATCAATTCACAACCTTCTTGGGTTAGCCTCCACAAGGTGAATGTGTTTCTGCAGCCTTGCCAGCAGAGCGTGAAACAGAAGAACTACTGCTTATGGTTTATAGGCATTACCCTTCTTTATGCAGCCTGGTATAGTGCACCAACTTATGCATCAACTTATGTTTGCATAAAGGTCTATGATAAATGCGAAACATTTATCTTCACAGAAAGATACAGAGTAGATCTCGTATATAATCTACTGTAATCTAGTGTTCTGCAACTAAGATCCTTCACAGGTTTTTTTCCATCCTGTATTTTTGCAGTTGATTACCTCTACACAGGAGAAGAGCTTGGAAAACAATAAAAACAAGAAATGCCTTTTTTTTTTTTTTTTTTCCAGGCAGAACAACTCCTGGCAAGAGCTGTCAGTGTATGACTTAACTTTATGCCTGGTGGGAACCCAACTTGCATAGAACAAAGTCCATTAAGTGTGCAATTGCATGTTGACCTCTACTTGCTATTCATTGTATCTTTAGGATTTTAATAATGGTCTGCTCTTAAGGATGAGTTGGAGTTATTTGTCCCTTGCTCCCTCATAAATGCTGTTGCAGTAACAGATTACCAGGATTTTTTCCTCATGTTGGAGAGCTACTTAGATTCAAGTATTTTAGGGAAGCTCTGAGTTTACTAAAGAACACATATGCAAATGAACACTGGGAAGAAGGGAATGATAACAGTCTGGAGCCGTGTCTTCAACACTGTGATTGACAGACTCAACAGGCACATCTGGTAAGTAACTTGATGGCAGAATCTGCGTACGCACACTGTAAAATTGTAAATGTGGTCTGTAGAGGATAAGGGCTCCTTAGATCTGACATTATATTTACCAGGCTCACGCTTTTCTAGCAAGAGAGGCCCTTCACCTTCTACTGTAAACATAAAGAAATCAGAGGCTCTCTCATGCAGGGCTGTTGGCAGATCACCATGAACTTGTTTCAGCCAGAGCACACTTCGGCGTCATGGTCAGTGAAAGTCTCTGAGCTTCAAAGGTAAGTCCTGTGCTCAAAGAGAGACATTGCGATGACCCAGGACTCCTGGCAGATTTGGTTTCAGTTACTGGAAGATTCTCAAAAAATTCAAAGGCACTTCAGCTCACTTCAAACTTCAGCAAAGAGCAGGAGATCTCCTACACAAAGCACAAAATGTAGCGCTAGCAGTCCAGGGAGAGCCTGCATCTTGATTTCACTAGAACAGATGTTATCTGCAAGCAATTAACATACTTGTCATCACCAGTGAAATAGATACAGAATTCTTCGAGGGTTTTTTAATCTACCCTAAAGAAAAGTGTTTGTGCACAAAGCAAAATTTCCACATTAGTATTAAAATAACATTCAGTGAGGCAAGCGGCATGTGTCACTTTTTCAGTTTCTTCCAGTTCCATTTTTTTTTTTCAGAGCAATGCTGTAACACTTAGACCAGAACTGGAGACTACATTTCATCACAGACATGCATCTTTTAACAACAGAATATTTTATGGCTGGTTTTTTTGTTTTGTTTTGTTTTTTTTACTTCACAGTTGTTATTTACAAATGCTACTCTATGCTGTGCACAGAGCAGTAGCAGGTATGTATCCCACTCTCATGAGTTTCACCTCAACGTGACCTCAGTGAACTCTGAAGAGCTGCTTTGTGTTTACATGGGTATATGAGAGACCCAGGGAAATAGCCATGTATCACCATTTCTTTCTGTTTTTTAAATTCTCTGTGCTTTACAGAAGTTGAATCCCTAATAATTAGAAAACCTTTTTAAAACAGTTGTTTTAAAAATCGTATACTAACCTGCTGTCCAAAGAATCTTTTAATTAGCTTAGATGAAAGATGAGATCTACTTCACAGGTCCTCTGTACTTGCTGTGAGTTGTTGCTCTGTCTAGGGTCTCTGTTTGTAATGACCTGTTCTACCAGATGTGCTTTGCCTCCCAGTAATCTAGACCTTCATTTGTGGAACATAGGAAAGAAAAAAATATTTGAAAGTTTTTCAGAAGTACTGAGCTAGTGAAGGGTTTGAGAAATGAAACATTTCCCTGGCCTGTTATTTTCAGAATCAGCATTTTCTAAACCCTGACAACATAATGGGATCATTCCCTTTGCCCTGATCACTCTCATTAAGTTCATTTGCTGTAGTCTTAGGGAAACAAAATGATTTTGTGATTATGGTGCTGGAGGAGGGGGGAAGAGCTGTTCTCGGGACTGCCACAGGATTCTTGTGTGATCTTGGTCAAGTCACTTGATCCTGAGTTAGTTTACCTGTAGCAGAAGCCTGTAACTTTTCCCACCTAGGTAAGCTCTGCAGAAAAATAATTGCTTATTACATGTTTCTGATATGCCTGAAGTAACGGGGCAACTCTTGACTTGGACTTCTATGTGTGACACAAATAATATTTTATGCAGGGAGGCAGGAAACTTGAATTCTTTCCATATCCCTTATGAAAGGTTATTTAATGTCTCAGCTCCTCAGTTCAATGCACTTCTGAATTAAGCAGTGTTAACCTCACTTATGGAAGGTACTTGCTGTTAGATCAGAAGTAGGCAGCAAGCTGTAGCATCAAGAGCTAGCAAAAGAGAGAGACTTAATTTGAAACCAAGCTGCTCTGATTCCATTTCATTTAATCTGTCCTGCCTAAATATCCTCCAAGCTCTGCTTTGCAGCAACATCCTTGTTGATTAGTGACAGGAATTTAGTAGAAAGTGGCTGTCATGCCAGAAAGACTTGGGGGCACTGAATCTGGAATGAGCCACACTTATTTAAATCCAGCTAATGTAGTAACATCTTGAAGCAGCCTAGGGCAGAGAAGTTTCCTCTAAACAGAGGTTTCTAGCCCACAATTCCTTGAATATTTTTTTTGTGAGTAAATGATCCTGTGGCATGTGCTCTAATTAAAATCATATCAGGGCTGTTCCATATTACCCAGCACAATCTCTGGAGTTTGCCTCTTCACCTTCCTCCGCCTCGCTTGCCGAGCCCTCCTTGTTTACATTCCAGCCGCACAGACTGTCAATGCAGCGAACCCATCTAAAATGAACCACATGAATGACATGAGGAATGCCTGAAAGAATGAAGTTGTTGTACTTCAAACTGTGTGATATATTATAGCACAAAGATGGTCTGGCAAAGGAAGTCATTTGTACAGCAGTCCTTTAGGTACCATGATGAAGGGCGGAAACAGAGGATATTAAATGATGGCTTCTGAAATTCTAATCACAAGCCATGCTTTCCCTTTGACTATGAGTGATGCCGTAGTCATGACAAGAGGGCTAGTTATAAAGCTGTAAGGTTGACACAGGAGCTCTATATTAACAACCTTTTGTCCCAACCAGCAGTGAAAGAACTCTAAATCTTGTAAAGTTATCTAGTTAGAGAAGGTAAAGATAACACAAATCAGTAATTTCACTGGAGATCTAATTATTTTCATGGTGAAATATAGAAAGCTTTGCTTCTCTAATGGGGGGCAAAGCAAACAACTCAGAGACCATCTACTTACTTATAGTACCAACCCTCCTTTCAGCACTTTCCAAAAATTCCCATTATGTTTTTGATTATGCCCCAGTACAGTAAAGCTATGCTGTGCCTTTATCTCTCTCTCTCCATGTTATCTTTTTGTGTGAAGAAATTGTTCTGTCCCTCCCATGAGGGGAAAAAAAAGAAAAGAAAAAAAAAAAAGGCTATGTAAGTACAAATAGCCTTCTACTACTACTTTTTACTGTCTTCATCTTGTATCTTTGCTGATATAAAAATATAATTAGAAATGTAATTACTCTCAAGAACTACCGAAAAGCAGAAAAGGAGTTTCAGGGCTCACATTCATTTGGGTTAATGACAAAGATAAAACAAGGAAGACAAAAATTGCACTTCGGTCAAGCACTTATGGACGCTCAGTCACAGATGCTTGGATGCTGAAAATTTTGGAGCAGTAGAAACTTCAGTAATTGCAGGATGGCAATAGAGTGCTTGTTTTTTGACTGTCTATGATATTTTTCCTTTGAAGACTGCAGTCAATAATGGCTTCTTCAGTGTTGATAGGTTGTTTTGTGCCAGGAAATGCAGGTTGCCAGAAGCAAGTGGTTAATTGTTATTAAATAGATAAGATTCAAAGTGAATCTTGTGATCCACTCTATACCAGTGACAACATGGATAAAAGGGAAAAATCATCTGTAGATGTAATAAAAATACAGAGGTTGGTGGGGGAATAGCAATATCAGGACATTTGGAGAACACGTCTATTGTAGTAACATAATGAAGTTAAACCTGAGAAAACATGAGTATGAATTGGCAAAGAGAGGCTGGGAGCATCTTAAGAAACACTCCTTTTTGATGGAAGGATTTACTGCTCATAGCTGTGGTTGAAAATTTTGCTTTCACGTTTTTGCTTCTTGCTAATAGCCATGTTCTCTCCAAGATGACTGAGTTTGCTCTCAAAGATAGATGTTGCAGGAAAAATAAAAGCATTTAACAATACTTCTAGAAGATTTATAGTAGGAGTCCATATGGCTTTTTCTCTTAAGTTTTATTAGGTTGATGAGCTGAGGAAATTATCTGCTGCAGCTACAGGTTCAGAATCCTCCATCCAGACTAAAGATGATAGTATCTGCTCCATTAACACTCAAGTGTCATCCTGTATTCCTTCAGAGTCCATGTGAAGGGCCCTCTTCTCAAAATGTTCAAAATCAATGTGTAAATTCAGTGTGGTTTCCTTTTAAGCACAAATGCACTAACTGAACTGACTGAGGCCATATTACCATGAATGAAACCTAAAATTTGCTGTTTCATTTTGAGAAGAGAAGCAGTTGAGTATTGGTGATTGGGCTGAATACTGCAATATCCTGTGCATATGCTGTGGATAATGCTGCTAATTGTTATAAAAATGTTTCTAGCAGATACTGTCCTACATCGGGTAAGACTGTAATTAGTTGAATCAAATGTTATTAGCAAGTAGCACAGAAATTAGTGGTGCCGTGAAAAGCAGCACCATTCATCTATTGTTGAAGGTCTGTTCATCTAAACAGCAGACTTGTTTACACAGTTGAACAGCAAGCCTTATTAGGGATAACGAGCATCCTGTAAAAAGAGGGGCTGTATTCTGGAAAGAAATACAGAAAATAACTTGATTAACCAGCTGATCAGAAAATAACATTACAATAACATAGGGTATTGTCCCTATATGTGCTGACCAGAGGACATTCTGAGTAAAAAATTATATTATCCACGTGAACTGTGTTATTTGAATTAATTTTTGACTTTTGTGCTCAGGATTTATCATAGCAATTCCAGAAAGAAACAGACATATTCCAGGGAGTAAAAGTGGAGCATCAAGAGTTAGGAAAATTGTAGAAACACTCACTCCTTAACACAAGAGTCCTAAGAAGTTCCACCTATTTTTGTTTGTTTATGCCTGGTGTTAAGTTTGCTGACAGCTCTCTGATACTGGGGAAAGGTAAGATTTTAAACAGGAAAATGTACATAACAAGATTTAGTGGCTGAGCATTAACTGAAGTCAGACAAAAAGTACTCATTCTGCCTCTCACTTTTGCTGTCTGCTTTCTATAGCTACATCTGCATGTGAGTTCTTGGGGTTAAATGATTCAAGACTCTTCCTGGGCCGTGTTAAGAAAACAAAAATGGCTAAAGTGGTTCGTAAGTCTTTTGATGAAATAGTTTGATGAGAAAATACTGATTTAATAAAGTTAAAATCTTTTGCAAAAACATCCCAGGTTTGAGGAATTGTAATTGTGCCATGGACAGGATTCCATCAGAGCAGGAACAGCAGTTTCCCTGGCTAAGTTTGTTCTGATAAATTAAGTGTTCTTGAGACCATTCTCTGGTATTAAAGTCAATTGAGATGGAAGATCCTATGCCCATATTATGAAGATCTCTTATTCTCCACTGCACGGTAGCTGCAGCCTGTTTGCCTGTTGAGAACGTTATGTAGGCCATGCTAATTTCCAGATCATACACAAGGTTATTTTTGTTGAAAATGGCAGCTGCCTGTAGCAAAAGTGTTACTGGGATTGTTCTGCTTTTCTGTGGGCAATCAAGTTTCTAATGCCCAGGAACAATTCCTGGCACTATTTAGTTGATTAGAGCAGATGCAATTGAAGTATGTTTCAGGAAATCCTAAGCCACCGGGGCCAGTGGTTTCATGCTTCCTCACACAGCGAACAGACCTGTGAACCAGCTGTGTTTCCAAACAAGACTCCAGAGTTTAGCAGCAGCACCTCACTGAGACACAGAAGAGATACTTTGGCTGACATCCTCCAGTAGTCCTTGTGATGTATTTCACTTCCTAAACATTTTGCACCTTTGTTTCCAAAATGAAGAGAAAAAAATATATAGACTTAAAACCCTGGACATCAAAAGTTTCATAGTCTGCCAAAAATCACAACTCTTGTACAACTTTTGTAAAATCAAATCATAAGTCTGGTGAGCTAGGCTACCTCCACTTCAGAGTGTCTAAATATAAGCACTTTTGGTCTTGATTTTGCAGTGTCGTGATCGTCCAGAAGCAAACTCACTCAGAATTATCACTGTTTTTGGAAAATCTAAGACAGAAGGCATTCATTTTTATACTCTGCAGGATCTACGCTTTTCTTTTTGTTTTGTGCTGCAGTGGCTTTGTACAACTACTAAGTGAAACTGCAATGAATTGAAGAATGTTGGAGACTCCTAATTGGACTATGTCTTAGATACGGGGTAGTATTATAATATGAAAGTCTGAGTGGTTGGCAGCTGAACACAGAAGTCCCAACGGGATGTGTGTTCTATAGCCTAAGACAAGAGATCACACTTGATATTTGCAGCTTACGTGCTATCCCACACAGAATCCCAGCAAGCTGCATTTTTTAACAAATAGTTTTATATGCCACATCCTCACCATTGATCATTCTGTCAGAGACTGAAAAAATATTCTGTTAACTTGTTTAGACTGGTTTCCCAGTTGCTAAATAGCATTTGCTATTTGATGTTTGATCATTTCAACTGTTACGGCTAATGTGATAGAATGCTTTTACATAAGTATTATTTAATTTTCATTTTTTTTTCAGTATGGAGGGAGAAAATTAGGCATGGAAGAATTTAAGGAAATTAAACTTTTATTACCCCAAACTGGGCAGAAAAAGCCATGAGGGTTATGTCTGAAAAATTACTGATATTAAAAATCCTCTTCAAATTCCATCGGAAGGGGTGTAAAAACATTTATTAAAGTGGGTAATCTCTCTGTAAAAGAGCTGGTATCCAATACTGGCTCCCCTCCCTTTCAGAACTGTGTGGGCTGCCTCCTCTGTTATGCACACTCACATAATACCCTGTGGCAATGACAGTGGTTGCTTACACAGAAAAATAATACTAGGAAAGTATTTATGCATTTGTACTGTATTGAGTGTGATAAATGTTTTTCCCTCTCTGAAAAACAAAACACTTGCATTGTCTGCTTTTGTTCTTCATCTCCTCCCATCTGTTTTGTTTCTCTTAGCTGGAAATGAGAATAACAGCTGACTCTCTGTGGATTGCCAGTGGTCTATGGAGGGTTTGAAGGCCTCTATAATGTCTTTGAAGCTCCTTTTTAAAAATAATTCTGTCCCAGTTCATGTGAAAAGCTGTATAATTCTTTCATCAGATCATAACAGTTGCAGTGAAAGGACTAGACTTACTTTCTATCTCTGTCAATACTGAGGCTTTTGTGGCCGTGTGGCCTGCTGGACATCCAACATTCTATGTTTCCAACCACAGAGAAAGACCAAGAGCATTTATCTAAAATGAAAGCTTGATGTGAGTGGTATAATGATCTTCACCCAAAGTAGGAGATCTTATATATTATTTCAGGTTGCAATAAAAACATAAACATTAGTTTACTTGCCTGAGAAGCATCTGAACATGGATCTCACAGAAATACAAGTTCAGCCACTCTACATTATTTAAATACTGTGCACATTATCTGAAATAGTGTGGGACTTTACAGCTATCAGAACCCCCACTTTTTCAGTAGAAACTTGAGGTCTTTGGTAGTTCTGAATGGGAAATCAGCACAGAGGGAATAGTTGGGTTATGGTTCAGCAGCGTAGATAACTCTGTTGTATCCTATTCAGGGCAAAGTTAAAACAAAATTGAACCGTGCATCACAGCAAGTCAATCACAAGTGGTTGGAAACTAGCAATGCAACATGAAACTCGTGAGGTACTTTGCCTTTAGTCACAGAAATTAAATCTGCTAGAAAACATGGAAAATCACAGATTGTTGGGGTTAAAGGAAGAAAGTTATAACTAAGTCCTGTGAAATTTCACTCACGCTGAGTGATTAGAGGTTTAGTAAAGACAATTTAAAGAATATAAGTTTTCTGGAGGTAAAGGACTCTTTTTTTTTTTTTTTTTTTTTGGTCTTACTGACAACATTACTGAAAAGACCTAAGTAGGATGCTCCTCAGATTAGTACGTTGTTATATTCAACAATTTGTGTTTTCATATTTTTTTCACTGTCTTTATCATTTCTCAGTAGTGGATTTTCATTAGTAGCTTGATTTGGCACGATCACTAATGTAAAGCACTACAACTTAACTGTGTCTTGCTAAATAAACACTACAACCATTTACAAGGCAATAACTACACAAATTGGAGGAAGGGCCTGGCCCATAAGGTAATCAAGTTATTATGAAAGTAATATGTCCTTTTTCCTTTCTATTAAAAACAGAAGTGGGAAGACAAGTTGCTATATGCCAGCGTGGCCAATATATAATAACTTTTTCATTTTACTTAAAAAAGTGTGTTTAAAAAAATAGTTTATAATAAAGAACACAGAAATATTCCGTATTTTATTAGTTACACCAAAGTCATGTTGGCAAGTGAAGAAATAATAAACTAAAATTGCTTCATGTGTTTCCTATTATATAATAAGCTGGTGATGCAAAGGAGAAGCCTGCCTCACTCACTAGCCAGTCTGGCTATTACAAAACTGTGAAGCAAAAAGGCATAATTTTTTTCACTGCGTGAAATGACAGAAGTGTAACTATTCAAGATGAACACAAACTGTCTTATGGGACATATCGCAAGTTAATACTGAGGTTGCTGTGACTGGCATTCTAGCATGGCACTGCCAAATAAGGTTTTGTCCAGTCTGGCTGAAAAACTTGCTGTTCACGAGCGTTAGTCATTATGTGTTAATGTCTGGTCATTAGTCATTATGTAAATGTCTGGTGTACGTACGGCACCGTGATTTTCTCTGCAGGGCTGCTCTCAATCCATTCATCACCCCAGCCTGTATTTGTGCTTGGGATTGCTCTGGCCCAGATGCAGGACCTTGTACTTGGACTTGTTGAACTTCAAGAGGTTCACACAGGCCCACCTCTCAAGGTTGTCCAGGTCCCTCTGGATGGCATCCCTTCCCTCCAGTGTGGCAACTGCACCACACAGCTTGGTGTCATCTGCAAACAAGCTGAGGTAACATTCAACCTCACTGTCCATGTCACCAACAAAGATTAAATAATGCCAGTGCTGAGAAACATCACCCATCACTGGTCTCCACCTGGACATTGAACCATTGACTGCAGTTCTTTGAGTGTGACCATCCAGCCAATTCCTTATCCACTGAGTGGTCAATCCACCAAATCCACATCTCTCCAATTTAGAGAAAAGGAAGTTATGTGAGACAACGTCAAATGCTTTGCACAAGTCCAGGTAGATGACATCAAAATAAGGCTTTTCTGAAGTTCCATTTAATTTTGTATATTTAAGAAATACCAAATGGAAATACATGTTTAAATATATTTCTTTTTCTAGACTGGATTATTTAATTGGAATATTTTGGGTGTAACAGTGTCTTCTGACAAAAGCTTCTAAAGAAACTAAACTACCACAAGATAGGAAGGAAGATCTTCACACAGATACATATCTGGTTAAAAATTTGGAAGAAATGGATGGGGAAAAAAATGTCACTTTTCATACTTCATGAGGTTATGCATAGAGTACCATGGTAATATGTGGTACTGAGCAGAACACGACAAGGTACAGCTTTCATAGACAATTCAGGGAATAGAGAACTGTGAGATGACAAAGTTTGCTGATGATGTTGAGTTACTTAAGACAGTAAAGCTGTCCGTGAAAAAATACAGGGGGCACATAATGCTGAGAGCTTCAGAAATAAATGGCAGCAAAAAAATTCAATGTAGATAAACACACCTGGAAAAGTAACAATCCTAACTTTATTTATAGAATGATAACCTTGGAGTTGACAAATGGAAATAGAAAAATTCTTGAGAAACGTAAGTATCAATTCAGTGATCCCTCTTGGAGAATGAAGTGGACATTTTTGTTTTTCCAGTGTATATCAAAGACCTTGGTGTTGCCCCTTCTGAAAGAGTGCATTGAGCCTCTCTCCTCCCCACCAAAGAGGATGCAGAAGACCTGGGGTGGCTATAGAGGTGATTTACATGGGTACTCAGAAGGACAAAATGCTGTCCTGATGTGGAATACTAAAAAAAGGTTTGAACTCTTCTGCATAGAAATGAGATGACACAACATGGGTGGTATTCCATAATCTCAAAACTGTGATAGAGAAGCCTAAGAGGTATGGTTACATACACTATGAAGACTCTGCTGGAGGTGGTTCAGGGTGTGACTGGCTCCTGGCCACTGGTTACTGCCCTCCTGCCTGAGTTCAGTGCCTCAGCAGCATAGTCAGTAACGCTAGGCAAGCATGCATGATGGGACTGTGTCAGCACAAAGTCTAATAAAGGAAGTTTGTAATGGCAGTGGTTTTAGTCTGAGATAGTGAGCATTGTGATAAACAGAATGGAAAATGGCACATTTTGCTGTGGGATGGATAGTTAAGTTGACAGCTGAAGTGACAAAGTGAGATTATTTTAAGCTCCTGTTATATAGATTCCTTGGAACTCATCTAGTCACATTCTTTGTTTCCAAAAGACTGTGAGAATTAAAGGACTAAGCCACTCCCACATTTTTAAACTTATTAATATGTTGAAAAGTGAAACCCCTTACTTGAGTCCATTTGGAATTGAGGCTTTTCTTTTGTTGCACTTGAAGTAATTTAAAGTTAATGAACATTTTGTTGTGTTAACATGAGAGGAGACAGTCTACTATGATACACAGTTTTAATTATCAGAGCTTGTTCCAGGGTGTTTAGTCATGTCAGCGTTCAGCTACAAATCCGAACATGATGTATTATAAAACCCAAAGTAGACAGTCAAGTTATAAATATACAAAATGTATCTCTTACTAACAGATGCTATTGCTGTATGACATTGAGTCAGATTGTCAAAATTTTTCCCTTTGAAGAAAGAAAAGTTAAATAGGTATTTTAATGAATATTTATCTTCATTTTACCCTTACTTAACAGGAAATTGTATAATGGAGCATTTTTGTTTTCAGTACAATACAATTATATATAAATAAGCTACAGAATAGGTGTAATATTTACCTGCATTTGTATAAGTGTGTGTCTCTATACATATATTAACTTTAACTACGGAGTGGTTTATTCTCTTCATATACTATATGTATAAGTGCATATGCTCAGTATATTCTATCACATTAAATTAGATGGAATGTATCATAAAATTTAGTAGCACTCACTAATATTCATGGCTTAAATATTTTTAAACAACGTGTTTCATTTTCCTTGGATGTAGAATTTTTTAGGAGACAGAAAAACAAATTAGCATAACTTGGAAAGCAAGTGCAAAAAAATCATGTTTTCATGTCTTTGTGATTTGAGGCCCCAACAGGAAAAATAAAATAAAATAAAATAAAGTCAGTATTAGGCTCATTTTTTTCTGTTCCAAAAGAAAAATGGTCATGTTTGTTGTTTAGAACCTAGGACAAGGATCAACAGAAAAATATAAAAAATGCCTAACTTCCAAATTAGAGAAATACCAGCTTGTTCTATGTAATTGTTACAAGTCAGAGTTTTAATAATGGCTGAAACAATTCTTAGGTGGGTTATACGCAAATCACTGAAATTTCCCCGGACAGTTTGCATCCCCCTCTCCCTAAATCTGATGTCTGTTGTCTGAGGCCTTGAGACATTTTGTTCTTAAGAAATCAGGTTGTCTGTGGTGGCCAGCTGTCACACAGATAGCCCTCCTTTCTCTACCCCCATCAGTAATAACGGCAGAAAAAAGTGTCGTCTTAGCTGCCCTGTTGTTTACAAGGAGCCAGAGATTTATGCAGAGATTTTAAAAGTATGATATAAGGCATTGAAAATAAAGGAGAAAACACTGAGAGTCTAAATGACTGAAAAGCTCTGTTTGACTTTTGAGAACTTTTGGATGCTAAAAGATAAGGGATATGTTTTGTCATTCAGAGTACTAGCTTAAAATTTCAACCCTGTTAATAGTATGGATTTTGGAAGAGCTCTCCCATGGCCCTTCTCATCCCTGACCATGGCCAACAAAACCATATTTTTTTCTTCCATTGATGGCAGTGACTGTTATTGCACAGCAGCCATGAAGCCATTCACATTAGCCTCTTTTTCTGGCTTCAAAACCACAGAAGACCAAATGTTAAAGAGATTTTGAGACTTGACTTGACAATTTCTTTTGGTTTTTCACTCATCTTCACTTCCCATGTCTGATCAGGATTGGAAGTGGAAGTGTTGAAAGACTATACTTACGTATTATTTATTGAGCACTGACACTGTGCTTGGAGTTAAACGACCCAGTGAAATACCACAAAAAAGACTACTTTTACGGTATTTCAAGCCCAACCAGAAAGAAAAATTACTGGAAGTTTCACAAGAATACCCTGTTTTTGCAAGACTTCCAGGCCAGTTCTGAAGATCAAAGATGGTCAGGCAGTCTGGATGAAACCCAAATGAATGTTCAAATATTGGGTCCTTAGCCAAACCAAAGAGAACCTCTGAATCGTAAGGTTTGTTCTTCTCTCTTCAGTATTGATAATATTCAGGTTAAGCCTGCCTGATTCAACATGGAGTTTCTATTTGATGCCTAGATTATGGTTTGGGTCCTTTGTGTAGGCTTTTTATGGTTTGCTAACAGATTTTCAGTTATCAGTTTTCAATGATTTTGTGTGAAGACTATCAGCTTACAGATGTACACATAGCTAATTCATATTCAAGGCAATGTGCATTGTTCCTGCAGTAAATTCTAACAAGAATAATTGTGGTATTCTGTTATAGGAAAGAAAAGGTCAGTGTTATAGGTCAGCAAGGCACATGATTTGTACCTCATATGTTAGAGCAGTTGTATTACTCTACACCAATGAAGTGACAAAATTTGAACTTATGTGGGGTTTTTTGTTTGTTTATTTTTTTTAAGCTCTCTCCCACTTACTGTGAAGCGAGTGTTTGCAGAGAGATGTTATGGTATTTCAGCTCAATCTAATTTCATGTCCAAGCTTGTCTGAGTTGTACCTACCTTTTAGTTATAAAAATAATAAAGTATGAAGTAAGTATAAAGTAAATAAATAAACAGAAAAGTAATTTTAAAACAGGTGAAGTCTTCCTCGGGTGAAATGTCATGCTGGCCCTCACATTTCCAGCCCTTGGGAAGTTCTGCCCTTGGATGGTTGTTTCACTGCAGAATTTTGCATGTTGCTTCTCTCGTGGACCTGTGATCTTCCTGTGATCCTTCAGGGTTGTCATCCACATCATACCTGTCATCCCTTCAGGACTCCCATTACATGCTTTGACATGTAACAAAAGCATGGTTAACTGTTTCAAAGACCTTGTTATCTGCATGTCTATTGGTACAGCTGGCTCACACAGAGGGTAGGATATATGACAGGATGTTGTTCTGCTGTTAGCTTTGCCTCAGTTTGCTTTGTGACTTGGAAAAAGCCTGCTGGTTTTGCATGGCACAATCTCTCCATCTTTTAAGGATGAATAATTACAGTTCCTAGCTTAAAATATTTTGAAACCTATGTATGTAAAGAAGTCAAGGAAAGCTGCATATTATTATTCTGTTTTACTATATGAACAGTTAAAAAATGCCACTAGCTAGTCTGGTCTGGCAGCAACAAGTATTGAAACTTACAGAGGAAGAATCAGGCTGCTTAGAAAAAAAAAAATATATCTGGGCTCCTGACTTCAGAGACTAACTTCAGGAAAGGGGAAGGTACAGTTTTAATATCTTAATACTGGTTTTGATATTCATGAAAGTAAAGTCAAAGATTTTAAAATACTTGAGTATTGCAGTTAATAATGCATTGTAAATCTACAGCTATAACTCCAGCTTTAATGAAAATGAAGCTGAAGTGTGGGCCTAACTGCATACATACATTGCATACTGTGCAGTAAAAAGTTGTTCTTGCATAAAATCAATATTTAGTGGTCAAATTTCCCTCGTTTCCCACTAATAATGGATGGAGTTATATGGTTCGGTTGTAAATCCACCAGCTGGAAGTAATGAGATGAACTGTCCATAGCAATATGAAAGATATACATGCCTATTCAAAGTCAGCCCATCTGTGGAGATCTGTGGAGAAGGCTAGTAGGGAATTCTACATAGACATACAGTAAACCAGGCTCTCGTGATACTGTAAGGAGCTGTGGGGGCCTAATCTTTACATTTGACTATTAAATTAGGAAGGGCAAAGCCTACACAATACCAACAGTATTAGTCATGTCTGGCGGGGCATCCAATACCAGATGTCACTTTTCTGATCTTTCATGCTCAGCTCTTACTGTTTTTGGCACATCAGAGTTCGCATCTGAATACAATTTGAGTTATAACAATGCAATCAGCATGTCTAACTATTTTTGCCTTTCTCTCTGCTATTTTGGGAGCTGGGCTATGGTGAGTCTCTGTTGTTTAATCTAAAAGCCTCCCCTGTCCCCTTTCTCTTGCCTCATGAGATAATGCTGGGGGATGTCAGAAAGTAGTGTTGAGGAACTGTTGTTTGACAAGTGCTACTTGTTTTAAATAGTATTGCTTGTTTATTGCTGGCACAATTATTTATCTGCTAGCATAGCATAATATATATATATATATCTTGACAGTAGAAGAGTAGCTTTCGTTGCTAGAAACTATTTGACTTAAGTGAGTATCTCACTGTTTAAAGGTGAATGCAGTGCTATGTAACATAGCAGGAAAGGTTTATTTACTTGCTTAACAGGCACACAAAAGCTTACAGCCTTTGTAATCAGACAAAAGGAAATATATTTAGGGAATTGTGTGGGGAGGAGCATAGCCTGCTCTTCTGACTTGTTATATGATAAAGTCATCTCCCTTTATGCAGATTATTCATGTTTATTTATGACATTCTTTGAAAGGAAAGACACCCAAATGCCTCAGGGCTATGGCCCAAAGTAAATAATTTGTCATAATATACCTTGCAAATGATAATGTAAACCACAGGAAGCCCAGGGAGGAGATGCACGTACATTCCAAAGCTGGGAAGTTATTGAATGTTTAGGCTTAAGGAGCAGATAGTTTTGATTGGGGATATTTCCCTTGTTTCTGTCTGTTAGATGAATTACTCTGCATGAGTGATATCCATTGTACTGTGTTTATTCTTTTCCGCTTTTGTTCACCAATTACTATGATGTCTGCTCCTTTCCCAAAGATGTTCTGTATAATAAATATATTAAGTCTGACAAGGAATGGATGGTAATGCAGCATCAATGCCCTCTGGGGTTAGTGAGTGCTCTGGTTATTTTTGTGTCTCTCTGTAAACTCACGGTCCAGGCATTTGTATAGAAGAATCTTCACTCAAGTTCAATGCAGAAAACTTTCCACTAGGGGAGCTGGTATCCTGGGTTTGAGCAGTGAAACCAGAAGCTGCATCTTGCTTTTTGTTGCAATTTTTCTTGTTGCATTCAAGCTTGTTGCATTGTATTCTAATGTTTGGCCCAAACCCAAAACTTAATAAGAGAGTCCACATGAGATGAATTCATTTACTGTTTTGCAATATATTACATACATATAGAAATCCTGGACTTAGGCAGAGGCAAGATTGTTTTGCTGCTACATATTAAAAACTAATTTCCAGATCTGTGCTTTGGTGCTCTGTAGTAAGACATTGAGTGGGAATTTTAGAGCCTATGCTTTCATATGCCTGTTTTATAGCTGGATGACCTGGTTGGAAGCTTGTATCTTGAGCCAGCGGTAGGTAAATCAGTTGTAGCCAATTTGGTTACCTCTGTAGTAGTAGATTAACAGTGTCAGAATACTGGCGCATGATCACTTCTACTGTTAATGTGTTATGCCACTTTTTAGTCTAGGTTTGGACTGTGCCAAAAAGCACTCTTCCAAACAGTTCCCAGACACAGTTCAGGAGTGAGCAAGAATGAGTAAGAGACTGATAGGAAGATTGGATGCAAAGCACTTTGTTATACCAGCTGGGTAGAGAATGGTCTGTAGCCCATTTTATTTAGTACGGAGATGTAGTCCTTAAGTGGAGTGTTGGGCGCTTATTATATACTACACAAAACTACACATTGTTAAAGGGGAAAAATGCTTCAAATTTAGGTTTTTACATGGCCTGAATCTGAGTTTAGTTTTGTTGCTATTGCCTGTCACTGAAGTAGTTAGCACGATAGGATCTTGAGATTAGCTGGAATGTGTGGGCATTTCTGCCATACAACTTGTTAGTAATAATTTTCCTGAAATTTACTTGGATATTCCCTGTTGTCTTTCTTGTTTTTAAGTTATATATTTACTCTGCAAGTTCTTGGAGCTGAACCTGGTGCAGGGTGACCATCTTTTATAAAGTGCCTCGTACATGCCTCTAGAACAGCCTTGTCACTACAATCCAAAGGTTGCAAACCTGTGTGTAAAATAGGCATCACACTGAAGACTTACCTAGACTCTTCTTCTTTTCTTGAGCATCTCCAGTAATGAAACACAAAATGAAGCAACAAATTTCTCCAATGAAACCAACTTGTACACTTTCTATAGGAAACAACAGTTGCTAGTAAAATGACTTACACTACAGTCATATCAGCTAAAAAATGACATGGTTGGATTGGGTCTGACTTTCTACAAAGCCCAGGGCAGTCTGTATCTAGCAATTTGATTCAGATCCCTCCTGAATATAGTAAAACAGTAAGCCATAGGAGTCAGAAAATATTGCAGGATTACCCTGAAGTGAACTACTTTCAAACATGGCAGCCCTTTTTTTTTTTTTTTAAAGATTAAAAGAAACTACCTCCCACAGTCCTGAGAATTTGAAGCCAGGATAGATTTCTTCCAGTGCACTGTGCAAATTTTCCCCCCTTTCCTAAAGAGGTAGGATTATGTAACCTAATAAATTGGTTTCATTACAGAGCCATTGACAGACAGACATATAGGTTGCTGCCAACGGGTGTGTGTGCTGAAGGTGAGCATGCTGAGGGGGTGGTGGAAGTTAACAGTGGGTGCAGGACTCAAACCATCTGGCTGGAGGAGGTCATACCTGTTGCACAAATCGGGGGTAGATAAGCATGTCAACAGCAAGGGGGTTGACACCCATCAATCAACTTTTCATTACAGCAAGAATGAGCAATGTGGGTCCTTTGGAGGAAGAGGGAACTAGTGATCCCTCATCTCACCGGTGGCAACTCTAAAAGGCTAACCTTTTATTTTCAAGGGCAGGAAGGATGAAGAATGTGTTTTTAATGAATTACCCATTATCATACATACAGATCTATACAATATCCTACTTTCATATGTATATATATCTCCTTCAAAAAAACATAATTAAATCAAAATATTTCATTAATTATTTTTAAAAAGCATAAAAGTGCATCTTACCAGGAAGCAATTTTTAAGTTTCTGATCAAGTAAATAATTCTCAAAATGTATTTTCTGCATTTCTGTTTCATTCCAAAGGATAAGAGAATGGTAGAAAAAAGAAGATATGCCAGAAAGAAACATAACTTAATGAACTCTCATTGAATTTTCACTTACACTGACCATGATTTAGATGATTAATTAAATCTTAAGCTTCAGGGCCTGAAGTATGAAAAAGACTGGTCCTTCCACGCATTCAAAAACACACCAGAGTACATGGGGGAGAATTTTGCATTCCCCTCTGAAATGGCATTTAGCATCAGAAGCAGAACACAGCTTCCGTTTTTAAAGGCAAGGAAGAGCACAAAACATTAAAAAGTGACTTTAGGCTCTCCAAAGGCCATCAAGAGAACATGACTCACAGAGAAGGAAGTTTCTGGAAGGCTTTAAGTCATTCGTATTGTACTACATGGGGAAGAACAGGCCTGAGATCAGAACTGGAAATCAGGTATCCTGTCAGGTAGCCTGCCTGTAGTTTAGACTTGAGAGTATTTTTACATTTGGCAGGTTAATAAATCTCTATTATTTCAGCAAACAGTAACTGGAAGTAAGTGCTTCCAGAGGACAGAGGAAGGCACTGACACCCTGAGTTACCCTCTGACTCTTTCTTGTGCCAATTATGGAAGACTGGAGTTAGAAGAGGGATCTTAACCAAAACCTACCATCCTACGATAAGCTTTGGAGTCAGGACTCAGCTGATAAGGTAATGTTGCATTGATTTTACAGGTACTGCTGCTCTGTAATGCTGCAGGGTTTACAAGATCAAATCTGTAATGATTACTCTCACTAGATATTCACTAATATCAGCTTTCTCCTTCACAAAGAATCTGGGATTTGCCTGCAAACTGACTCCTTCAGTCCCAAAATAGCTACACAAAGGAGAAACAAGTTTGTTGGATGAGGAGGACTTTTTCACTCACATCTCAAATGTTAGCCGTGTTTTGGCAGTTGCAATGAGTCAAATAAGGATAAACATTTCTGAGAAAAAGGCCTCTTTAACAGGGAGCAGAGTTTCTTGTGTATTGTTATTATCTCAGCATTCACCTCGGAGTGTGTGCAGTAGATTAGGCACCTTCCTACCTCCAAAAGCATCAGCAATCAATCAGGTTAGAATTGAGAAAGAGCTAACAGAGTCTTTATTTTTGTAGATCATTAAAAATGACCCGAGGGACCAATTTTCCGTACTTTTGCTCAGTTTCCTTCTGATTCCAGTCATTAAGAATGACATACACATAGTTGTATGGGGAGACAATGAACAAAATTCTCCTCTTGCTTATGCCAATGGGTTCTGTTAGAGCTGAACAGGGATAAATGAGAGGAACATTTGCCTGACTTTTTCACAGCAGCTTTAACTCAAGCACACATCAAACTAAATTCCTTTCTTAGTGAAAGGAACCTCAAATGAAATCTGGAGTGACTGAAATAAATTGCATCATAGCCCTGCAAAGATCAGGAGGTCAAATTCAAATTTGGTAGAAGCAGTGGTAATGAAGTTGCCCACACACAGGCCATCTATTCTTTGTCTCAGGGCTCTGTCTGAACTTAGGTATATTGTTAATAAGTGATATATACTTATTTATACCAGTGATGTTGAACTATATTTTAACCCAGTAACTGAATTGAAGTACTAGGAGATGACCTGGCCGTTCAACTTCAAAAGTGTATACAAGAAATATTATGCAACTGTTGTTTAGATGTACATTTCTGTGACTGAAATAGGCATCAGTTTTATATTGGTATTTCTCATTGGTAAAGGGGCAACAGGAGAAAATGTGTCATCTAATTTGCCAAATGGGTAAGAATTATTTCTCAGCTGTGCACATTATCATAGAGCAGAGTCCATACGTGATTAGATCTGTCTGCACATAGCAGTTTGCAAAGTCTATTTATTTAAACAAACCTCAGATTAATAAATCACACTCTGCACACTGAATGCTGTAATGTTAGTGAGGCCTAAAATGATCTGTGGATTTGGCCATTTGGATGAATGCAGTTGTCATGACTCAGATCTGATGATATATTGCTCTGCTCTGATGTAATTTGTCATGCAAGAATCTTCTGTAGTAGCATACTGTGCTAAGGCTGGTACCGAGACTGGGGAGAAAAGTACTCGGGTCTTAATAATGTATCTCTGATGAAAGAAACAGCAAATACTACATCTGTCAAAAAGATTTATTTTCTTTCTTTTTTTTCTTTTCTTTTCTTTTTTCTTTTCTTTTCCTTTCCTTTCCTTTCCTTTCCTTTCCTTTCTTTCCTTTCCTTTCCTTTCCTTTCCTTTTCCTTTCCTTTCCTTTCCTTTCCTTTCCTTTCCTTTCCTTTCCTTTCCTTTCCTTTCCTTTCCTTTCCTTTCCTTTCCTTTCCTTTCCTTTCCTTTCCTCCTTTCCTTTCCTTTCCTTTCCTTTCCTTTCCTTTCCTTTCCTTTCCTTTCCTTTCCTTTCCTCTTTCCTTTCCTTTCCTTTCCTTTCCTTTCCTTTCCTTTCCTTTCCTTTCCTTTCCTTTCCTTTCCTTTCCTTTCCTTTCCTTTCCTTCCTTCCCTTCCTTCCCTTCCCTTCCCTTCCCTTCCCTTCCCTTCCCTTCCCTTCCTTCCCTTCCCTTCCCTTCCCTTCCCTTCCCTTCCTTCCCTTCCCTTCCCTTCCCTTCCCTTCCCTTCCCTTCCCTTCCCTTCCCTTCCCTTCCCTTCCCTTCCCTTCCCTTCCCTTCCCTTCCCTTCCTTCCCTTCCCTTCCCTTCCCTTCCTTCCCTTCCCTTCCCTTCCCTTCCCTTCCCTTCCCTTCCCTTCCCTTCCCTTCCCTTCCCTTCCCTTCCCTTCCCTTCCCTTCCCTTCCCTTCCCTTCCCTTCCTTCCCTCCCCTCCCCTCCCCTCCCCTCCCCTCCCCTCCCCTCCCCTCCCCTCCCCTCCCCTCCCCTTCCCTTCCCTTCCCTTCCCTTCCCTTCCCTTCCCTCCTTCCTTCCCTTCCCTTCCCTTCCCTTCCTTTCCTTTCCTTTTCCTCTTTCCCCTTTTTTAGTAAAAAGGAAAGGCTGTGACAGACATATTTGAAATCTATCTAGAATATTTCTATGTGAATTCCTTTATTTCGGAGTCATGGCCTGTCATCAAAATCAAACCTATCAGTTTGGCCGAAGCATACACACAGGCACTGCTCTGTCTTTTGGGAAGAGAGTGGAAAGGGGGAGACAAGAGAAGGAGTTGAAGATATAAGGAGATGGCAGGAAATAAAAACAGAAGACAGTTGCAAACATTTCCTGGAGATACGTTTTCTAATCCCCCTCATCCACAGGCACCCTTCCTTTCCTCAGCAGCATTTGTGAGCTCTAGTTCCTACTGAAAATTGATCCTGTGCATGTCATTGGGCATGTGAACCGTGCCAAATCCTTATTGAATATTTTAAACCCTGAGGAGAAGTGTACCTTGTTATTAACCTCAGCAATTCAGACCACTCTTCTACACTAAGCACTGTGGAAAATGTACTGGAACCAACAGGAAAGCAGACCTACACAGTACACCCTTTGCACAGACACCCTCATTTCTGGCAGTATGGAATGCACTACTGTTTCAGGAACCATTTAATTCCTGGAGCAATATTTTAATGTTGCACTTCAAGTATTGTAGTATAACA